>NC_061515.1:17536250-17847500 GCF_022379125.1 Scophthalmus maximus | reverse complement strand
GAGTTGATTATTTGTTTCACAGTTGAGTATGAGGTTGTAGATGGCTGGGTTAAGCAAAGTGGATCCTGAACAATGCATTATTAATATTTTATTTTACAAGTGGGGAAAAGATTGTATCAGATTAGTATCGGATCGATATCGGCAGATACTCAAGGTTGCAGGATCGGTTTCGGATCGGACAGGAAAAAGTGGTATCCCTAATTTACATATATATAGTTCTACATACAATATGCCATGTTTAGTTGATTAATGGAGTAGTCAAATGGCAGACAATTAATTGGCAACTATTAAGTTGATTAATAATTACATGCAAAATTTATTTTCAAAAGTCAGTGGTTTCCCATCCTTCTATTATAGTAAACTCAACACTCAATGCTAAGACGACAGCGGCAATAAAAATATGTCCAACTGTGCTTTCGAGAATAATGATGGGCATCTTAAATCGTTAACTGATATTTTATAGACTGAATAATCAATCAGTTATGACAATGGTTGTTAGATGTTATTGATTATGATGGAAATAATCATTATTTTCGGATTACAGTGCTACTACGATGGAATGAAACTACCTTCCCCAATTTTTTTTCTGTGTTAAATACTCAAAACAGAAAAAATGGAAAGTTTGATAAAACAAGAATTCAAGATGAAAGATCTAATTATAATCAAACACAGCTTAGTTTTGATCAAAAGCCCTCAAAATCTGATATTGTAAGCGAATACATTTTCTGCCAAATATGACTGTAGCCTTTGTACTGTGACACTGTCTCTACATTATTATGTACATATGTATTATGTGCTGTAATTTCTAATTACTTGTCAATTTCCTTTGGCTGATACCAATATTAATGATCAGTTAATATGGACTTTATCGACCATTACAATAATATCATAGTGATTTTTGTTTGTTCTATAACCGACAAGAAAAACAAGCAGATATACAGATGATTTGCGTCTTTATTGTCACTCGTCTCAGTTGTAAGTGTCAATAATGACTGTGGTGGTCTCCTCCACTTCCTCTGGATTGTCCTGCAGCCAAAAATAGAAAAGTGAAAATGCATGCATCAACATGAAATATAGTTTGATATATATATTCCACGACAGAAATGTATTTACATAACTGACGTTACTGTAGACTTTCCTGTCTATGTTCTTGCTCATCACACCATGCAAAGAGAATGAATGTGTTCACTCTCTCTACTTGTAACTGCATTTTCCATTTTTTGTTCCTAAAAGCAGCTGACACTCCCTTCAGCATATTGGTTTATTGAAAAGCAGAACATTGTGTATGTGAAACCTGTGTTAAACAAAAGGATGAAGACATAAAAAAAAGGTCTTCGTCAATTTCTTTAAGGGATTTGACTTGCTACTTTTAATGAGTACATGACAGGATGTTCTCCATCCTGAGTTTATACAGTAGTTCAGAACAAAAGTGACTGTAAGTAAGTAAGTAAGTAATCTGTATTTATATAGCACCATTCACAGACACCAGTCACAAAGTGCTTCCCAAGGATAAAACATTAAATTCAATACAGTTCAATTTTATAGTGCAAATTGCACTACACATTTTGACAAAGCTTGTCAATCAGCTGACATCATTTCCAAGTAAAGAAATCAAATTTATTTGAATGATTTATAAGCAAAACATAAAATCACTAAACGGAGTAGAGCTGAAATTATTAGTCGATTAATCAGTAAGTTGTTCTACAAAAAACGAACCGATCCAAAATCGGAAAGGCCTCTCTAACATGAGGATTTTGAGTGTTTTCTCAGTTTTATATCATCATGCATGGAATATGTTTGAGCCTCATTTTATAGACTAAACGGAGGAATTGAGAAAGTAGTTGGTGGGATAATTGATATGTAATAGAAATGTTAGTTGCAGCTTTAAAGTAAGACAAAACAGGGATGGACAGGAATATTAGCCTACACATTACCTCTATATATCTTTCAACCCAGCTGATCAGGTGGGTCACTCGACTGTAGACGCCCGGTTTGTTCTTCCGTCCGCAGCCCTCTCCCCAGCTCACCACGCCTGCCAGCCTCCAGTCCCCACTGTCCGTCTTACAGACCAGGGGTCCACCACTGTCACCCTTAAAACCACAACAAATCATTCAGTTGACATATACATCACTTTTCAAATGTATGTTTTAGGTGATCTACCATAAAGTAAAAAGAAAACAAAATAGTTTTTCATAAACCTGTGTTACTGAGAGTCAATGAATACCTGGCAGGAGTCCACCCCTCCGTCCATCGTGCCGGCACAAATCATCCGAGGAGTGAGGTACAGGCCATAGACGCTTGGGTGGGAGCAGGCGGATTGGGCTATTACCTTGACCTGCGCCTGCCTTAGGTCATCTGATACAAAGCCTGATATAAAAAAAGAGAGAAATAAATGAGTAAATGAAATTGAGTTAGTTAGTTTAATTAGTTTGTTTACTGTCCCGGGAAGAGGAAATTCCGTTTCACAGCAGACAGCGGTGCACATTCATCTCCACAAACACATCATTGGACAGCAACAATAAGGCAAGGGCAAGTTCATTGGTATGGCACATATCAACAACAAGGTAATTCAAAGTGCTATACATACAACACTTAGAGCATTGGGAAGAAACACAAATAAAAAGACAATTAAATACAATCAGTTATGCGAAGAAGAATAAGACAGGTGATGAAAGTTACAGTGCAGTTCGAGAAATGAATAAACAGTTTTGTTTACTGAAAGACAGCAGTATAGTATCGATTCTGAATGTTGCGGCAGACCTGTAGTTTTTCTGGGAGTTTGTTATGTGGAGCATAGAAACTGAACGCAGCCTCTCCACGTTTAGTTCTGACTCTGGGGATAGAGAGCAGACCTGTCCCAGACGATCTCAGAAGTCTGGATGGTTCGCAGCAGAGCAGAAGATCAGAAATGTATCTTGGCACCTGAACCATTCAGTGCTTTGTAAACCAACTGAAGAAGTATTTTGAAATCAATTCTTTGACAGAGAGGAAGCCAGTGATAAGATCTGAGTACAGAAGTAATATGTTCTAATTTTTTTGGTCTTGGGGAGGACTTGAGCAGCAGCGTTCTGAATTAACTCCATCTGTCTGATCGACTTTTTTAGAAAGACCTGTAAGGAAACTGTTACAGTAGTCGAGCGTGATGAAGATGAATGTATGGACAAGACATAAGTCCTTTTATCCTTGATATATTCTTTAGGTGGTAGTAGGCTGTTGAAGTCCACGACTAAATCCATATTTCAGGACAAGGACATATACTGAACATTAAACATTGACGGAAAAAGTGAAAAGGGCCTTGCTGGATTAGCAGGATGTCTGATTAAGTTCGCTGCTGTGGCTGTAGGTACTAGGCTTTTGCTGAAGCTGGCCCCCGTTGCACCTTATGGATGTGTACCCGTGTCCTGAGGGCATTATTGCAAGTGACATCCTGTGCTATTGACGCTGCGATGATGCGAGTGCTCGCCTTATTTTTTCTCGGTTTCGAGACAGAGAGCATGTTGAAGAAACGGGATGATAAATAAATAATAAAATGATAAATAAATAATAAATAAAGTGACTTTTGGTCTCATCACTGATTTAAATTAGATAAATAATGTCGCTCATAAGCTTTGCATGCTCTAAAAGCATTGTTGTTTCTTAGAAATAAGCAATGACTCAAAGGTCTAGAAAAATCCATTCATTAACTTCTAAAGCTAGTACCGTCAAATTATGTTTGATATCCTCCAAGAACTTGATGTAGAAAAAGATGAGAATTTACTTTTATAGTTAGTCATTTACCGGACTAAGAAGATGAAGGAACTGGGACCATAGTGGGTGCTGTCAGGGACAAGGAGCACGACTAGATTTGGTTTGTGTCGGTGTAACACACCTCTTTCGTTAATGTATCCCCAGCCTGTGATCCAACAGGCCGCTCCGGGAGGGAAGGACTCACTCGGGCGGGGTAAACAGACGGGCTGCACCCCATCTACAAACAGCACACAGTAATCACACAGACACATGATCCAACAAAGAGAGAAAGTCATAAAAGTTATTTCAGCTTCCTTCAAATACATACTTAAATATCTTGCTTTACTTACATTGACATTGTTATATCTGAGTTTTGTGTATATAAACTGTAGGTTGCAAAACGTTACAGTGGAATGAATAATCCACAAAGATCTGCTTTATTTAAACTAGAGTCTTTGAAATACATATTTATTTATTCAGTTCATACTCAGTGATCTGTATACACGTAGCTCAGTTGAGCTTAAATTTGTGTTTAACTTTGTCACTATTTGAATAATTTGTATTTAACTTTGCCACTATTTGAATAATTTGTATTCCAAACATAATCAATGATGTTGGAAGTTTCTGTAAAATCTAATTCGTACTTTACAATATTTGACAATACTTGAGTGACGGCATACTGGTAATAGCATAAATTGTTATGAATTAGTTCAGTTAAAGTTGATGCTCACTTCAGCAGAGTTCATCTGCTTTTTAGGAAGAACTGTCACAGAGTCTTTGTATGTTGAAAACGTAAACCAAAAATGTAATTCAGTTGAAGAGTCAGTGTTCTTCCTGAGCTCTGAGCTGACCTTTCATGTCCATGTCAGTGATGGTGCGCAGCAGGCCCACGTCATAGTCATTGTTGTACGTGTTGAAGCGCGGGTGGTAGAGGACCTGCAGCGCTCTGTAGCGTTTCCCCGGAGAGCCCTCTGCGATGCTGACCGTGCCCACCACCACCAGCCAGTCGGCCACTTCCAGCATGTTGTTCCTATACGGAAACGGTAGCGTCAGAAAAGCCGATAGTGGTCTGGGGTTGAGTTCATGTGGACACCGACAACATTCTCGTGGTGTTTTCACACTGACGACCTCGCACGTGTCCTGCTGAACGCCTTGCACACTGTATGTTTTATTGGCATAAAGTACTACATACATGATGTGACCATATAAACTGCAGTGGTAATATCTGCCTGTTGTAAGCCCCCCCCCCCCCTTAAATGTTATTCAATGCTGAAAGTTCACCATAACTTATTCTAATCAAAATTGATTCGTTTTAGCATCAGAACCACACACTAATCTAATGAGCTGCTTCAAGTTTGAAGTGGGGTTTACATTGTCTTTGGACTGATTTCCCCAAATCATTAGTTACATGTTCAATGTCAGAAATATTTACACGTGTGATATTCAAGAAATCTTCTAAATAAAAAATGCCCTGATGTCGGTGGCAAACCAGCCTTTTTTCAAAACTTGGAACATGGAATCAACTTGGACTAGTTTGGTCTTGATTCCTTGCCGAGATCTATGATGTGGTATTAACTGGACGCATCTACAGTAACTCTGAGCTCCTGAGTTTACTACAGTTTCTTTTCTACCCTAAGTCCTTACTTTCATCCCCCATGTCCACCTCTTACTCAACAAAGCAGTGAGCTGCAGTGATGACCCAGCACGGAGAGATGATGGCACCTCCACACACATGTCTCCCTCTCCAGTGCAGGCTGACTTGCCAGCCCCACTTGCCGTTGGCCGCCATCGCCCCCCCGACGATACGTCGGCCATCGCTCACCAGAACTGTGCAGTCTGCGTGTGAAAGGGACAAATGAGAAAAGGACAGACTTCAAACGATACGTGAATTACTGGGATAACATTCCCTTTCCACGGCAAGGCTATAAAACTAAATGGCAGTAGATGCCAAACACTTGATGGATCTGCAATTATCATCTTCTGTCTGAGACAGATGAGTAGTGAATTGGAATGACTTATTAATATTGCAATCCCGGCAGCCCGGCGCATAATCGCTCATTAGTCCTTTACTACATTGTTCCTTTATTTATTTATTTTTTTTACCTGCAGTGATGTTCCCTGTCTGGTTCACTGGATTCTTAGACAGAAAAGACAACGGAGTTGGGACACTGCAGTTCCCTTTCGCACCACAGGGGGGAGGAGTTTCACCTGCTTCGGCAGGGAACACCAGGAACTTGACTGAGAGAGAAGACAGAGTCAGGTAACAGCTGGATAGTGGATCATCGAACATCAGAGGAGTGAAACTGTCAAAGATAGAAACTCCCTGCACATACATTTTCTGTCCTCATTCTTTAAATAACATTGGTTCTATGCATACCAACCCTTAACCGTCCTAAATGCGGACCTCGGCAAATGATCTTGACTCCACAACAACTTGCAAGATTTAAATCATATTCAAATTCAGGAGAACACTTCATAGGTATGAGAGTAACTTGCATATTGGATGTGCGGATCTGAGTTAGACATTATTCTTATGTCGTATAAATGTTGTACTCCTCATATGAATGCTCACTGAGGTTTTTATAAAGTCAGTCAGCACCAAAGCAACTCAATATGAGCAGGTTGTGTGTTTTCTAGGTATGACATTAGAAATCACACTTTTGACCTTTGTAAAATTTCTTTGACATTCTACAGTCCGACTGTTCTTTAGTAATAAGACTGGTTACAATGGTGACCATGTGATGTGACAAGATTTGATGAGGTGAGACGACGATTACTGTTTCTACCTGCTGAATTCAATAGACTAATGGTGTGAACGTACCTAATAAAGCAGAGCTGATGATGGGGATGATGATGAGAGGGAAGCTCACAATCAATAACAAGTCACGAGGCGAACAGACTTGAGACTCTGCCTCTAAAAAAAAAAGAAAAATCAAATAAATAAATCCTTCAAATACAGAGAGGGACCTTGACCTGCATGACAACTCATCATCTTTCTTAATTTTTAGGTAAAAGATCTGGCTGCAACTGCTATTCATGTATCCAGTTTGTGCATAAAGTCCTTCATAATTCTTGGTAACTAGTAGCTGCTTAAAGATTACTTACAACTAAAATTAGGTTGCACTGTTAAAACTTAAGCATCTGTTAATCATCTGGTTTTAAGATCCTGCGTTCAGAGATGGTATTCTTCATTCCTTGGTTGTAACGAGTGCTTATTTGAGTTACTATTGCCTTTCTACCATCTCGAACCAGTCTGCCCATTCTCCTCTGACCTTTCACATCAACAAGGCCTTTTTGTCCACACAACTGCCGCTCACTGGATATTTTCTCTTTTTCTGACCATTCTCTGTAAACCCTAGAGATGGTTGTGCGTGAAAATCCCAGTAGATCAACAGTTTCTGAAATACTCAGACCAGCCCGTCTGGCACCAACAACCATACCACGTTCAAAGTCACTTAAATCCCCTTTCTTCCCCATTCTGATGCTCGGTTTGAACTTCAGCAAGTTGTCTTGACCACCTCTACATGCCTAAATGCATTGAATTGCAGCCGTGTGATTGGCTGATTAGCTATTTGTGTTAACAAGGAATTGAACAGGTGTACCCTTTTAAAGTGGCCGGTGAGTGTATATGTATATTTCAGAACTAACCTTCGGTGGAGAGGGAGCGGGAAAGTGTGGTAACCAAACTGATGTCAATTAGTCAAATGTTGCCAACAAAATGTTTTTGCAATATTCCATTTTCCCTGAATAATAATAATAACAATGATAATAATACTGCATTTATCAAGTGTTGGGTCCGTTGTGTCAACCATATTTTTTATAGCCACAGCTCACACAAATTCATTTGGTTCATACATTTGCACTGCTGTAAATATGTAATGACAACTAATCTCTCTGTAGGTAACTAACTGGTTTCTGTCAGCATATTTCTGATGTGTAAATGTCCACACAGTGAAGTCAACACAACGTTACAATAAGTTTTAACAAAATGGCCGGAGCAAACAGCTCCAGATTTTACAGCATCAACATGCGTCACCTTTTATAGTAAGTTGATGTGGTGAACTTGTTAGAGAACAGTTGCACATTTATACATATATACCCGATATTCATTCCCTCTTAGCTGTGTTTCTGATCTACTAAATAATTATCTGGGTCCTCTGCTAAATGCTCCACTGTGATCATCAGCTACAGTCTCTAACTTCGTCTGCAGTTTGATGCCGAGCAGGTTTTTATGCAGTAGGCTGCTGAAAACATCTGCACTCTGCCGCCTCAGCCACACTGGTGAGAGCAATGACAATGAACTGAAACCTGCGGAAAGTAAGGGAGATGCAGATTCAGGTAGAAATCTGGAGGAAAAAAATATAGTTCTCTTTCAGAGGGTTGACTAATACATTTTACACTACTTGGCAACCTTTCCTCTCATATTTAGATAAAATATCTACAGTTTCCATCGCTTAGAAATGTCCTCCCCTTTCACTTTGTGTCCAACTGTTCTTCTGTAGTGTCGTCATGTATTTCGGTTGTTGAATATACTGAACACGTTGGACTATGTATACTAGCTATATACTATGCCGTGAGACACAAATCCATTCTGTTAAAGTGGACCAGCAGGTGGTTTTTGTTTCCTTTCTTTTATTCTTTTTCTTTTTTTTCTGTCTTCTTTTGTTCATTCGGATGTCTTTGTCTCTGTCTGAAATAATATAAAATTGGCATGCTTGTACTTTCAGATGCTGTGTAAATGTGATGTCCCCGTAAAACAGAGTCATATATGAAATAAAATCTCTCACATTATCATTTGACGCATTGTTATAGCCTGATAATTGATCATTTTGAGTAGTTCCTGTTTAAAGAGAGAAAAAGGGAAATGGCTTATGAAACACTATGAAATATTTTAAACACGCAGCACAAAATGTATTCGGAATGTACAACACAAAGAGAGAGAACGCCTGACAGAAAATGTAATTTCTTAAAAAAGCGCATTGAGCTCGTCATGCTTAGAGGCAAGATGTTCACGGATCCAAGGAGGTTTAGAGCTGCACGCCGGTGGCGTGGTTGCACGTGTGCACGTGCTAATCTGGAGTCGGTCGGATTTGAGCATGAACACATCGTATCAGTTCAAACGTGGATTCTTATTTATAGATATTATTCATGTGCTTTGCACGCTGTCGACGCAGCCAGCAGACAAATTCAACCCCACGTCAACACTTCACAGTCCAATTACAAATGTGCAGACCTGGCAACTCTTCACCTCTCAACAGTTTGGTGAGAAGCCTCAGGGGCGGTAGGGCGGCGGGAGGACTGATACTGATATTTTTGGTAAATGTTAAGGTGAGTGAATTGTGACCCGTGCGAGGTGATTAATGCTTCTTAAAATAAATTGTCCCTGTAAAACCTTTATCAGTATATACTATAAATGGACCACGACAAAGCTTGTTCCTTAAATGAAAATAGAGTGTCCAGTGTCCGCTATCTGCTTGAAGCTGAGACAACGTTGACCGACTGAAACAAACAAGAGATTGTGGAACCGGAGCATTTAAGTCTTTATCAGTCTTTCCAAATCACAGCGAGACGAAAGATCCGACTGGGGAAGAACAAAAGAGGATAAGAACTGATTAACATGCTGCACAGTACTTCAGTTCCCTGAGGGACCATTGGTATTTGCCAATTTCCATTATGAAAGGGAAAATGGCAGGAAAATGTCCACACAGCCATGCTAAAAACCAACCTGCCTAGTGTTCATTAGGTAGATCGCTCTCCAAACGGCTCACGTTGTATTGGCAAAAAGCCGTAGTTAAAATGACAAATGACATGCCTGGGGCTGAAGACAGACCCCTGGGGAATGATCAAACCGTTTCACGGGAAGATAATCGATTTCCTCCCCCCCTATTAGTTAATTCTGAGAGAATCCAATCTACTGTAGGGCGGTGCGAGAAATCCGAGTCGCCATAGCCTTAGCTTTTTAACAAGATATCATGAACAATGGCATGAGAGGCCACTTGGAGGTCGAATAGCAATAAAACGGATTGCACACCAGCACTATTGTACATTATGGAGTTACTGCTTTTCTGTGTTTTTGAAGAAACTTTGAGAACTGTTATTGTATCTATGTCTTCTGAGAGCCAATAAGAAACCACGTTATCGGGGACATCGGACGGAAGAAGGAGTCAGAGTTTGGAGCTTTACAGTATGGATGGCTCTGTTGTTCTGTAGAGGTGATAGATGAACGCCGAGGAGCGGCTTGAAAAAATACCAAGCGTGAAGAAAATCACACATACGTCCAGTAGCGATGGAACGGGGAGGACATGCCAATGATTTATCTCTCAGAGAAAGTGCCTGTGTGCGAAATGAAGCTGGACCATGGGGCACTGTATCAATAGTTTCTCGAAAGGAGAGGGTGCAGGGGTGTCTTTCAACGCCTTTGCAGAACTGCTGAGGCAGAAAATCACAATATTAGCAGGAGAGACAAGAGCAGCCAGGGGATCAGGGTGCACCGGCCCTTTCTGTGCAGCAGAAGAACTTGGGTGTGCATCAACAAAATGGTCACCTTTAGGATTTTAACTTTTTACACATAGGCTGGCGGGGCAATGTATCGCTTTCACTTGTCTGTGCTGCCACCTTCACATTAACATGACCTTTTTATTAAATATGCAAACGGATATTCCATTTGTGCCTTTCCATCATTGAATAAACTGAATCACCGCCTTGTTTCTCAGACTATCCCTCGATTAACCTCGACAAAGTTTTTAGCATTGTCATGGTCCACTCGGACCAAGACTTGTGTTTCTTGTGGACCTTGTTGGCGCTCTTTTGGAACTTTCAGAACTCTTTACAGACCTTTGTTCCGTTGTGGACTTTGCAAAATGATTTCTGTGATTGCCCTTCCCTGTGTGTCCCGGTTTATGCAAAGATACTCTCTTGTGATGCCTTGTGTTTTGTTCAATTTGAGTTTTGTATTCCCTGTTTTATTTTGTATATAATTTCCTGTGCTCCTGCGTCTGGTTTTCTGTAACTTTACATTTCTTGTGAGTCCCTGTGATCGTCTTCACCCGTTCCCCTGTGTGTCTCACCTGTGTATCTTTACCTGTGCCCTCTTGTGTGTATATAGTCTTTGTGCCTCCCTTTGTTCTTGTTGGATCATCTGTTCATTTTCGTATAGTTCGCTTATTCCCATGTATCTCTGTGTAGCTGTGCCATATTTCTCATCAGTGCTTGTTGTCCACGTTCCTTTGTTAAAGTCTTGGTTTTGGACTGGAGGTCAGTTTTTTTGTTACGTTTTATTAAATACTTTTTTGCCTCATACCTGCATTTTGGGGTCCTGCTTAAACCCCGATGCAACAGTCTGAGCTTATTGTTTACCCATCCTTTAGATTCAGGGAACCCTATCCTTTACACCGTTACCTTCGGGGGAAATGTGCGATAAAAGAAAAAATCCAGTGGAAAAGTGCGATTGCAATGTGTTTAAAATGGGCACGTCTGTCACCCCAGGCCTGCCGGTGACGCAGAAGTTTATCAGCTTTCCCTTGATATCGATCTGGCTGGGGCTCAGGCTCTATTCACATAACCCCATGGCTTCTTTTTTCAGATGAAACAAACAAATTATATACAGTATATATATATATACATAAAATAGTAAGCTGTAGAGGTCCTTTTTTCCAGCATATCCCTTAGCATTAAATTATATTTTAGAGGAAAGTGTGCTTGGTAGAAAAGCACTTTTTAACATGGCTATTCCAATGCCATAAAGAAAAAGATTTTTGAGTTTGCTGTGGACGCATTTGACTGATTGGCACACTGACCTGACCTCCATTCCAATCATGCTTTGGGCTTTGGACTTTGTTGGTTCAAAACAGAATCCATGTTGGGCCTGACTAATATCAAAATATCAAAGTCCTCTTTGAACCAATGCCTTTGAATATTACCATACCTTGCTCTTCCTCGGGGAGATCCTTGGGTAACATGAGACCAACTGACCCCTCCTCTAGTGGTCCCCCATCTGATGGTTTCCTCTGCTGAACTTCCGGGGGACTGTCACAACAAGGAATCGGTGAAGTCTGGGTTTTTTGATCTTGGGTCTCTGAGGAACCGGAGGAAGATGATGAAGATTCTGGAAGTTGAGGCTCTGGTATTGCTTCAGAAAAGGATGGAAACTCTGTGAATACGTTATCCTCAGTGGTGGGCTTAGAGTGGGGCATCAGTGTGAGGACTGTGGAGGGGACCAGGGATGATATGCTCAATACTTCATGGCTGGTTGGACTTTGAAAAGATGTTGATGACCAGTGCTCGGGGGAGGGAAAGATTGATGGAGCAACTGGCTGCTGTGCATTAGAAGTGCTGCCGGCGTGGACCTGGGAATCCATACTTGTAAAGTCGTTGGTAGAATTCATGAAATGTAGAGTGTGTTTGCCGACGGGGTTGATGTTCCACGGTTTGATATTGTGCAGCTTGTGACCAACTGTGTACACATCAGGGTGAAATCACTTGGATTTCAGACATTGCTGAGCTGAGAGGAGAGACACAGAAATGGAAGGAAACCACGACACCTCTGCTGAATCCTGCGAAAGAAACAAAGGCAACAACCACACATAAGCGCTTGGAATAATGCATCAGTGAGTGACTTTGATATGCTGCCAAATATGACCTTCAAAATTATATTTCATTATCTCACATTACTCAAAATAGAGTTTTTAAACACGTCTGAGCTTGGTAAATAAGGCTGGTCAAATTATGAGATGGAATTAAACCCATTTTCCCTAAAGAAATCAAAAGGATGAGTTGAATAACATCCAAATACAAGCCCAATCTGCAGAGAATACTAATGTAACTAAACTATTTATATAATTCATCAGCAAATGCAAAAACAAGGCAACAAAGGGATGAGACAGAGAACAAATTTATATGACTAAATTAGTTTTAACCTCTGTTGTGAACTAGTAATCAAGCATCTGGGATTGAACACACATCTTCACATCTCGTCACATCAGTGTGCTCTTCCCGACTCTGAACATCTTTCCACGAGCCCTCACCTGAATGTACAGGTTTGCATCATTTGTATGTTTGGGTTTATTCATCCGAGCCCGTCTCCTTCACTTATTAAACCTGGCTTGTAGCACAGCTGCCACATCGTCAGCGACAAGATTCTGAAAACGTCCGCTCACTCTTGTGCATCTGTAACCCTGATAGATCTGACGCGTTAATGTGAATCCATCATCCAACCGGCTCGCGCAGGTTTTCAGCAGTTTTGTCACCTCTTCTCTCCTCTCGTTCTCCTCCCTATTGCCTCAGTTTCCACTTAATCCTTTCTTTGTGTCACATCCTTCCTCGCCCTTCTCTTTCCCCTTCCAGTCCACTTCTTATTCCCCTCTCCGGCTGAATCGTTCTCTTCTGATCAGGACAGTCGAGGCTGCAGCGGTCAGGTCAGTAACGAATACGTGCTCTCGTGTCTTCAGGCGTCTATGAAATATGCATGGGGATAATTGTGAGCGCGGGTCAGAGTTTAACAACAAAGGGTAATGTACACCACACCACTGACTCGTTTCCACTCACAAAGTACTGAGGGACACAATGGCAGCATGGACCGACACACAGTGCAGAGGGTCACTGAGTTAATTTCCCATACCTGAAATATATGTATCCAACAATTATACTCCTATTATGAACCTGAAGAGGCCTGGTGGTATGTATGAGTCACTGTGAGTGTGTCCAAGCCTCTCAATGGTATCTTGTGTGTCCTATCATGTTACCGCGCGGTGCATGGTGCTGGCAGTCACAACCCTAGTCGGGGTGTTACTCAACATCTTCTAGGTGACATTGCTGAATTTACTGCACTGATCAGGAGACACAACTACATCACCTGCAGACAGGTGGGTCTGTCTACATGATCCACCTGAGGGCTGTGAGTGCAAAGTAAACAAGATATGAACACAAAACAACTGAGAGTTTCATAGACATCATAAACATGATAAATATATTTGATATAAGGCAAGACACAAGCTCGACATTTTCTCAAAAAACAACAAAACTGGTTGGGGAAATGTCACAAAACAAATGAAAAAAGACAAGAGGCCAAAACATAATAAAAAATGCAAGACAAAAAAAGGAAAATAAAGTTATTTCACAAAGCAAATGCAGAAAAACCTGCTCAACAACACTAAAGCTGTTTCCCAATCCACGAGGCGCATCCTTCGTAGGCCGCATTCTGAAGACCAATTGTGTCACAGCCGTGCGACAAGGCTGTGGCCTTCTGTTTGGACGGCTCCAGTGAACGTGGCCGAAAATGCGCCCTTCCATTTCTGAGAGACGAAGGATCCAACGGCTGGAACCTTCCCGGGGCCAACCTATCCCAGGATTCATTTGGCGACAGTGACAATGCGAGCTAGCTCTGTGCCATGTCCATGTCGCAGTGCACCTGCTCAAAGTAGCTAACAATGCAGGAAATCCTCAGCAGACCCCACCGTCTTGTTTCGGTTTGGCCTTTGCAGTTGACCCGAAGACATGCGTATAGACCGAGTCCTGACCCTCCGAAGGACGCGGCCCATGAATTGGGAAAAAACAAACAAAGTATGGCAGACGAGCACAGCTGAAGGTGACCGTAATATCAACGGTTTTGGCATTTTGACCTCAAAATGACGCTAAAAGGAACTCTCCTCTCCCCCGTTTGAACCAAAATGTCAGGATAATCCATTTGATAGTTGCTGAGACATTTAGCTCAAACTCCTTGTGGTGTTAAAGTCAGGACATCACCTATATCAGCAGGATTTACTATCTGGGGAGCATGAATGCAAAATTTTGTGCCAGTACCTCAATCACTAATCCAGAAGCCGTGGATAGGCTACCAGATCGACACACACAGTGATGTCGCGAGCATGGAAATATTTTGTTATTGACTTTTTGTATATTCGTTTTGTGAAATGTCTTTTTTTATTATAGACTCGCTTTATCCGTTACTGCTTTAAAACCCCTTTTCAAAACTTTGATGTCAAAAAAGCCTTTGTCCTCTGTGTGAATTCATTCAAATATATCTTTGTTTTCATCCTTTTATGAAGCACTTTGCAACTTTGGCAAGAGAAGTGCCAAACAAATAAAACTCATTGTTAGTAGTATTGTCATTTATTTGTGTAAAATGTCGCTGTTTTTCACAATTGCAAAAACATTTCCTGAGCTGCTGCTGATGTTTTGATTATTTTAAAATATATTTTCTTGTCTTTTGGTGCTTCAGGACCACCTCGAATAAATGATCTATGATTCGGCTACAGCCTTTTTCTGTGCGGATGCGAAAGAAATGTCTGAGCATTGCTTGCTTGCTGATTATATCTTGATCGAGCTGGATCCTCCCCACATGCTTGTGAGACTGACTACACGAATGAATAAAAAAAAGCAAGCAGGCTCCATTCGTGCCAGCATTGATTTCAGAATCCTTCTTTTAATCCCATTAGTCTGACAAACAGAAACACACAGCCCTGCCAGCTTCCCCTCTGACCTGTATGAGACTGGGCATGGGGGGAAAGGAGGAACTCGAGTTCAGGCTTCTCCACGGCAGCCGTCGTCGGAGGGCAGTGGCATGTTCAACTTTATAGCATTTGTTTTAAATCTGTGCAGAGGCACATCGGTGGGGATTCCTGAGAGTTCCTGCCAGGAAGCTGCCATCCACACACGGTAGACCAAATCTTTACATCCTTCCCTGTTATGGTAAAACTTTTCAGGCACTTGGGTGCTTGAAATCTTTCATTACTGTCAGTTGTGGTTGAAAAGTAAAGCATAACCCTGGAGGTAAATGCAGGTTGCAGGTTTTCCTCTCAACTTCTTACATCAGGTACCGAAAATATCTCTAAACTCAGAGTCCTGCCGTTCGGCAGTTTTGCCATAAACTGCTTTTGGCTTGTTGAAGCTATTAATAGCATTAAATGTTTGACAATTTAGGAAATTATTATCACTGTTCACATTCCCACCGAGAGCTAGCCTATCCCTGTCCAAAGGGTTAAAAAAAAAGTGTTTAATACTTAGTACATTATATCTCTGTTGGTAAATGGGACAAAAACGTAAATGTAGGAACAACATGTTGCAGTTTTAGGTTTACAGCCACATTCGTGTCTCATTGTTTAAACCATAATAAGCAATTTATTCTGAAAAACCTACACGCCGGCCTTCGAAAATGTGGGGGATTAAAGTGTCAACAAACCTGCGACATAATTGCTGAATAGGCTCCATCACTGGCAGTCACATCTAATAAAAATTCAATATTTACATTCTAATCAGGCCAGGCAACATGTGGCGACTCCACTGGATCGCAGCTCCAAGCCAGTTATAGGCCTTTGTAAAAACACTGTCATTTTTACCGTCACGTTTTTGTTTGGAATAACCAGGTGAGATATTCATTATTGAACTTTGGAGGTGCTGGAGGGTGACCTTTGCGTCAGCATTAGTCATTAACCACATGATGTATATTGGCAAAATAAAAGAGATAACTGAATAGAATGATAATGATGTGTAAATTGACTTTCATTAGATTTTTTTTTTCCAATTTAATGATTTCTCTTCAAATGTTCTGTGGCAGGGTGTATTTTTTAAGAATTAGTTGTCAGGTATTCATCACGATAGATCATCCAGGGCCTCAGATGCCCAGGAATCTTATAAATACTAAACACAACTTGCCTGAATCTTAAAAACACTCACACATACGTACACACCACACATCTTCCAATCTCAGTATAAAAAAAAGACAGGAAAAAGCCCATGGCAATACCTTGTACCATATTGCCAGGAAGGATGTTTTTTTTTTCTTCTTCTTTTTCTTCTTTTCAGTCTCATCTGAAATCCTCTCGTGGAGTCCTGTCTGAATACCAACTGTTAAATGTGTGTAATACCTTCCTCTCTCCCACTGCGAGGAGGTGTGTAAAATTCACTTTAAAAAGTCTATAGATGCCGAATTTGTTAACAGATCATGCTTTGAAGATATGTTAATTTAATTGTATTGTATTTATTTCATGGTACTACAAAGTAAGCGCCGAAAGAAAATGTTTAATTATAATCAATTGTTGGGATCCCTGTTCTAAAGCAGTAAAATTATTATTTACAACACATTTACACGTAGGCAAACAATAAAGTACACCTCGAAATTCACTTCTGCTGATTTATGAAATTTGATGTCACTTCAGTTTTTATGCTGGAGCCATATGTCAAAGATTTTTTCCCCCACTCTGCCTCGACTTGTTCCAGTCCTTTGAGAGCAAACAAAACCAAATAACAAGCAGCTGTTTCGTCAAGATTACAAGAAAATTACAACAGCGACGGTCTGTCACTACTCAAGTGTTCCAGTGAATTGGGAAAACACATATGTGGAGTCTTGCAGTCGGGATGCTGCGGCAAGATCCTCGGTCCTCACATGTTCCCTGTACAGAGTACATGTACACAACACAGCGCGAGTGTTCTCCTCCATAAATATCTCCAGCTTGTTTGTGTTTCCTGCCTTTTACTTGTCACAGACTTTTTTTTTGTGTGATGGTCAGATAGTTTGTTTCCCTGATCTCCCGGGTATTTTTCTTTTCTCTTTATTTTCCTTATAGCTTATATCACCTTAACTCATCAGTTTGCTTCATCCCGCTCTCCTTACATTCGAAAAACGTCATCTCGTTCTTGATCCCTGCTTTCACATCGGCCTACTCTCATGTCAGATCAGTCTTGACAGCTGACACTCTTCATCGCCGCGGCTCTCAGCAGTGCAGGATCTTGATGAAGGCTTTGCGAAACTCGATGTTGAAAGTGGTGTAGATGATGGGGTTGACGGCACTGTTGAGGTATCCCAGCCAGGTGACGGCGCTGTAGAGCGAGGGCGAGATGCAGCAGCTCCTGCAGTGGGCCTTCAGCACGTGGGTGAGGAAGAAAGGCAGCCAGCAGATGATGAAGACACCTCGGGGAGACAGGACAGGGAGCGCATTAGAGGGCACATGTATGTGGCACAAGTTACACAAGGATTCAATTAACAAAATCCCCTGCCAAGTTAAAGTGAAATTACATCATGAGTCTGAATTACAGCAATAGCTGTCAATTCACATAAATGACAAGAAACAGATGAGGTTGGCAAGAAATACCTCATTAAATGTTTTAAAACCTTCCATCTGGCGCTTTGTCTGTTTTTAAGTAAATTCGCATGGAGTTATTTTACTGTTATATTTTTATAATATAAAAAAGAAGGAACTTTGGAAGGTAATGTGAGGCAGAATTCATAATATTAACACATTTAATTTGCATATAAGCCACAACCCCCCAATAAAATTACCAAAATATAAAAGAAAATTGTGTGAACTAACTGGATTTGAGTGGATTCTAAGGAAGAGTTCAACATTTTCAGACACGCGTCTATTCACTGTTTCTGGAGTTTAGATGAGAGGACTGATATCAGTCTCATCTCTCTAGTAATGTGAAAACATAACAAGAAGGCTTTGTGTTACCAGAACTTTTAGCCTGGCTTCCCTAAGAGTGGTCCTGAAAACGTCTCCATCTCTTATCTCTTTAGTTCGCCTAAATATTCATGTTTGTCTACAGAGTGTACACAAACACACCCACCCACACAGTGAGACTACGAGTGCAGGCAGAACGTGTGAACACCTCATCGGCTAGTCCACACTTCCCTCCGCTCACCGAGCACGATCGCGAGCATCTGCGTCGCCTTCCGCTCCTTCTGCTGGGACAGCCTCCCTCTCACCCTCTCCTTTGTGATGCCCCACTTCTCCCTGGCCCCGCTGCGCTCCCTCCATCCCTCACGTCCCCTCATGCCGGCCTCGAGAGTGGGGGGGCGAGGCGTCAGGGCCGATCGCGCCACGGCTGAAGGGAGAACCGGGGCCGGTCCGACTGAGATGGACAGTGAGATCCTCGCCCGTCCCGGCCGGGAGGAGGTCTGGGGAGCAGGGGGCAGAGCCAGACTCTGCTCGGTCCGCGGCAGAAAGTGACTCGGCTCCCCTTCGGGGGGGTGAACCACCGCCTCCTTCACCAGGGTCTGACAAACAGAGAGGGAGGTGGGCATTGAGGGATGGACAACGGTGAAGCTGCTTGGTTGTAAAGATGAAGCAAGGGTGGGATTAAAAAAAAAATGAAATTGGGAGGGAGACGAAGGGGAAAAGGGAGCAAGCAGAAAATCACTTGGTCAAAACTCTCACCACTTTCTTGCGCTGTGGGGCAGTGGCAGGCCTCAGAATCAGGGTGCATAACTTTACATCTTCTGGCTGGGTGCACTTATTCTGAAAGGGAAAAAATGCTGGATGTTTGAGGTTGATGCCAATATCAATATTTAAAGAAAAAGACTTTTGATAACGACGCTTTAAAGTCAGTCACATCACATGTTACATATCAGCCAAAATGTACACGGTTCTGATTGATCTATGGTAAAACAAAACCAGCCACTATATTCAATACAATTCCACCATAATTTCTAATTTGCTTTTGTTCTGTTTATTTTTTAATCTACTTTAAATCTTGAGATGGTGACTTTTCGCGGGAAAATAAAAAAACTGTTGGTGGGTCAGTCAGGGCTAAACTCATTATGTGCAGCCTGGACATTGTTTAAACTTACAGAACTTAATTATAAATTCTAGAGGAGATCCCAAATTCAGGACTCATCTTATTTTCATCAGAAATGCGTTTTTGAGATAAATGTGTAAAATGATATGTACGACATCTGGACCATTTCTTTGTGATAGAATGATGCCACTGTGAAATAAAGCAATAGCTTTAACTGCAGCGCGTGGCTTCAATGAAATAGCTGGAACAATTTGAAACAGATTATTTGATGTTGACAGTGTGTCAGATGTCGCCGAGTGTAACTAAAGACTTGATATGATGACAGAACAGACATTCTCTAAAAACTGAACTTTATTTAATCTTTTTTGGTGTAACAATCTATGGTGGTGCAGACCGGTGGGTCAACATCAATCAATGTCAGAATGTCTGTTGCAAGAGAAATGGGAGAACACACAATGTTGTGTTACGTGCAAGGCTTAGATATCACCGAAGAAGTTGTCCTCGGTCGACGTCCCGTTACAGACTCTACCTTCCTGTGGCGATGACCCCCTCCTGCGTCAGACCCGCCTTGTGTGTGCAGACCATGTCTGTGCAACGGGGCCGTGCGTCTTCCCCGCTTGCGCAGAACCACGCAGATCTGCGCATACACCAGCAGCGTTACAATGAAGGGAACGTAGAAGGAGGCCACAGAGGAGTACACCACGAAGGCTGGGTCGGCAAAGCTGCACGTGGTGCCTTCCCGGCTGGCTAATGGAGAGATGGAAAAGAATATTCAACAATATTTCAGTTTGGTTTTAACCCTGCGGAATCAAGCTTTCTCTGTGGCCCAAGATCTTCCTCAAATTAGAAATATGTTCAAGGAAAAGTTTAGGAAATAGGCTTATTGGCTTTCTTTCTAAGAGTTACAAGTAACTCTTATAAAGTATGTCTGTTAAATTTATTAGTCAACAACCAAGAGAGGTAAGAAAAGGTTAACTGGGGGCCTATCTAATAGTTAAAACATGAAAAATACATCCAGCCAAAAAACATTCCAGCACATAATTCCCCATAACACCAAAATTTGTCATTTCTATACTTCGGGTTTGCATGAAATAAACATAAAGGATAACATACATGTATTTTTTTTAATTCTGGACAGCCAGGCTAGTTGTTACCCCTGTTATAGTTTTTACACTAATAAACTAAGATAACCATCTACAGCCAATAGCTAATTCCTATAATCTAACGTTCAGCACAAAAGCGAATGGGATTTTTTTTCCAAAAACGTCCAACTATTTCCAAATATAACATAACAGAAACCTCATGTGAGAGAGTTTGCCCCGTTCTAATTGAATTAAAGAAGATGCATGTCCACCTTAAAGGGGCAGTAAGCAATTTTTATTCCAACTCATTTTTTGTAAAAATCTGTGAATATTTCCTCACGGTCTGCAAGCTGTCCCTTCAGGGACATCTCATCCATATTGGCCTCAAAAACTGCCTTGTTGGAGGGACTGGTTCGTTCCAAAAGTCAGCTATACCTTTCAAACAGTGTGTTGTAATATACGAACATCCCGTTACTGAGAAGAGTGAAATATTTGCCCACAGTCTGATCTTACGCTGTTCGGTATCTTGCTGTGTGCAGGCCCACAACTGACGGTGCCGGATTCTCACTCTACTTTTCGTCTTCCACTCACTCTCAAGTGGTTTCCCGGGCGTTCGGTGCGACCACATTCAAAGCTTAAGTCCCTCCTCGCAGACGCATTCATTAAGGCAGAGGTGAGCTGCCGAGCATCTCATCTCCTGCTCCCTCTGTGAGGCGACAAACGAATCGGAGATTATGTGTGCCCACTTGTTTTTGAAGGGCAGACGTCACTTGTCCCTCCCTGGATGAGAACAACATATGGAAATGTACCTGAATGTACCCTGTGTGCCTGTGCTAATGGATATTTAAGCGTAAAGTGCGTTGATTTACTGCACGCTCTGTTGTTTCGAGGAGACATATGGTATTTGAATACGGTCTAAAAATCAGGGACAGATGGAGCAGGATATTGCTCGGCATCTTTCCTTTTCTCAGTGACACATCATCAGAACGAAAAGACATTGCCGCTAAGGTTAAGTTAAGGATGTAATTCTGATGTCATTTTTTGTGGGGGGGCCCTGTCTGAATTGTTGTAAAACAGGTTATGGGTTTCACTGATGACCAAGCTGCAGAAGCTTTACATCAACGAAAGATGTTGTTTTTTCTTCCCCCCCAGTGGCTCGTGGAACCTCGCCAATGAAAGTGAAATAAAGGTCCCTTCGTTTCTTCAGGGCTGAATTGGACAATTTTGTGGCTTAAACTTTACGTTTTGTTACAAAAACTGATTGCACAGTGTAATGTCGATAGAAAAAATACAGCATCCAAGCTTATATTGGTCTCATATTGGCCTTGCTTTCACCATGTTATTCTCTTGGCCAGCAGGACGCGTTTTTTCTCGCCGATGACGACTTGATGCATGGCACAAAGAACCTGCATTGCCCATTGTGTAACCACAAACAAGGAAGAGAAAAGCGCTCCACTGGTATCGAACCGCAGGGATGGAAATCGGCAGACGGTGGAACAGACGAATTGACAAATAAAAACAACTTCACATGGTGAAGGAACAAATGTAGGCAAAGAAGGAGAGTGGTAGAAAAAATAAAGAAAAACGACGGGCATTCACTCCGTGTAGAGCCCCGGGACTTGAGTGGCTTATTAAAACGACATGCGGTCTGTCTCCTTTTTATCAATCAACAGGACATTTCACACAAGGTTATTTGTTGAATTTGTTTACGTCTGTTTCCTTCTCTTGACAGTAGCCAGGTGACCGAGTTATCCGCTAGTTAATGCCGGGAAACCAGATAAAAGCTTCGGTGTACATACTTCTTTCTTCTCCTTCATTGTCTCCAAAGTGGTTTGACAACTTCCTCGGAAGCTCTGATGAAAAGTGGCGTCCTGCTACTGCAGCGTCTTTACGACAGTGATCTAACAATAATAACAGCGGGAACCACTCTTTTCATCATTAAAGGCTTTTATTATAGATGTGACTGTGTATGGGCTGGGTGTTATTTTACTAGTAAAGGATCTGTAGTCATGTAATAAAACATCTAGGGTGAAAACGTCTTTAGATCAGAGTCTCTGGATCAGTGCAACACAGCGTTCTTCACTGTAACACTTTGTGGACTGAACAGCCCCGGATAGAGCGGACAACACCTGGACAACGTAACTCGAGAGCACAGATCAGATGTAGCAGTTACTGTACCAGTGTTGTTGAGTCCAAACAGTAAGGGGCAGGAGATGGCAAAGGAGAGGAACCACACCACGGCAATCATCACCGTCACCCTCCTCCTGGAGCTGTATCTGGTGTTGTAGAGCATCGGCATGGCCACCGCTGTGTATCTGCAGCAAGGATATTGCACAGTGAGACGGCATCATAAAAACACCCACGGATAACGCATCAGCATGCACCTCACGCACTGACGGCACCTGAATTTGAACATGCCTCTAAAAATGCACACTAATGCATCCTCAGACTTCGGCATCTCACCGTCATGCTGGGGCATATTTTAAAAGTGACCTCTCCACCGCTCGATCCACCGCCAAGACAAACAAATTTACCCCAGCTTACCTTGAAACAGACAGACTGCGGACAGGGGGGTCACTGACATACAGATCAAATTTGGTTTTCAACAGATGCAATTTCCAGCAAATATTTGTCCTTTCTGTTGTCAGAATCTGCAACATACAGTCCAGAGATTGCAGTTGCAATAATTTAGCGTTTCCAGTGTTTCCTCACAGATAAACCCTCAGGTCAAGGTGGTGTGCACGGCAATGAATTTCCTGTCAAAACTTTTTTGTTCAAAAGGGAAGGTTTGAATCTCTATTCTGTAAGGAAGCTGTATATAATACAGTCTCTACTAGAGGACAAAAGGACAATAATGCATTTGACTTGAATTTAGACCCAACACTGATTATGAAGAGGTCTGTCACACATTTTGGATTAGTACGCTAATATTAAAGCCGCAGTGTGTAATTTTTGGACTTTTCTGTAGGCATCTGGTGGTAAAGTCGCAAAGCCAATCAACTGAGCACCCGACAGGGGACACTTTGTGGTGGCGCACTGCAAATTCCATTTCGGGTTTCCCGCAGCGCTGGAAATTCAACGCGAATGCAACATTTTCTGCAACTGTATTTAATGCTGCATTCCATTATACTTCGGAACTCGGGGGAAGGAATTTTTTTTCCAACCTCCCGAGTTGTTGTGGAACCGGAACACAAACATTGAGACTTACACGGAGGTAGGGTCCACCTCATGTAACTATATTAAACTCACTCAAAGTTGAAGAAAAAAACATTGGTTCTTCATTGCAGGTGATTATACAAATATGAACACACAGTTATGGACAATATATTCAATTTCTGTGAATACGTTCTTCTAAATATTACACACTGTAGCTTTAAGTTCAGACGAGGCTGAAGGGATGTCATTACTTTCACAGGTCAAAAATGATCAGTCAAAAACCAAAGCATTGGACGAACAGAGATCTTGATCTGATGATGGTGCTGATGAAAAGTCGGGAGATCATCACAGTAGTAATTATACAGTCATTCCAATGAATATGATGATTCTGTTCGGGTGCTAATTTTTACAATGAATTTTGCCCATAATTCGAAGAGTCTGCATAACGAGGGCTATGCCACCCTCACATGAAAGTTGTGACCTAGCAGTCACAGCTTTGACTCTTCTCTAAAAAGTTATAACTGGCGCAGCCTCAATGTGTCACGTTGTCAGAGGAATTAGGACGCGGCCCCACTGGGCGTCTGGTGACATCCCCTTGGCCCCAGTGACAAGGGCGTCAGATGGGGATACACCAAATCATCGAACACATTCTTCTTCATCTACGGAGAACAAAATGAGCACTAATGACTGCAGGGGACATTGTTAAAGACGCAGTGGGAACCTGTCATCACTGTGGCAGCTCGATGATTGATGCATCTTAGAAGTTTTTGGTGTGCGTGTGTGTGTGTGTGTGTGTGTGTGTGTGTGTGTGTGTGTGTGTGTGTGTGTGTGTGTGCAAGCATAGAGTTTTCTTCTCTTTGTTTAGCTCAGCCTGCATCAATAAAGGATAGAGGTGAGTAAAAGTGTCATCATGTTATTTTTCTTCTTTTTAATAAAATCTCCTTTCAATTATTTAACATCAATTAACTTCTCACACCGAAAGGGAATTGTGGCGGAAGGAGAAAACTTTGAAAAGGGTTTTGAGAGTTTTCTTGTTTAAAAAGCCCCATAAAATACGAGAAGACAGGAAGCACTACGGTCAGAGCAAAGAGCAAAGTCGAAGGAGGAGGGATCCACCTGTCGATGCTGATGGCACAGAGGTTGAGGATACTGGCCGTGCACATCATGACGTCTAGGGTGAGCAGGATGTCACAGTGGATGAGACTGAAGCGCCATTCTCCCACCACCTGTGATGAAAACAAAGAGACATCAAGGTTGTCGTGGCATTTTGTCCATCTTTCCTGAGAAACTCTTGGCTCTCAGGTTATCTCACTGCTTAAGACATCCACGGTTTCCCTCTTCCTGAATCAGCATCCACTCCATTTCAAAGGTCAACATGCTTTTTCTTCCCTTCCACTTTTCGTTGACTTTAATGGCTTCACTTATTCTGACATTTGGGCCAGCGTGAATATGTTGTAATATTAACCAGGCCGAACTCACTCTTTGGTACAAACCTAATGCACTTAATGGAGCATGTTTAATATTCCATCATGTCTCTCTGTGTAAACCATCATGTTCTGACTCAATTTAGCCACAAAGAATTAAAAAAAATATATTTTATCCCAAATTGCAAAATGAAAAACTGGATTTGTTGTTACACTGAAGTAATTAATACCGTAATTAGCTGTCTACCCTCAAACATTAGTCTGAGAGACATGACTTGTTATTCTCACTCATCTTTACACTGAATTGATTACTCAAGTTCATTTAATCCATTGGGTACATCCAATCTCCTGCATCTGCGCTGAAAGGCTTCTGTGATTTATTGGCATTAATATATGACCCTGGGGCTAAGACACCACAGAGCAATAATTACAGCTTATTAGTATGAATTAATCAATAAGTTAATCAAGATTTTTGACAACTTTAAATCCATTGAATGATTTCTTGTGCAAAAATGGCAAACATCTGCTGATCCTATCTTCCTTACGTGATGATTTAGCTGCTTTCCATTGTCTTAGGAGACATAATAATCTTTGGGTTTTGGACATTTTCTTGGACAAAACTCAAAGATAAGTTAACTAACAATTTCAAGGTTCATTTGTCTTGGTCATCTTTGTCTTTTGTGGTGGGGAACTGAACATCTTCGGGTTTCAGACACAACAGCAGTTTGATGACTTGACCTTTTGGAGAAGTCATTTCCACTATTGTGTGACATATTAGATGTTGTTTTCTTCTTCTTTTTTGATTAACTGATAAATGATTTTGTGCAAAATATGTCGGCAAATGCCTGTTTTTATAATTTCCCACCAAGACGTTTTCAAGCTTTAGTTGACCAACATTTTTTAGTATCCAACAACATTACTTCCACACGTGACGAAGGAATCCAGTCCTCTGATGCATTTGAGAAACTGGAAGCAGAGAAAATGTGCCATTTTTTCCCCTTAAAAATGACAGCTCCAAAATTGTAAATCAGGAGAATAATCGGAGTAAGTGATAATGGAAACACCCACTAGTTTTCAAGGCTAGTTATTAAATTTAATTTGATGTTCTATTAAATTTCAGTGAAAAATCACTTCTTGTAGTTCCCACTGAATCAAAGTCAGGATGCGTTTTCCACTTTTTTCTTCTTTACACAACAGAAATAAAGACAGAGCACTGACCCCACAATAAATGAGATAAATAAATGCAAAAATGCAAAGCGCACACACACACCTCCAGGTAGACGCCCCACGGCATGACCAGCGTGGCCAGCAGCAGGTCAGACACGGCGAGCGAGACGATGAGGTAGTTGGTGGTGGTCTGCAGAGCGCGCTCCCGAGAAACCGCCATGCACACCAGCACGTTGCCGAACACCACGCAGAAGATCAGGAGCACCAGCAGCACCGCGTAGAAGTTGTACGGGGGCGAGGAGGCCGGCGGCAAGATGGTGCAGTTGGAGGAGGTCAGCGAGGAGGAGGAGTAGGTGGGGAAGGACATGGGGGAGTATGAGGGGTCGTGGGTGACAAAGACAGAGAAATTGTATTCCGAGGAGGAGTGGGGGAAGGAGGGAGGGGAGGTCTCGTCCGACTCGTTGTGTAAAGTCATGGTCTCGCTCCGGTCGACAAGGTCAGGCTGAAGATTGATGACACCTAGAGAGGAAGAGATAATGGTGACTCTGGGACCCTTCGCTGCCCACGGTGCACTTAATTCAGTGTCTCACCAACAAAGTCTGGCCTCTGAGTCCAAAAACAGAGGAGAGGAAAAAATAAATAAAGACCAACATAAGGTTATTGTAGCACGTCAGCGGGACAATTTTCGCAGCACACAAAACAAGAGGCAGAAATACAAAACAACCCAGCACCTTGCCGACAGACCCACGTCCGCACAGGTCACTCTCACTGACTGAAGTAGATTTCTGTGCGCTTTCTCTTCAATTTGAAATTGAAATTTTTTCGGTAAACAATATTAAACAAAAATATTTCGCATAGCAGATTATTTTAATATGCTTTAAAACGTTACTGGAGAGGGCTCTTAAAGCTCTTTAAACAGTGAACACTCGAACAGCCTGGTTTCATTAACAGAGTTCTTCTTTTGAGATTTCTAGTGTGTTTTCACTTGTTATCTGACTCGCTGCTGCTCTCTCCTGATTGTTTTCGGCGCCAAAAGACGATGACATTGGCATTAGGTTTTACTTGCGTTGTACTCCTAACAAAAGCCCTTCCTCGTGAAAGATTTGCAAAACCCAAAGTCCCTCCGCGCACACACAAAGGTGTTTTTTGCTCATTGTTTCTTTGTCTAAGCAGATCAGCGTCCGTCACTTTCCTCACATGCATATTTGTATATACTGCTTACATATGGTATGATTTTTTTTAACATCTTTTATGTTATGCTGCTAATCATGCTGTTCTTTTTTTACAGCTGCACACTGAAGAGCTACAAACAGACATTCGTAGTTTTCTTGTCAAAAACGATGACTGTTCTAATCTGTGCTCACTGTAAAATCGCAGGCGTACATTATTGTGTTACATTGAAACTAGTTTGAATATAAATCAGTGAGTGTGATGTGGAACCATCCACTGCACATGCACTGACAACGTACTTTGGAGTGACACGTTGTGTCCAGCATTTTTATCGGGGTTGACTGAACCTTTTTGTGGAAAAACAAAACAAAAAACTGATACGGATTATTATTCCCAGCAGGATATTCTTATATGTCTCATATGTCTGGATGAGCCTGATGACACTATAAAGACACTATTGATTAAATAATCCAGGATATGAAGGATTCCTTTAACCTGTGTCATTATATTCCCCTTTGTATTTATTACTATTCTAACCATTGCTGTGCATTTTTAAACTTTTTTTTTACCTCCACCAAGAAGGTTAGGTTTTCACTCCTGTCCGTTTGATTGTCTATTTGTTTGTTGGTTGGTTCGTATTTCAGCAGGAATATGCAAAAAACTACGGAACAGATTTCCACGAAACTTAGTGGAAGGATGGAGAAGGGGCCAAGAAAGAATCTATAAAATTTTTGCATGGATCCGGGCAAAGGGGCAGAGCAAGGAAATGTTTTTATCGCCCTTCTTTAACATTGTGAGATAGGGGGTTCTTTTTTGGACCTTTTCATCGATTTCCCAGGGAACTACAGTGGCTCTCAGTAGAGCGCACACCTTCGCCAACGGCCAAAAGTTACCTCTAACTCCATCAAGCGGCAACTAATTGAACACACTCATAGTCCCCTAAATATGCCAGATTATTTTCCCCCCCGTCAAGATCTACGCATCGATCTCAAGGATGCCCCTTTGTCCCGAGCCACGCCGACGGTTAATGGGGTTTTTTCTCGGCCCCTGTCGCATCCTTCCACCAAGTTTTGTGGAAATCCGTTCAGTTTTTCAGTGACCCTACTGACAGACAGTGGCGGAAACACAGGCAATGATGCATCAGTCTTGATCTGACTTTCCCAGGGCACGTTAAGGGGCCTGATGATCTGTGAGTGTGTCCAATTCAGTGCGGATGCAAACAACAACACGGGTCTACCAGATTCAAACGTGGCTTCATGTTGGGCGACCTGCATTTTTTTGTCGGCGTAGCCATGAGGCTTGATTGAATTTGAGCCCTGTTCCCTGGGCGGTGGGTTTGCGCCGTACAGACTGTCATTCTGGTCTATCATTCATCGACTTGCCGTCTGTATGTTCCTCCGGGACATCACAGCTGAACTCTATGTAAACCTGCAGCTCGTATGTAGCCCCTGCTGCTGGGAAATTTGCTTTAATTGAATTCAAAGAGTGAGCGGAGGACAGAGCTCTTACTCTGAGAGGGTCATTATGTGTCACTCACACAGCTGCACGTATGCGCTGTGCTCAGACTTGACAGGAAGTGAGACTGAATTTCTCCGCATTCTGGGGAAACACTGACAGTTTGAGTGCTGGACCGTGGAGAAGGAGTTGAGTGAGATTTTTTTATTTCATTTTTATTTTTTCACCATGACAACTTTTCAAATATCGGATTCCACTGCACCCGTCAACTCCAAGCTGACCACGGGCCTCCGTTCGGTATGAGGGAGCAAACTACAAACTTTTCAAAGCGACAGGTGAAGCCCGCAGGGGGTGAGTGCTTGTGTGCGAATGAAGAAGCATTTAGAATTTATTCAGAAACAGGTCTGAGTGGATATTTTGACATTTTCAAAACTGAGCCCATTCAGACCCGGTACTGATATCCGTCCTGAGTAATCCGGTAAGTGGACGGCTGTGAGTGCAGGTGTGAACGCACCCAGGACGCACGCGAGATCCGATCACACACCACATCCGGAGGTGGTCTCTCAATCCTGGGCCAAATACTCAGCTGACGTCCTCTCTCCCGCTACGGTTTTATAATAAACTGAAGGTCATTTTTACACTAGTTTCCCCATGTGCCTATTTATGTGTAGCTATGGCCACAATACTAACACTGACAGCCACATATCCACATTTTTTTCCTTCTTTAAATTGGTCAAATCTTATTTCACTGTACAGTCACGTGCAACTGCACATTAATTCATTCTGCTCCCTCCTGGCAAAAAACAGGAACATAATTCGATGTTCGCAAACAGCAAAAAAAAATGTAAATGTGTATTTGCGTTATCCAGTGGGGGAGTTAGAGCGGATCACAAGTGGTCACAGGAGACGGATGTGGAGACGCTCTCTTAATTCCAGGTGCCATCTTGGAACCGTCCACCTGTGATCGGCTCTCTCAGGATGTGTGTTGATACCAGATCTGATTCGTGAGCCTGAGATCACAAACAGGGAAGCAAAGTTTCGACCTTGGTAAGACGCACCGCTGCCCTCTCGTTCTGAAGGTCCAATGGTGCGAAAATGGTGAAATTCAAGAAGACACAGGCTGGGGGAAAAATAACAGCAGGAACTGCCAAGACACAAAATCAGTAGCGCTGTCAGTTTAAATGGACTAACTCAGTAGTGGATCGTTGAAGATCATCTGTAATCTTCCACTAATTAAATTCCCCATAATCCCCTTCATCGTCTCATGCCCTCTTCCTCTGCAATATTGTTCATCCGGACTTGTCTGGAAATGACCTGCTGTTTATCATTAAAGCAAAATAACATTACTTGCATTAAACATAGTAATATAATGAAATTTGGATGCAGACTCCGGGTCCGGAAAGTGAAGCCAATGCGGAAGTGCCTAAAAGCGGTGTTATTTTTAAATGACCAGCAGAGGGCGACTCCTCTGGTCGCAAAAAGAAATTTCTAGAGAAGTCTATGAGAAAATGAGTCGTACTTCTCAATTGATTCATAACGATGGTGAGCATTTTCCTGAGCAGTTTATTGTCTCAATCTGTAGTTTCAAGTCTTCTTCGATACAGCATGGTGGTAATTTTGTAAACTATGTTCCCACTTAGATTCAAATAGCCGATAAAGCACAGTATGCTTTGGGGCGTGGATACAGCGTGATTGTAGCCTGGGACCCAGATGAATTCTGGGAGCTCATTTCATTTGCTCGGCCAGACTCGGTCTGGATCCCCTCCATTGGGAAGTGATTTCCCCTCTTGCAGAAAACTTGCCGGTCCAATAACAACCGATTATCTGATTATGGGTGGGGTTTATACAGCGACGCAGAGAGAAACTACTTCTGTTATTTTAAAACTGTCGCTCCAAAGACGTCAAATGATTCGTTGCTCTCACTGGTTGTAGGTCTGTCCAATTGTGCCCGGAGGCATTTTGGTCTGCAAACTACCTGTTTTAAGTATTACGACTGAGGCACTTAAAGGGATAGTTCTGTGATTTTGAAGTGGGGTTGTATGAGTTACTTATGCATAGTCAATATGTTACCTCATGGAGATGGCGATCAGCGATGCCATTTTTACGGAGTTTGGAGGAGAAGTGGACGTAGCGAAAGTCTGAGTCCCACTGTTGCAGAGGGGACCACTGAAAAAAGTATTTTTCGCCACATTGTTGAAACGTTACCTAAAAAAAAGATCTGTTCAATTGTTCGCTGAAGGATATACTTTTTTCACTGCTTCAGTTTGCTGCCAGAGTTTGCACTTTTTTTTCACTTCCGGCCAACTTGCGCCGGTGCAGAGAATCAGCGTATCACTCCGCAAATCAGCTGTTGGAGTTGGCGTAATAATACATGGCTTGAGTACGTTGAAAAAAGTGCAAACTTAAACGGCTTTCTGGCGGCAAGCTAAAGCAGTGAAAAAAATACATCCTTTAGCTTACAACGTTTAAAAAATGTGGCGAAAATGACGTTTTGCGGTGGTCCCCTGTGCAACAGCCGGACTCCGACTTTCGCTACTTCCACTTCTCTTCCCAACTCCATAAAATGACATCGCTGATCACCATCTCCAAAAGGTAACATATTAACTTTGCATAAGTAACTCATACAACCCCTCTTAAAAATCACTGAACTATCCCTTTAAAGCTTCATCTGAGCAAAAAAATGGTGCTTTGAGCACTGTCGCCCGGCAGCAGAAAGGTTCTGGGTTCTGAGCCGACAGCCGGTCAGGGCCCTTCATTTGGTGTTTCCCACAGTCCAAAGACGTTCAGGTTAATTAGGATTGTGTGATTCAGGTTAAAAGTTTGGGCTGTTTAGGTTCATTAGAGACTCTAAAAGGTCTGTAGGTGTGAATATGAGGGTGATGTTTGTGTCCGTACGTCAGCCCCGCGATAAGCTGGCGATCTATCCAGGGAGTAATAAGCCTCTCTCTCTCTCTCTCTGTGCCAGGTGGAAATGTGGAGGGGATGAGAGCTGTAGGTAATGGGACGGATCGATCAGAACACATGATGCTATCGGCCGTGAGCGCTGCTGAGAATTCAACTTCCAAAAGCGACAAGACACTTTTCAACAGCAGCTGCAGCGTGGAACGTTATAAGAGACGCTTAAAACATTTTCTACTGACTGGATTTCTCTGTCATGAATACCGCCCAAAGAAACAACTAGAACAGAAAGCAATATGTGAGCCGAATGGTAATTACGACTAGCCTTCGTGCCAGTTTCTATTGGCTCCGAGGCGAATGCAACATTAACGGCAATTTATTGGTTTCCTTTTGAAACCAGGTGCAATGATCCCTGCTCCGGGAAGTCAATTTCATTTCACCCATGGCCACCAGCAGAGTGAAGCAGCGCACGTCTTACACAGTGAACACAAGTGCTCCGGGTGGTTTCCTGGGTCAGGGCCGCAAATGCTACTTGTAATTTGTGCTCAAGGAGTTTTATTTACTTTTATTGTTCTGACTCAGTGCTGGCATGACAACCCTTTAATTCAGGATCTTAAATGTACGTAATTTCATTTCTCCATGTGCTTTTTATGTGTTTTTTTGTCTTTGAAGTGACCCGGAAGTATTTGATCAGCATCGATGAGAAGAGCTGTTTGGATTCTCTTAATGCATAGGAGAGGAGCTTTAAAGGGCCCATATTATGCTCCAGGCACCTTTTCAGCCTGCCTCCACGTATATTTTGTTATCTGGGGTGTCTGCCAGCCCACGGAAAATGAAAAGAAAACAATGAGTCGTTGATTCTACCCCCCCATCCCCCGATATGTTTACAGTACATGTCACTAACCCTGTTTGTGTTTTCTATCTCTCCTAGTGTATCTCTGACCCCAGAGCTGCAGGACCCAAACCCGTCATTATTATTGCTATTATTAATATTAATATTAATATCATCACTAATAATAACAACAACATAATTGTATTTTTTAATTATAAGTATCAGTCTGGTAGAGATTACAGCGGCGGTTGTACAACTGTCCTCTCTCTCTCTTCTCTCCTACTGTCTCACCTCCCACCCTCTTTCTGCCCACCTCTCCTCTCTTCCTCCTCTCTCTCCTCACCCCAACCGGTCGAGACAGATGACCGCCCACAACTGAGTCTGGTTCTGTCAGAGATTTCTTCCTGTTAAAAGGGAGTTTTTTCTCTCCGCCGTCGCCTAGTGCTTTGCTCATTGTGGGATTTGTTGGGTTTTCCCTGTAATATTGTAATATTGACCTCACTATGTAAAGTGCCTTGAGACAATGTATGTTGTGATATGGCGCTATACAAATAAAATTGAATTGAATTGAATTGAATTGATTCGTGGTTTGGGTTGATCGTGCAGACGGTCTGTAAACGAGCCTTTCACAGCCCGGGCGTCAAGTGACGTAAGTTGACTCCCACTACTGGGGCGACCACGCCCCCAACCTGAGCAGCACCTCCCCCCTTGAAGTGTGGAAAAACAGATCGCGTCTACGCCATAATTTTCTCCCAGCTCGCGGCTACCGGCTACCGGCTACCGGCGGAGCTCCCGGCTACCGGCGGAGCTCCCGGCTACCGGCGGAGCTCGCGGCTACCGGCGGAGCTCGCGGCTGCCGGCGTAGCTAGACTCGCGGCCGGGATGTCGTTAACGTTCTATCGCCCAGCCCCTTGTGCTCTGTGTGTAATTATGGAGAACGTGTTCGCTGTGCGAGGAGGTGCTTTGCGGAACACGAAGGGAGGAGGGCGAGGAGTGAGCAGGAAAGCGTTGGAATCGACCATAGTCTCACAGGGCTGTTTATACAGAAAGAGGAGGTGCTGTGTGGCTTGATCCTTGAGGTGTTTTGACATGGAATGGCAAAGACATGTAGTGCACACACCTGAAAACCAATGTAACTTGTGTAAAAGGGGGCATAATATGGGCCCTTTAATGCTTTCTTTCCTATCGCCTATAGCATAGGGTACACTGGACCGGGAATAGACGCCCCCCCCCCAAAATTTAACGTGACGCACCATGCACGAACGTAAACGATTCAATCGGAAGTAGAAGTAGAAGAAGAAGTAGGAGAGTGTGAATATGATCCATAAGAGACCCAGAGTCATCATGTAAGTTATTGTTACATATGAAGCATTTACATCTGATGTCACACGGTGGTGAAACACACTGAAACATGATGGATGGAGCCACTTCGTTTGTCATAGTTCATCTTCGGAAATTATAGTTTCACCACGACAGACGCACGTCAATAACATCCGCAGTCGCGTGATGACCTAGTTTAATGAAAGTCGAGTCGGATTCTCTGAGCAGCGCTGTCGGCTTTTCCTAAGTCCCATCAGTCCCCCTTTACACCTTTCCTTGACCTCATGACGTTTTCCACTGAGGTAAAGGAATACTAGATAGGAATGACAATTCGACCGCGCCCACACATTCACACAGCGCTGCAATTTACTGCACCTTTTCTGTCACATAGACACCTTTTCTGTTCATAGACTGCCGGCAGAGCCCTCAGAGGCTATCTCAGCTATCTTGCCCAAGGACGCGTCGGCATGTGGACCTAGGGGAAGCGGGGATCGGACCGGCGACCTTCCGGGTTAGTGGACGACCTCAGCCAGATTGGAAACGTGTTCAATTAGTGTTATATGAACCATGATGCGTTACGCTAATGGGAGATTGATTTGCTCGAATAACCTTAATCAGCGTAGAAGTTTTCCCCCGACCCAAAGGCGATATCCAATTCATGGTGCAGGAGCTTTTCCAAAAAATATTTAATCTGCATTTCAGGGTTCGAGTTCATCTGTTGAGGTTTTTTAGGGGAAATGTGGTGTCCAAGCAACAGGCGCAACAAGTGGAACGTGGCCCAGATGTTTTCCAAGCCACAAAATGTTGCATGTGTGTGTTTAGAGCAGCAACTCTGCTCGTTATAACTATGTACAGTCACATTCGCTATGAGCAGGGTCAGATTTAAGTCTGAGCCATAACATCACAGAGGGATTCATGGAGGTAGATAGAATCCAGCAGAAATGATTGGAGTATGGCCCTGTACGGATGTTCGGGAGCCGATGCTAATATTAGGATGTAACTATAAACTTTGTTCTAAATAATTATAAAAAGAAAACAAAAATACTTGAATTAAGAAAATACACTTTTGAGACGTGAAAAAAATGAAGATGAATGCTAATCTTTTCTACATTGTCTGGGAAAGGCTCTCGCCGCCCGATATTTATTGGCAAATAGATTAATCGGTCGAGCTCTGGTTTTTTATTTTTTATTTCTAGGAAATTAAATGATGGGAGGATGTAAACCAGACCACTACTTATTGATACAAATATCCTTCTACTCAACTTTAATCAGAACAAATCTCTAAAAGGGAGGTGTTCAGATCAACATGCAGTGACTGCATTGGTTTCTACTCTTGATTTCATGTTGGGGGGGAACATGAGTCAACAGCTGGTCCAGTGTTCCTTACATTGATGACCTTTGCCCTCAAACACAGGCCTGATAAAATGGTAAATTTACCATCTTTACCTAATCTGCCCCAACAACCGCCTCAGGCTGGACCTCTGACCCACATTCTTTTTTTTTTTTTTTTTTAAATGCATGGGGTCAAATGCATAATGAAACAAGGATCTTGCCCTTGCTGGAAAACCATTTTTTCCCCCCCCATATTCATACTGTGCGCTCCTGGACAAAATAAATAAAGAGTGCAACGTTACAGATACAAACCAAAACAGACCAGAAGACTCCCTCAAACGTTGCTATGGCTACGAGATAATCTGCAATAAAATCTTTTTTTTCTTCAGTTTCACCGAGAGGCTGGAATGATGCGGGTGTTCGGCTGCAGCGGATCAACATCGGGACAAAACATATTCACAGTTTCCTCAGACTTCTCAACTCCTCTCGTCCCTTTATTCAACTAACATCCAGCAATCTTTTGTTTATTTTTCCAAAAGGTGACAATCCGGTGGTTTTTCCCCACCTCTTGCTTTGGATCAAAAGCATCTATTAAGAAGTAGAGCTGCTTAATAATGTGTTTATTACCCCCTGTGCTGCTCTACAACTGCATATTCCTCATAAGGTAATATGCCGTCAACCAGCTATCCACACAGAGCTATGGCACCAGTTATGATCAAATGAGAGAAAGGTCTACTAACGATTATTTTTTTTTAAATCGATTAATATGTCGATTATTATTCTCGATTAATCGTAGATTCATAGAGGAGCAAAGAAACCAGAAAAAAAAATCACATTTAAGAAACGGAAAAAGAGGATTTTTGTACTTTTTTTTCATAAAAACTACTTGAAGCGATCAATCGATGATCAAAATAGTTGGCGATTAATTAAGTCATCGATTATTAATCGATTTAGCGATTAACTGTTGCGGCTCTAGTCGTGCCTCAGAATCCCTAGAGACAGGCTGTTTCAGATAATCTAAATGCGGGTGAGGGGAGTTAAGACTTTCCATCCGTCTCGGATAAGATTTGGAGGAGGACAATAATCAATAAAACCTTGGCTCCATCTAAACCGCTCCAGCGAAAAGTGACCTGCCGGAGAAATGATCAAAGAGGTGCAAGGAGCCGGAGGAACGCTACGACGCTTCCTCTTGTCATTTGCTCATAACGACTTTGCACAAATGTGTTTTTATTAATTTTATTTTTTTCTAAATGGAGGAAATTATGATTAAGAAATGACCTCAACGTCGAGTCGCACGAGGACACCTCAGCCCCGGAGGCGAGGCTCCAAATCAGCCACCAGAATATTTTATCCGAGAAGCAATTTGACATCGTTCCCATCTTTTATTTAGGGAGAGGAGTGTGCAGCTTTCGGATGTTGGTTCGTGCTCAGACCAGACTTGATGTGAAAGTGGATCGGGCAACGACAACAACGACGACGACAACAACAACAACAACATCAAAACACACGCGATACAAGACAACAGAAAGATGACAGGTCACATCATCTGCTGTTAGAGAATCTCACACAAGTTCAATTTGTCAACTGTCACAGAACGAAGATGGTGCAAAGTGGCCAATGTTTACTCGGTTGACCACCTCTCGCTGCCAAATGCGTTTATCGGACCTTTCTAAATCTCACATGTCAGTAGATTGGGGGGGGGGGGGGGATTCCAGAGAAAATGACTCCCAAAAAAAGAAAAAGAAACATGCACTGTGAAGCCTTTAGCCACCGGAGAATCAACTTCACGCCGTGACATTTGTGTGCCTCTGCAATCCGAACGGAGGAAAGATGATTTGATGGGTTACAAAACACGTAAAAAAAAAAATGCAACATAGACAATTCTTCAGAGAGTAATGTGGGTGTGTTGTGTAGTGAGCGTCTCGGCAGGAATATGAGGGCGAGTAACGCAATTCAAACTTTCAAAGGACTTAAGGGGGGAAGATCTTTGAAAAATGAGAGTAATACATATCAGTCAGTGACATTCAAATGAAAATGTTATATCAATTTTGGGTTTGGACATGACAACAACACCTGAACATCTTTGATTCACCCTTAATGTAATGTAACCTATCCACACAATGACAGTTATATTACCTAGATTCATTTTAAAGCTTGTACTTCAGGATCATATTCACAATATTGCTCCATTTTTATTTTTATTATTTTAGAACTGAAAGTTGACAATGTATATATGGAAAATACCACCAAGGAAAAGTAGAATAAACCCCTTAACCATGCGTTGGAAGTTCCCAGAGTAGGCATGCTTATCAGTCTTATCTCTAATTGGCAGAGTTGGTTATAAGGAAATAAAAGGCGATTTACAATAAATAAATAAATAAGCGTTTGAATCCCTCACCCTTTCCCTCCCAGTGGAGCTGCTCACATCCAGGTCCTCTCTCTCCTCGCACTGAGCATCCCATCGGCCGATCTTCCAGCCACGCTGTCCCACCTTGACCTCAGCGAGTCACAGGCCGGCGCGGGGCAGCGGCGCACGGTCGGAACGCACAGAGTCCCACATCAGTTGTCCGCTCCTCTCCGGTGGAGCCCGGGTCAGCACGGCGGGAGTGGGACTGACACCCCGCGGAGGAGGCGGGTGGAACCAGACTGGGGAGGAGGAGGAGGGAGGAGGAGAGAGGAGGAGGAGGATGAGGAGGGTGGAAATAGACTGGGATGGGGAGGGGGAGAGAGAAGAGGAGGAGGAGAGTGGAAATAGACTGGGGCGTGGGGGGGGGGAGAAGAGGAGGAGGAGAGTGGAAATAGACCGGGGGAGGAGAGGAGGAGAGAAGAGGAGGAGAGAAGAGGAGGAGGAGGAGGAGAGTGGAAATAGACTGGGATGGGGAGGGGGAGAGAGAAGAGGAGGAGGAGAGTGGAAATAGACCGGGGGAGGAGAGGAGGAGAGAAGAGGAGGAGGATGAGGAGGGTGGAAATAGACTGGGATGGGGAAGGGGAGAGAGAAGAGGAGGAGGAGAGTGGAAATAGACCGGGGGAGGAGAGGAGGAGAGAAGAGGAGGAGGAGGAGGAGAGTGGAAATAGACTGGGATGGGGAGGGGGAGAGAGAAGAGGAGGAGGAGAGTGGAAATAGACCGGGGGAGGAGAGGAGGAGAGAAGAGGAGGAGGATGAGGAGGGTGGAAATAGACTGGGATGGGGAAGGGGAGAGAGAAGAGGAGGAGGAGAGTGGAAATAGACTGGGGGAGAAGGACGAGGAGGGGGAGGAGAGAAGAGGAGAGGAGGAAGAGGAGGAAGAGGAGAGAAGAGGAGAGGAGGAGGAGGAGAGGAGAGAAGAGGAGGAGAAGAAGAGCAGGAGATTTCACACACAAACACAGTTGTGGAAAAAAAAAGTCGGCAAGGAGGGAGCTGCAGCAGCTGCAAAATACTGCAATGCTATTGGATGAGATGGATATTGGGGTGGGGCCAAAAAATATTATACCATGCAGGATCTTCAGGTACAATACTATTATAATATATAGCCTATCCATGCTATAAGGTAAACACATGCTATCGATTTTTCTTTTTTTTTTTTTTTTCATCTTTAAAGGGGCAGTAAGCGATTTTAATCCAATACACTTTTGTTGTATGTTTCCTCATGGGCCGCTAGCCGTCGGTTCTGTGTTCAAAATGTGCACCATGGCCATACAGAGACAAGCAGATGACTGGGTGCTACGGTGAAATAAAACTATTAAAAAAAACTATAAAAACTATTATTTGGCTATACATTTTCAACAGACGTAAAGTTCAGTTTGATATTGTCAAAAGATTCTGTTGTCCCTAAATAACCTTCCGACTGGAAGGAGAGTGCATGAACTACGGTGTTTCCTATATTTTTATATATATATATATTTTTATATATATATATATATATATATATATGTGAAATGCTGCTTTAGCATATAGGCTTGATTCGTTTTGTCGAACAGGAGAATTTATACACTTTATACACTTTTTGGGTGATATCTTCCCAGTTGAATGCACTTGTTGTACGTCCCTCTTGGACAAAAGCGTCTGCTAAATGAATGCAATGTACTGTAAATCAAGTATTATAGTTCCAGCACAGTAGTTAATTTGATCTCGACATCTTGAAGAGCTCAGTGACAGCTGAGGTCGGTTCTGGTGGTGGTCGGTTTGCGAACCTTTCATGTTTTATCATCTTTACAATTTAATGTGGATTATTTTTGAACACTAGAAAAACAGACCTCTACTGAAGGGCTTTAAATTAATTACTATAAAAAAAAATTCTGCACATTAATTGACCCCTCCACAAACAAAACAAAGCAAGAAATGAGAAGGAAAAAAAACTATCAGATGGAATGAAGAGTTTCAATCTTCCAATAATTAGAGAAAAACACTCAACACTACGCGTCAGCTACTGTGAGCATCTTGCCAAGAAGGTCATCGTCAGTCAAGGTCATTGTCGAGATTCAAGAGAGTCATAAAAATGCAAAAGGGCAAAAAAACTAATCTGACTGGAACAGATCAAGGTGACGAGAACATGGAGGAAACGCAGCTGTTCGAACAAATCTGACCTGTCAGATGGGACGACGTGAGGGTGAGGATTTATCTTACATCACAAGTAGAAAAAAATAAAATAAAGAGAATCATGGCTTAAATATCCATGCCTTTTTCCTCTTTCGTGAAGCCCCTCTCTGTCTTCCATTCAACCAACTCTCCCTGTCCCTCATCCACATTCCAGCTTTCTAATCCCCTTGACTGAAGAGCAGAGGATCGAGTGGCTCCGGGGGCAGAAGAAGAGAAGTAAATTACAGAGAGAGCAGAGAGAAGAGGGAGAGGAGAGAGAGGGCTACAGACGAGAGAAGGAATGAGAAGGAAGAGAGTGCCTCTCAAGCTGCAAACACAATGTAAGGAATCGAGAGCAGCTAAGTGCAAAGCCCAAAAAAAAGGAAAAACAGTGAGCGACACGGTTAATTGAAGATCTTTTTTTTTATTTAGACAAAATAATAAAGTATTGTAAAGAGGGGGGGGTTAGGGTTAGAGATGTACACAAGCTGCTTCAGTGAATTAACCAAAACGGAAATTTTGAGTAACGCAAAAAAAACAGACGCTCATTATTACGTCCTCGCGTCCATTGAGCCGGTCCGCCTCTCGTTATATTTAACACACACATGAAACCAAAACACAAATCAAACGGTTTAAAACTTTTAACAACACACAGAAACCCATCAATTTACTAGCGCAGTCCTCAGAGAGTCTTCGTTTTTTTGCTGCAACCTTAAATAACTGGCACCTTGTGCCTGACTCCAGGCTCGTAATAGTCAGCCCGCTTACACAAGTCAGAGTCTTATCGGTGCCGCCGGCAGTCAGGACGGGGTGATAACTCGTTTCCAGACGGAGCCTGAGGAAGCTGAGGTGAGCGGCGGCAGCAAGCGGAGGCAAGCGGCAGCGGAGGGTGCGTGTGCTTCGTACTAAAAGACAAAGCGACTGAGAAGCGCACTGATAATGATGATGATGAAGTTGCTTCGTGGCCAAGCTAAGTTTAACAAGCTTCAAATAAACGGCTAATAATAAATCTAAACTTATCCTAACATTCAACAGACGCCATTTAAATAGACATTTTCTTTTTTCCCTAGCTTGGCCAAAAGGTGAAACATTTCATGGTAAAAAAAAAAAATGTCATTAATGAACCAGAATTGGTTCAGTTGCTTTTTCTAAGTCAAGTGAAAAAAAAAGAAGAAAAAAAGTCTATGATTTCCCCACTGCGTCTTCGCCGGTACATGGAGTCAGAGTGTGTGCGAGCGCTTGGTTGTGCACACGGCGAGTCGTTCAGGGGACGACAGTGTAGGGCTGATAGGGCAGGATCTTCTGTCGTTCATTGATGGCGTAAATCCAAGCGGGTTTGACAAAGTTCAGATTGCCGTTCTCCATCAGGGCCTGTGGCGGGAGGGAAGAGAAAGAGAGTGAGGTCATGGCGTGTTCTTGTCGTTGGACTTGCAGGAAGGAGGCAAAGCCACGCTGCTGATTCAGATGCTAACACTGATGTCAATTGGCTAAAAATAAATAAATCCCCAAATACAAATAGAAAGCCACTTTCTCCCGACACTGTTGCATTTGTACTGGGGAGGGTAAAACACAGGCTACCAATTTGCTCTATTGCCTGCATTTGCTCATCCCTTGAAAAATCAAGCGCTTACCGCTTAAAATAACTAAGATGCCCTTTCTGCCAGCAGTGCTCAGCAATATGTTCAAAGGGTGATTTTATTTTTCTTCCTTCCTCTGTGGCTTGTTAAAAAGATTTTCATTCATGCACTTGAGAGAGCACAGTTCCCGTGTAGCGATTCATTTGACAAAACTGTCCTGTTTGTGGGAGTGAATGATAAAAGCATCACTGCATACATGTTCAAACCCACATTTACACAAACGCTCAACACTCTGTAGTCCCGAGTTGGACGACCTCACTCGTCTGTGGCCAACGACGATGATGAAATACTGATGCAACGCCAAAAGGAGAGAGAAGAGAGACGACTGAACTCACGTCTTCAAAAGAGTCGTGCCAGCCCTCACTGGTCACCACGAACTGCACCTTCTCCGTCATGTAGTCCTCGATAACTCTGGAGCACAGATGGACAACGTGTCATGATACATCATAGGGCTGAGTGATATGGCCTATAAATAATATTGCAATATATTTTTTGTTATATCGCGATACACGATATATATAACGATATTTTGTCCTCTAAAGCGCTTAATGAATGCACAATTTAACTCTGATGCGCACAATCACCACACAATTTTAAACTTGCATGCAAAAAGGGGGAAATTACAACCAAGTTAAATTTAACAAAACAGAATTATTCAAACCAGGCAAAAAGACCATGCAAACTAAATTTTATGTGACAATTTGTAGTTTGCATAATTTATGTTCACGTCGACTTCCTGCAACCAATTCAACTTTGTCGAAAGTTAGAAGTCTTTCTCACCCGTTAAAGGCGACGATGTATCGCAACACCAGGCGTCTCTCGTTGTTGGGGAATTTGCCGTAGAGGAAAAAGTGCTTTCCGCTCAGGAACTCTGGATAAAACGATGACACGGTGAGAGAAAGGAGCAGACAAGTTCAATTATGATTACTAAACAATATATGAGGTAATTATTTATAGGTTCTCTTTGGCAAAAGGGGGAGAAAGGAACAAAACTAAAACGGAAATAGAAAATTGTATGCAGAAAGTGGTGTTTAAGTTCCACGAGGAAGAGAGTAGAGCAGACCAACAGAGACGGACCTGGTAGCTCGGGGATGGGATGATCCTCTTCAGCCTCAGCATCTGTGTTTTCATCTGTCGAGCCCCCATACGGATCCTCCTCTTTCACCATCTTCACATCTGCTGCTGCTGCTTTTTTCTGCCTGTTCTCCTTCTCCACTCTTTCACAGGGACAAAAACACACAAACTTAATCAAACTTTATCTTATATCTTTTATGCTACATGATACCTGCCTCTAAAAATACGACACATCCTCGTTTGTCTCATCTGAACACTCCTTCTAATGGTGCTCACGGTTACATAGGCAGAGGACCACATGTCTACTCTTTTATGGACTTAACGAATCCATTGAAAGAACTGAACCTAAATATATTATTGCGTTGCTGAAAGTCGCGGGTCATGCCGATCTGCATTCTTGCCAATAGCCAAAACACCGGAGTCGTAGAGTCTGTCTGTTGCTCGCAAGTTTCTTAACATGTCGGCGAGTGATGTTGACAAACTGCACACAATGTGTTGTGTGGTGTGGTCCGCACCATCCCCCCCCCCAATTTACAGCTGCGCTGAAAAGAGAGATTTTTTTCCAGCGCACACAGAACTGACCTATTACGGACGGTGATGAAATATTCGCCAATTTTTAACAATAAGTGTATTGGATTAAAATAGCTCACTGCCACTTTAATAGATTTTTTGGCCACTTGAGGGAAGTGACAATGTGTAAGCACAACAACTTCTCAGTATCATTTTTATATCAAGTTTTTAATAACAAATGTGTTAACAAACACTTTGCTAATTTATACGTCCAGCCGCCATTAATTTGGTGGACAATACTTTCTTTTAGCTCTGGTTTTGGTCCCTACCAAATCCTGAGGGAAGTATTTGACTCTTTAGCGGCTAAATGTTCCACTATGTTTTCTCTGTTTGCTGTGGAGTTTGGCAGTGCGCAGTGTGCAAGGATTTTTTGAGGGTTTGTAACTGTGTGTGTAACATAAACTGCCACTTGGTGTGTGCTGAAAACAGCTGCATGTGAAAGATTGCAAATGAACTGTAAAAAGGTTGTAAAACTAAAAACAATAAGCTAAAAGACACTTGTTTCATCAGAATAAATGACGCATTTTACTTTACACGTTACCATTTGAAATGGTTTAAATAAAATGAAAAAAATATATAAGTGTAGCTTTAAGTTAAAGTACAAAAGTAGCTCTTTTAAAGACAACCGTTCCCACATTCCGTATTTCAGAAGCAATGCTTCCCTTTAAGTAACCAAAGTCACTGTTTTGCATTAAAAATTTCCAAAGTCAACTCCAGTTACTTCTCCATTACTGTGTGGTGGTTCATCAAAAGTCGACTGCGGTTGAAGGGGAATCACAGATTTCAAAAGGGAATCAATGGTTCAATGTATTACTGTCGTAACACGAGAGAAGAGACGGAGTCAACGAACACAAAGGACACGGAAGAAACAAACTTGTCCACGTCAATATCACAAAGAGCATTATTGACATTATTCGTTGTATTTACCTCTGCAGCTCGTCTTCCGTGTCCACGGCAGATTCGTCATCATCATCATCTCCTGTGAAACGAAGTGTTAACAGGACAATTTACCTAGAAAACTGACAGGTCATTTATTACAGTAACAGGAAAGGCCAAGCTGAAAATTAAATAAAACTTAAAAAAAAAATAAAAAGGGTGAAAAGATTTATGCGTCCATGATTTACTCCAGAAACTGTAGTGTGCAGCAATTCAGACAAACGCAGACGGACAGGGTCATAATTAGGTTGTTTACTGAGGAAAATATCAATTCAGTGAAAACAAGGTTGTTTCCTAGTTCCTTCAGTTATCATCATCGCACTCTTTTCTGAATCTCAAAACTAATTAATGTCGATAATCAAATGTCAAACAGTGCTGCTGTAAATTTCTGGTCATACGATGAAACAAGTTTAATCTCTCCGTCTTGTTTTTGATACGATACTATTAGTTTTATTATGCCTAGCGTGCATAGAAAATTCCGGTGACACTACATTTGTATTCATCAGCGGTTCAGAGGATGAAACCTTGTTGGTAACTCTCTCCGTCGCCACACAATCGCGCGTTGTTGCGAGGGGAACGAGAAGAAGCTATAATTAAAAAGTGGCCTCCCTGTTCGGTTTGGGTGGGTCATTGTTTGTTGCATGGGTCCTCACTGATGCACCTCAGCACTTTGCTTATGGCCTGAAAATTTACATAGAAATGAGAATCATGCACAAGTCTCCTCACGGTGATTACATTGTCCCTCCTTTCCTGTTTCTCTGTCAAACTCTGTCTACGGTGTGCATGTTGTTCCCCGTTCTTTACACGGTTGAATTATCAACCGCTCGATTTCCATGTGCTTCGTGGAGGTGATGCCCTTTGTCTCGTTCCTGAGCTCTCACCTCACCCTCTTACTCTTTCTCAATTCACTCAGTCCTCTGCAGCTCCAGTGCTGCAGAGGACTGAGGAGGACCAAGGAGGACCGGGTGACTTTACAAGTCAGATGGATATATCAAGTATCGAACTTGTAAAGATCGTGCGTGTCCATCTCATGTTTACCTCTTTATAAGTAGTAGTATATTTTAATTATTCTCTTCTCTTTTGTAATTGTGGAGTTACATTTGACTTCCGTTTACATGGCTGCAAACCTTATGGCCGGTTGTTTTCCCGTCTCCCATAATTTACTCTCATTGTAATTAATGTGTGGTGGCGGACCCTGCAGCAGTGAAGCACCGACGTTTCTATTTTAATTTGTAAATTGAGTAAATGGACAGGAAAGAAAAAACAATGCTCGACTCTCTGGTTCCCACAGACAAACCAAAAAATGTGGATTAATACAACCAATAAATAGAATTAGTCAAATCTTAGGGGCATCTGGTGATTATGTTTCGATTCCCTAGATTGTCGCATGTCAAATGAAGGAAAAACGCCCAAAAACATAAAAACCCTAACAGACAAACAATTTAAACAAATTGTAGTTTAAAGTTCTAAGTTTCTGATCTGCTACAGGTGCACCACCTTAATTTAGCGTGGTTAACATTGGTGGAGCAAGTGAGGGAATCATAGAAATTTTCATTTTGTGGGAACATAAATGCCTGTAACTAATTTCATGGCAATCCACCTGAAGCGTGTCACCCATCAAACAAAAGGTAGGATTGATTGCCTGGAGAGATAGAGGAGAGAATTTCTGCGCAAAATTTTATAGGAAATCAACCAGTGATTGAGATATTTTTGGTCGAAAAAAAAAAAGAAGTGGATTGATTTATGTAGTTTCCGATTGAACAAACGCAAATACATTACTTCTTTCACATTAAAAGCCTTTTAGCAGCTCAGAGGTCTTATTCCTATTTCTTCTCTAGAGGGCTTTTACTGTGAAACACACAGGAAGTTTCTTAAACAACATTGGGACATTTTATTGGAGGATTTCATTGATCTAAATTCATTAGGGAAGGAAAAGAGCATTTCTGTTCAACAATAATAATAAAAACTAACAATGGAATGGTGAGAACGGTGAGACTATCTTCTTGTACAAAATTATAGGTAAATATGGAAATTTTTTGCACAAATTTTCCATGATCCACAATAACTTAGACACTTTAGTTTCCTCCCGTTTCCATACAGTGCTTTAGGAACTGGACATTATTTAAGTATTTACTACGTTTTAGTACGTATTTATTCTGCCTTTGGCTATAATTTGTATGTAGGAATTTACAGTACACAACCGAAGGTACTACAATTACACTGAATGTCCCTTTAAAGCAATTTAGAAAATGCGCTGTATTAAAAAATGCAGTCCTACAAAACTTAGAAGAGTTTTGATTTGGCCTTCAACACTTGGGAGAAATAAGTTTTTGTACAACATATTTTTCTCTCTTTCCACTCGGGTTGGATGGGAACTAAGTGCTTCTTTGACCTTCCATTTCCTTTATTTTTCGTTTTCAACGTGCCGACAGTCCATTTCTTCCAAGAAACCAAAAAATACATTCTAAAACTTTGTAAAAATAATGATGTGCCCCCTCTCTTTTACAGTTTCTCTAGTAGTCACAGAAAGTAAGAGAAGTGTGGAGTCACTGAAGTGGCGACGCTGCTGTTGACTGAATATTAAATCAAATGTCAGGTCAAGTTCAGGTATTTTTTTCCCCCCACAATGGGCTTCTTTTAAAGTAGTTTGATGCAAACCTGGTTCATCCACGTCAGTGGAGCCGGCGTATTCGTCGTCATCTTTCTTCCTCCTTTCTGGTGTTTTGTTGGGGGTGACTTGTCTCTCTTGCTTCTGTGGAGTCTGCGAATAACAGCATGGGCGGAACGTTAAAACTGACAGTTACAAACTGAGAAAAGGATTCGTCATTTGATTAGTTTTTGTATGCTGACACAAAAAAAACAAATGTACCTTTGTGCTCATTTCCTCTTCACTCTGGTCGTCCACTTCCATTTCGCTCTCGGAGCTCGACTCTGCTCCATCCATCAAATACCTGGAGGAAGACCAAAAAAAAAAAGATAAGGGATGAACAAAATGTGTCAGGATGATTAAGGACAAGGGAGAAATGCCGCCTGTACAATATATCTTGCTCCCAACCAGCCTTACTTATACAACGTCTCAAACTGCAGTGGGCTATTGGGCATGCGATAGAGGAACGAAAGCAATGCTCAGAGTGAAGGTGCCCCTTTCTCACCAGAATGTCCTGATCTTTAAAACATTACCACCGCCTGTATATTAAATACTACGATTTTTGCATGCTCTGGAGATCCGCCTTTACACCTTTGACCTCAATGGAAAACGCCATGAGGTCAAAGAATAGTAGATAGGAAAAGACGTTAGGACCGACAATCCGAATCCACCCCTGCTCTGACAACACTTCATATATACGAGCTTCTTTAGGAATACTCAATACTACTGGCTGATTAGAAATCGCTCCTCGTTCACTCCCTAAACGTGGCTCTAACTTAATTGTATCCATCTATCCAATTGGCAAAGCTCAAAAGGAAAGAAACATAATAAGACGGTGAAACCATTAGGTTAAAAAGAAAAACGTGACAAAGAATATTAATAGGTTACCAGTGGAGAAAGAAAAAATGACAACAAAACTCTGATCTGGTGTAAAGATCAAACCAGTTGAATACCGAAATGTAAGTGACTTAATTTACATGTGGTCTGTCAGACAGCCCACTAATACACAAAAAGTGTCCTGAGGTCTTGTCTAAGGCGTAGTTTGTGAATATGCGCTGTGCACATTTCTCCATGGATTGAGCACTAAACCTTTCACGTTCTTTTGGTCCATCATTTTGACATGACACTGTACAGTGCTTGGGTATTTCTTATTAAAATCTAACTTGGGAGTCGTATTTAACTTTGACCTCTTCAGTTTAACGTACACAGGCTTGTAGCTTAAACCTGGCATTTTCTGATGGGGTTGTTAATCTTCTAAACATTTAACCTAAAGTTTTTATGCAGATCCAAGCTGCAGAAAAAAGCTGTGGAAGAAAAAAAAAAAAGAATTGTACTTTAGTTCTGGAACAGCTCCTTTTTGCAGCTGTGTTAATGTGTCTGAATCAATCCAACACTCATAAAATACCTCTGACTGCACAATACTTCAAAAGTTTCCATTTGAATAACAAAAACTTTAGAAATTCTTGCATCAGCATACAAAAAAAAGTGACAAATAATCATGGAATTATGTGCCAGTAGATCTTTGTCTCATTAGAGTTAGTTATGGGCCTTTTTCCCCTCACAACAACAATTACTGAATCCAGATCAAAAAATAATCCCTTGTTTTTTTGGCCCATAGCTGAAGATGCCATGAATTTGATTAAATCTATTCAAATTTATGTGAAAAATACAACAAATCAAAAAAAGACTGCAAACAAAGCCGCATTGACGGATTATTAAACAATCAAACAATACCTGGAGAGAAATGATAAGAGGACTGCATAGCTTATCTAGTCTTAATGGTAGCTAAAGGCTTTACACGACAGGTCACAATTCTTTGTGTGTGTGTGTGTATATATATATATATATACATATATATATATATATACACACACACATATACACACTGAACAAAATTATAAACTCAACACTTTTGTTTTTGCCCCCATTTTTCATGAGCTGAACTCAAATATTGTTCATAAATCTGTCTAAATCTGTGTTAGTGAGCACTTCTCCTTTGCCGAGATAATCCATCCATTTAGAGTGGCCTTTTATTGTGGCATAATCATGCTGTCTAATCAGCATCTTGATATGTCACACCTATGAGGTGGATGGATTATCTCGGCAAAGGAGAAGTGCTCACTAACACAGATTTAGGCAGATTTGTAAACAACCTTGAACCTTTTGTGTACATAGAAAAAGTCTTAGATCTTTGAGTTCAGCTCATGAAAAATGGGGGCAAAAACAAAAGTGTTGCGTTTATAATTTTGTTCAGTGTATATGGCCTCTATCGATCATCCATTTACAATTTGGGGTTCAGTGTCTTGCTATAGGACACTTGACATGCGAACTGGAGGAGCTGAATCACTGACCTCTCCGATTAGCGATTGACCCTGTTCAACCTCCAGAGGCACAGCCACCCATATCCATAAAAGATGTAGGAAGTGCACTGTCAGAAGAATGATCGTGACTCCATCTCTTATGTTCTCTGCAAAGGTTACGAGAGTGTGGGGGGGAAATAAAAAAATAAAAAAATCTAATAAATTCAATAGCGAAACACAAACCAGGGCTGATAGCGATACAGGAAATGGGCGAGAGAGAGAGACAAAGAGGAGAGGGCCGATATGAAAATATTTCTGCTGCCTTCACACACTAAACGCACAATGATAAATTGAGGACGCGACATTTGTCCCCCCCATCCTCTCCACGCAGCCCCTCGAGCAACTGTAAAACCACCTGGCACCTGAACATTATCAGCACAGAGGAGTGAAGTGGAGAGAGTTGAAATATCAGCGGTGTTGAGGTATTATCATTTCCGCTCACAATATAAGGAGACATTTTATTGACCTATGCCTCCTTGTTTCATAAAACTCAGTGCCCAGGAAATTGGAAAATGAAAAGCTACACGGTGGACAAGGGGAGCAATGCGGCTTCTGTTGCTTATGACAGTTTGTGGTGGCATCACCTAAAAGTCTGATCTTCTCATCTTAAAATGAGCTAGAGACATGTTTGTTTTTGTTTTTTAAGGTAAAGCTGAAACGATTGAAATGACAATTGTCACACTGCTAAAGTCAAAATAACCGACTTGTTTCAAAGGAACATTTGTGACATTCTGACACTTAATATATCACCTGCCAAAATAATCAGGAGATTAATGACTAACATGTTAGTTCATTTGCTGCCTCAAAGTTTGCTTCGTCTGACATCACATATCAATGACCTCATGTCACCATGTGTTCACAGAATGAGGTTTTTAAGTCGCGGGAGTCAACAGTTGTCGCATTTAGGACTTAAAATATAAAAGACTTTTGACATGATGTTACAAAAACATAAAATTGCCACTGAACATTTTATGTTGATTTAGGTCAGGATTAGGGTTTCAATCATAATAATGTTTCTATTTTCTTTTGAATAATTACACCTGTTGTGACTGAGATTTAGTATCATCATATTTTTACTTTAGTCAGTTAAGTTGTGTGGGAAGGCAGCTTGAAGTAGACTAATGTGTACAATTACACAGCTTAAATGTTATTTTGTAAAATAGATGCAAAACTAATCATCATTTTTAATTATTGATGCATCTATTGATTCTTCTTTGATTGTCTGTTCTATTCTACAAAAACACCAAAGATACCTGAATACCCATCACACGTGACATTTTCTGATTTCCTGTCATTGTGAAATGATGGTGACCAACTGTCTGCACTTTTAAACTATTGGCAACAAAAAAAACCATTGACCATTTTCATTTTATGAGTTGGGTGGTTGTGTACGATCACATCTCACGTGCCATAGATACATCATGATGTGTTTGTGCTGACATTTTGGCTTCGACATGGCGACCATTTTCCACGTCCTTCTGTGACGTTTCCATCAGGGCCTCGGTTTTAACGACAAATTTGTTTATGTATTCATCTCTATTGTGATGGGATGTTGTAGAGCCACTTGAGTGTTTACTGCTCACCCCGCTTTCTGTCTGTCTCTGCATTCTCACTGGTTGGATGATGTCACAATCTCATTAACACACACACACACACACACACACACACACACACACACACACACACACACACACACACACACACACACACACACACACACACACACACACACACACACACACACACACACACACACACACACACACACACACACACACACACACACACACACACACACACACACACACACACACATGCATGGCAGGAGCTCGACAAAGCTGTGCGTTTGCCTTCAGATGCTCGGTGACAGTGTTTGTGTGCATGATGCGGCAACAGTTAGAGAGTGCGCATTTGTTTGGATACTTGTCACCATCAAAGTAAGTGGTCCCTTTAATTACCCATAGCAGATGCAGCTTTTAAATAAAGGACACATCATCAAAGCTGCACACTCCACCTGCGGCACAATAGCAGAGCTGGACAGAGCTATGACAACAAGAGAGGAGGGAGCCGTGGGGGGAGGACGGTAGTGGCGACCGTGAGGGGGAATGACGCCACGGCTGCGGTGAACCTTCTCATTTCAATGCACTTTTTGAGAATCTTCTTGACCTAGGGAGCAGACTTCATTAAAACAACAGCATCCGCGTGCCGCGGGCCTCTAGCTGTATTTCTTTTTCTTTAAAAGCTGTCCACATTGCTCTCTTTGTATCTTTGCAGAGCTCATAACATATGCATGCTAATTGCTTTCATTTCTGGCGGTGAGGTTTAACTGGAGCAAAAATTGATTTCTGTGATAGACATATCCAAGTGGACCTCTGTGACAATAATCTCACTGGGATGACAGCATCATCAAGACAACTAATCATAACCAGAGAAATACACACTAATGAAGGTCTGTGCCTCTTCCCGGTGTCCATTCATGACTCAAATAGAACTGCAATCTCGTGCTTATTCCCATTATTGATTAATCTGTCAACCACTTGGTTAATCGCCTGATATATTTTGTTCATGACCAACAGTCTGAAACTAAAAAATATGTTTCTACCCATCTTATAAAGACAACGAAAACAACCATATTCCCCCATTTGAGAGTCTGGAACGGTTTAATGCTCTGCATTTTTGCTTGGAAATGAGTGAAAAGAACAAATCATTATCAAAATAGTTGCAAATTAAATTTGGCATGATCTGATCGACTAAATAGTAAACACCCTCTAAACTCAAATATGCCATGCAACAAAGTGAGAAAACATATCAAAGATGTACTGACACCAGATTTTTCTTTGTTTTGTAAAGGTCACACCGGAAATTTGATTGGATTGGACCTTTAGCAGTCATAATTCGGGTACACTTCCTACGCAGCAATAGGCCAGAATAAAGGTCACGTTTCTCTTTTAAACAAGACAACTGGTTGTTAAGAGAAAATTAAGTCAGTTCTAGTGCACAAAGTGGCACAACGAGGGAAAACCTGCTTGGAAGAATCAAAGAGTAGGCCACAAGCCACAAGCATATCTGAACTTGGGCTGTGCGACATAACTACCACGTACCTTATCTTGACTACGTCTATCGGGGCCATGTCTATACAGGTGTAACTTGTAACCTTACTTATTCGGGATTCTTTGCCATTTGGTGTGTTGAAGGCAAAAGCCTTTTGCAACGTCTGAGTCCGGGTTTTGTTTTGAACACTAAAATCCAATATCTTTCCTTCTGTTTTGCCCATGCATCAGTACTAGCCCTTCTATAAGGTACAAACTGCTTTTTTTGTCTGCTCAGAGCCCTACAGCTGTTCAGAATGACCACTTTATGTGCCACGTTCGCGCTCCTCCATGTTTGTTTGTGTCGCCTTTCTGCTAATTTCCTGCCTTGATCCGTGTCAAGTGGAAGAATGCAAAGAACTGAGTCTAAGTGAGAAAAATACAGTGGTAATATGTGATTTGTGACTTGCAAAATAAACGATGGAGAAACAATATGAAACTGATAGCCTTTTTTTCAAATTTTTCACACTATGTACATATTGCACAGCCATGATCTGAACTGTGCACTTGTACTTTTGGGCTACGTACAAAATTGGCAGTGGATGTGTCCAAATTAGGGATCGACCGATACCGATTTTTTAGGGCCGATGCCGATACCGATTTTTTTTCATCAGCCTTAGCCAATGACCGATATGGACTGCCGATTTTCTTGAGCCGTTCCTTTGAGCCGATACTACTTTTGCTCCCTCAATTTAATAGTTAAATAGAATTAAATTCAGCGGGTTGTCTCGTCTGATCTGAGTTTGTGTCAAAGTGGGGTTATGGCCAAGACTGTGGCTCGCCTCCCTGGGTAGAGGGAGACGGGGCTCATGTCGCTCTGGAGCATCTCGGGAGTTCCCACCGCACCGGGACTCGTCCGCTAACTCGCCTGTGACAGCCTGCCAAAGTCACGCCACAGTTTCATTATGACATGAATATTAATACACTCCTCATAACAACATAAAAGATCTCTAACTTAGTTTTTGTAGCCATGTGCAGCACTCTTTCCCCCGCCGCTGCCCTCTTTCTCTCTCGCACACAAACAAATTGACCTGTCATGGTCATCAAAAATAATCGATTTGGTTTTTACCTAATGGCTAGGGCAGCGAAACTCAGTAAAACCTTGGTCGTTTCCTCTTTGGCTGTGCAAAAGGCATGCAGGTCTCAGAAGCAGGGACACAGTATGACCTCAGCAAAATAACACCTGACCTCTGTGTGCTCTATGAATAACGGTCACATTAATCCACCCTAATTAGCCTGACCCCACCTGACCTTTGCTATGTCGGCACGAAACCACAAATGTTAAAGATTCTAAAGGTTTTTTTCCAGACATGAGCTCTGGACAATGTCCACATAATTGTGTCTCCAGAGTTTGCCATCACATGTGACGAACGCAGCAGGAGATAGTCCGAGTCAGCCGCGTTCGCAACAGCAGGATAATCTCCGGAGCATTTTTGGTACAGCATGCAGGACCCTCCGATAAGTCAGGTGCGGAAAGCAGCGTTTGTGTTTAAAGCCATCAACACGCTCACTCGCTTGCTGTGAATCCTACGGACATTCTCCTGCTGTGTTCCCACTCAGACATTCTCCAGAGATCACACCAGTAGAATGTCTGGAGCGGCATCTGTAGAAATGATCATTTCTACAGAACGTTTCAACGTTGCTAAAGACCAGAAAACATGGCTGAAAGTGGGGGCTTAATTTATTAGAGTCAACACTTTGACCACTAATATCATATCTACCACAATACTCATTTTGCATATTTGACTATTTGTCTGAATGCATCCGATTGCCGAGACTAACAAGTTCAGCAAACTTGGATATCTCAACAGTGTGGGAGCCAGGGTTACAAATTCATTCCCTCCTCAAGCCAGACACGGTCGTTATGGAAGCAAACAAATATGAAGGAATTTCTAACACATGTACAGAGAGACTAATTCATTTGGATCTCCGTTTGCCTAACAGGAGTATTCAGCTGTACATTATTCAATAGACACAGATCAGTGTGGAGCAGTGGCAGACGGCCTTCGTGTTGCAAAAGCTCCCCCTGTAATGAGGCATGTAATTAGACTGCTGCTAGAGCGGCCTGGATAGAAGTCACGGTCGCAGCGGGCATCAGCTGCTCAAGGTTACAATGATGTAGCATTTGGGCCTCACTGCTGTGAGCTGTATTTTTGGACGCTTCAATCAGTGTGATTTCTCTGTGCGATGCAGAGGTACAGATGAGGCTCAAGAGAAAGTATTAATCAGCGAGAGCAGGTTCGAGCACCAGAAATTCCAGCTCTGCTGTAATTACTAATTCATTAATATCTATTGCTAAATTGCTTCTTTGTTTTTGTATTTCGTTCTCTTACCGTTTAAAGGAGATCTTTTGTTTCCTCTTGTGACAGTCCATCACCCATTCCTTCCGTACGATGATACCCCCTGCGGATTTCACCTGGCTGTACTTGGGGGTGTTGGCGAAGGCACAGCTGGAAATGAATGGGTCGACACACACACACACACACACACACACACACACACACACACACACACACACACACACACACACACACACACACACACACACACACACACACACACACACACACACACACACACACACACACACACACACACACACACACACACACACACACCACAAAGAGAGGCAGACAAGGGCAACAGTCAGACTGCAGAGATCAAGATGCAATCAGACTAAATTATTGAGAGTGGCAACAATCCTGTAGTCTGTTTCATTTTTGCACTTGTTATCTTAAAAGTGTGGCGTAATTTACACGTATACATTCTTATTTATTGCCAGTGTGTGAACGCAACTTAAAAAAACGAGACCTTCCCCGACTTTCTCAGTGTCCTATGATTCGCCTGTGGACTGATTTTAATATGAAGTACTCTTCTGCTCCCCTACTGCACAACACAGACTCCAACACAAACCTCACGTAAGCACAAAAACAAAAGTTTTATCTAATGAAACATGAAACCCATCTTGCCAAATGGAAATGAAAACACTGTTGGAGGGGAAAAAAACTATGATCAACATAATTGGGAAATCTGACTAATGCCGGGACCTTCATTTGGTTTTGGAGATCAAAACTTAGAGCGGGCTTTCTTCCGTCTGTGTTGAGTGCGACTGTGAGCGATAAGGCTGCTCACATTCATTTTTAAATGTTGACAGATGGTATGGACATTCATCAAAATTATGTTCTCTGATTCTCATGATATTAATCACAGATGTCCCACAACTTAATCATTAAACCTCAGACATGTTCCCATTAAAACAATTCATGATATGCTGAGACGAAAAATCCAAAATCTGTTTTATCCACTTTTCTTTCTGCTCGTCTTTCTTTAATCTCATCAGTCGCCAAAATTCTGCACATTCCCCATGTATTGATTGATATGCAGCTCTTTTGTATTCTCTATCTGTCCATATTCTCTCTGTGGGGCCATAGCGCTGAGCTGTCCTTCAGCTTATTGAAATCTACGGTTAGCGGTGTCCCCTAAAGCGGTGGTGGGATTATAAAAATCTATTTTTTAAAACTCAAACCAAAATAAGAGGAGTCAAGGACACTGACAAAAACAACACCTTGAATAACATTACAATTCATTTTTCATCTGTGAACACCAAACCAAAGCCATAAACTACTATACAACTACGGGTATTTAACATAATGTTGACTGTTTTATAATCCTTGCAACAAGATGAATATGAATACAACATCATCATCACAGCATGAGTTTGAACAATATTGGATCAAAACAGAATTAAGTTTAAAGTTTTACATTTTTGGAAATTTTTTGCCTTCCCTCCATTTTTTGCCTTCCCCCTGAAACAGATGAGAAGTTCAATGCCGCTCACGTCATTACGGGTCAATACCGTAATGACCCCCTATCCATTTGTGCCAGCTTACTTACATAAGGTGCGTGGAGTCGGGCGTCCAGTCCGGCCGGTACTTGCCTCCCATATCCAGAGCCTTTTCCCTCAGCTCCCCTCTGAATGGGTTTTGGAAGCCGCTGAGGACAAACACCACCCCCTCCATGATACGGTTGAACGGGACCTGCTGGGTAACCTGGGATTTTGCTTTCTGTTTTTTCGGTGGCGTTTCGGATTTGGACTGACTCTCCCTCTTTTTATCAGAAGGTTTCTGTGCCGGGGAAGCTGGAGAAGCAATTCAGAGAGTCAAGAAGGGTTCTGTGAGGAAATAATCTAACAATATGCTAATATTCACACACTGAGGTAAGTGTTACCTCTCGCAGAACTGGAGTTGGACACGCTGGCTGGGCTTGGCTTGTTTTTGGGGGTCACAGCTTTGCTCTCAGGTGAGCCAGCTGGGCTGAGTTTCTTCGAAGGAGGAGGGCCCAGGGCCGACTGCCGCTCTTTGCTGAACTCAAATTTTTTTTTTGCTGGTGGCTAAGAGGAATTAATTAATGTAAAAAACTGGAACCTTCTCATTCTTAAGCAACTAGAATGACAAAAATAATGTGCTCCTAAATGTTAATGACGGATACGTTGAAGGAGGCGCTGCCCAAACTTTCACTTTGCTTAGTGCCAAAAGGTCATTAATGACAAAAAAATTATTATAAAATAAAACTTGGTCAAAGTCAAAGTGTAGCCAGAATATAGGAAACATTTCCCCCCAATTTCTGTGGTTGAGAAATCAGAAACAAAATCAGTATGCAAAATACAAGTCAGGACAATTGCAGAGCCTTTACAGCTTTCAGAAAAAGCTTGCAAAACAATTACAGGAGAAAATTGGGAACAGAACTGCAATCACTGGGATAGTTGCTAACCCAAATAGAGCTTTTGCATTGATCTTTCCCTTCAAAAGTCAAAGTGAAATGCAGACAGTTAATATTAATGGTCCTGTCCCTGTGTGAGCATCCCCTCCTGCTTTCTTCGTCGGAGTGGGCGCAGAGTGATTCATTTTTATTTGTGCCAGGAAGTGTTGTGTTTCAAGCTGTTGATGAAACCCCAAAAATTATGCGGCATATTTAAAAAGTCCCATTAAATAAATTGAATTTGACCAACTATGGATTGTGTTTTTGGAAAACAAAAGGGACACAATGAGCTGCACAGGCGCCAACGACAAGCACAAAGCAAAACAAAGTGAGTCTGAGTGCACAAGCTATTTTGGTTCATGTATGTATGCAGCAGCGTAAAGTGCAAAAAGGGGCTGGCTGAGGCGAAACATAAAAATCAGAGGCTGTGGCGATTAATACATTCACACTTTCAACACAGCTATGTCACAGTGACATGTGACAACATCACAACAAACTGAAAGAGGCCTGGCAATTTAATCCGGTTGTCTGGAACATGAAGAGCAGCAGTCTGATGTGTGTAATAATGTAGGATGTTTATTTTAAGTATGATTCAATTGCTTAGGTTAATACAGTCATGTGTGATGGCACTGCTCTCTGGTGCAGCATTTCAGAAATCGGGGGCTTCAGATTTATCCACACTCATGTCCTGCTGGAGAAATTCTGATCATAAGGCATAAAAGCAGCTGTGGACACTCTTATACTCACTGCAGACTGATTTACCACTGTTCCTGCCGCACATGCGGCTCAGAGACATCTATTTTGAGTGCGGAGTCTAACACCGAAATAATCGGGCTGGTGTGTGCAGAGTGAGAGCTGAGAGTGAGAGCTGCAATCGTCAACAGCTGTTCTTACACACCTTTCCCTGCTTTCTAGTGATAATAGTAATAAATCTAATAGTGGGTTTTTTGGCCCCCTCACTCATTGTCGTGTGGCACCACACAGCAAGTGTGTAATGCAGGTCCCGTCTGATCAAATGGGGAAGCGAAAGTGTCAGATGTTTCTCTGCACCGTCGTCTGCCAAGCCGTAACGCTTAGCCTTGTGATTAAATTGTGCTCAACTTTGACTGTTTTATAAGTGTTTTCTGACTTTGAGAGCAAATTATTTGTAAGGGAGTTGATGCGCTCTGTGATTTCTGTCATGTTCCCCAGAACCACATGGCAAGTTTCTCTGTGGTGTGTGACGCCAATTTCACAAACTTAAAGTCTTATAAAAGGCCATTAGGCACTAACTCATGTGCACACAGACGTTGACTCTCACAAACAATTCCATAACATCCATTCTACAGCATATCTTATCAGTGGTGCAGATCATTTAATGTAAAGGTTTGGACTCACTGGTCTAGCACACATTTTCTACCAAAAAGCTCAACAACTCACTTGGCACTGCTTAATTTTTAGTGAACCTCCCACCGGCGCACCGTGCACTCTGCACGTGGCACCGGAACACCATGCATATGGCCAATAAGAATTTTCAATGTCAGGAAACTATCAAACTGTGGGGAAGGCTGATTGCTCTGGTCTTGGCACCGTGACGTAAATAATATTCATAAAGTGAGATCTCTGCCGAAAAATGTAAGAACCCGTCACATAAGTGTGGTAATGATATTACATTAAAAAAGTATTTATGCAGTTTCACACATACATATGTATACATATATATATATATGGATTTTTTTTTCCTTCAGTGGAGAATATGATGGGGATGTTTAGTACCTGTGGTGAGGCCGAGTTGGACGAGGAAGCCGGGCCTGATGAGTGGGAGGGGCCACCAGACTGCAGGGCGGCAGCAGCGTAACTCAACTTCTCACTCTGAGGGGACACTAGAGAGGAGAAGAGGACTGGTAAGGGAACAAGGGGGAACAGTTCCTCACAAAATGGCATGACAGTAAAGAAAGTCTTTGAATTCACCTCTTTGTTCTTGTCTCCCGGTACAATTAAGAAGCTTTATATAAAAACTAATTAGTGCTCTGTTGGCTTTTTTTATTGTTCAACTTTATCATCGAAGAAACCTGAAAGAATTCAATTGGACTTCAGCAGCTGGTAAATTTTAACAAATGGATTTACCTTTGAGGGAAGTGCTGGGTTTTGTCGCACTATCCCGACTGAAGAAGAGACTGCCAGGCTGAAGGTTGGACCCGGACGATGGAGACTCATCCTTCACCCTGAACTGTCCAAGCTTTGTCAGTTTCTGACAGGGGAGAGAACAAAAGAACGTTCAGGGCCACAAGAGGAGATGGACAGACTGAATGAAGTGCTCAGTTCAGAGGATAATGAAAATGTCCAACACTATTCTGCAGTGAGAGGTTGTGCCATGTTTCAGAGCAGGAGTCCAACCAGAGGATGAATTAATGTTGAAAAAAACCCATAAATACTATATATGTTCTTGTCAAAGTGAATGGTACTAATAACACTGCAGTTTAATCCTACATTAAAACACACACACGCACACGCGCACACACACACACACACACACACACACATGCATGCGCGCGCGCGCACACACACACACACACACCCCACCCACACACGGCGCTGTTGTTGAACCGGACCGTAAACAGTTGAGCAGTACTAAGTGGAACCAGGACATGGTTGTGCAAGTAGTCCATTTAAAAGAAAACAGAGAAAGACAAAAGACAATGCGTTACTTACTGGGGAGGTTGTGGGAGGAGGATCATTTTTGTCCGGCGGTGAATGGAACTTAACAAAGGCCAGTCCGTATGCTATGTTCTATAAAGTGCAAAGACAAATTCCTCTTACATTTCATTTCACTTGCAACAATGGATATGTGCCATTAATGTACATCGTTTTATAGAAATAACCTTCCGTACTGTAGCTTCCTTAACCCAACTACTAAACACACTGCAGGTGCCAAGTGCACAGATGTACACCTTTACGGGTCCATATGTTAGGCGATAATTTGCTCTATATAGCCTGTTGCACTGAGAGCTTGACCAATATATTGGTTTACACTCTATAAAACCTAAAAGGACAGATGTGCCTCTTACCTTGCTGTATGGCTGGCTACACACAATTTTCACCCTGTCCCACTTCTCCTGTGATGTGCTCTTCTGCAGCTGGTTGGGCCCAAAGAAACGCACCCGGTTCATGTTGGTGCCGTTGCGACTCTCCGTTGGGGACATGAAGGAAGACGTGACCAGAAGCACCTAATGCGGACATTCAAAATTTAAAGAAGGAAAGGAGATAGTATTGAGCAATGAATAGGGAAGAGGTGTAATCATTTAATATGTTTGGTTTGTGAGCATATACCTCATAGTCCTGGTCTCTGACAGCGGAGGAATTGCCAACTAACACCTCGACGAAAGCTGAGCCTTCATTTCCTATATCGATGCTGTGCACCTGCTCCTCCTTCTCCAACTGAGGGAAGAAAGGCAGCGACAATTTAAAAAAATCAAATAAAAAGGTCAAGAAAGCTGCCCTACATGAAAGCCAACCAAAAATACTTTTAAATATCCTTACGTAAAAGAAAGGTGAACGTTTAGACGTCGTGTGGGTAGAGAGACGTTAAGTTACAACACTATATAACGTTATGAAGTTACAATTACTGCTGTTATAATATTTGTTTTCGATAAGCACTGTCAAAAGCAAAATTGCAAAGTTTATTACTGTTTTGAAACAACTAGGAAAATGTGACGTTAACATCTTCTGTTAAGATCCTGCAACAGTTTGAAGCCTCAAGCTGCTTGTGAAGAGACTGGAATAATACGCTCCCGTCTCTCTAACCAGGTGAAGAGCAATATCGTATAACACCTGCTTTCGAGATATCCTGTGGTCAAACACAGGAAACGGAATCATCAGCAAATGTATGTCAGAGCTAACATTATAGGAATAGCATAATTTGCCTACAGCACACGAGATTTAAAAAAAGAGAGAGAGGCGTCTGTAAACAAATCTTGAGACTTTTCAGTGAGGCAAACGATTGTAAAGACTTTCTCCAACAACACCTGTTTTTATTTTCTGGACCAACGCACCTGCAGAATGACCGACGTCTGCTTCTCCCCGGCTCTGGCTGCTTTCCACTTCCGGTAGGTGTCAGAACTCAGCAGGTTGTCCGCCTTGTGAGTCTGTGTTTTTCGCATTGATGACAACGAGTCAGAGAGAAGGAGATGCCCGAATTTGGTTAAATGACACATTGCAAGACACTTGCAGTGGAACAGAACTCTCTACACGTTACAAGCGACAGGGGAACAACTCACAGTGTCCTCGGTGCTGCAGGACACGACGTGCTTGAGCTGGATTTCTGGCATGGTGTCGTGGACTCTTCACAGGTTCAACAAGGACAAATAAACCAACAATTGCCTCGCTCCTACCGTGGCCCCGGTTGACAAAACACAAAAACACACACACAGCGTCGCCTCAGCGCAGAGCAGCTTTAGCCCCGAAGAAGAAGAAGAAGAAAAACAGTTTGCTTGTATTCGGCTACAGCCCGTCGGCTAACGTGTTAGCACGCTAGCAAACAATAGGCAGAGTGAACTTTTCCCGATTAGCCTGGTGGATTTAACGGACCCAGAGTGCTCTTATAAATTAATCTGTCCACTTGTTGTGAGCCTGACACATATCCGCTCACTTTGGCGTCACGATAAACATCAGAAAATAGACGTTAATACTTTGCATTCCAAGATAATTGTGCACGAAGGCGAAGTCATATTCCCACCAAAAGCCTAACGTGTGTCGTGTTGTGACACAGGGCCGTTTCCATCCAATGAGCGTTCGTCTCCTTCTTCTTCTTCTCTCCATTTTAGTGCGCAAGGCAACTGGCGTTAAGGCGTATTACCGCCACACACTGTGTTGGTGGTTACAAAAAAAACCCCCAGTGCTCGAAATGGAAAAAAATAAAAAGGCTGGGACTCCCCTTATTCACGTGTGTCGTGTATATCAGCTGGTATTTGCAAATTGTAAAGTAGTACCTTATGAATTACAGACAATAAAATATACCAGAACATATTAGTGATGTCCGCAACTTACATTTATTTAAATGTATAACCTGTCCAGTAAATTTTCTAAAAACGACTGGACCTTTGTCACACATTTGTCTGAAAAGTTAAATCCATCAATCTGGTGTAGTTTTGATAAATTTAAGAGGCTAGATATTTAAGAACTTTATACTGTACTGGTAAACAATTGTGTGCTCTAGTAAAGAATTTAATCATAAACACATAGGTATGAATGTATGAGTGCGAATGATGATCACCACCATTAATATCCTTACAAGCTATATATGTGTTGTATGGACACTGACAACCCCCACCCACATACTATTACATAAAATAAGGAAAAGTAGCTTTTTTTGAAAATATAATTATGAATTAGATGTTGTTATTCTTCTTCCAACATAAACTGAGTATAATGACCTCTTTGGTGGAAAGGTTTATTGCAGGACTGCTGTACTATATTTAGACAAACTCTTAGTCCAAATCTTCGGAAACAGGTCCAGCTAATTTTCTTGCATTCCTGATTTGGCTGTCCCTGATTCCCAGCATTCCTGGTCGAAGGAATCAGAGTGGATTGATCCCTATTTAAGGAAATAATATGACAAGACAAGTAAAGGCAGATACAAGAGAGAGCAAATGTGAAAATATTAGGGGGAGGCACACAATTAATTAAAAATAACTGAATACCAAAAAAATAAGTTTTATGATGCATAATCAGTCCTGCAGTAAGTAGATTGACAAACTAAACAATTATCCAAAGTCATAATACTATATAAAATGCAATACCCTATGACCAGAGTACATACATGTGCTTTGTGTGAATTGATGTAGTGCAAAAAACTGATTTGTCCAGTTTCCTCAAAGTCAAATATGCACTATATAAATACCTTCTTAACAAAAACATTTTTTAGACATAATGTTGATTCAATTAAATATTATATGTAAATTTGGATCTGAATCTTGGACTTCAATAATCTATGCATAGATAATAGTCTGCGTGAATGGTGTGGGGGGAAAAAATGAAGTGAAAGAAAACAGCTTCAAGAAACAGCAGGTTCCCGGAACTGTAAAAACCTGAGATGCTCAACAATGCAAAACCATCGTAAATCTTATTAATTATCCCCGAGTTCTCACTGCGGTGACATGTCTGCTATGACAAGACATATTCTCGAATGAGCATTGTCACAAACGAAGCTTACTCATAATCTTTTATTATATCTTTTCATCTTCTATTTTTTTTCATTTACGAAAGAGATCACGAGATCACAGTGCATGATTGTGAAATGCTGATGACACGTAGACTATATGCAACGATCTGAGAGCTACATAAACATATGGATCACCATTAATGAGAGAACGAATCTGAAGTCTAGTGGAAGTTTAATGCAACATGGTGAATAAGGTGACTCAGAGGATCTCCAGGTAGATGGCCGTCTCCGCGTCAGCCACAGCAGGACTCTGCACCTCTCTCGTGCCTTGGACTCCCACAGCGGCTCGTCCGTCCATACCTTCTCCCTCGCCTCCTCTTCTTCTCTCCCCACCTCTTCTGCCTATTGGGCGAATCTGAAAAAGGGAGGGATGTTAATAGTCCTGAAATTCAAGAGCGAGAGAATTAGAGGTTGTTAGTTTTTTGTTTTTTTTAACATAACCTTCACTCAGAGATCAAGTTAACCCAATACCTGGTTGGTATGGACAAAAAGAGGCGTGCAGTTCTGGTATACAAGTTGGTAGCTGCCGTTGGTGTAGATGTGGGTCACCTCTGTGCAGTTAAGGTAGAGAGGCCTCCTGTCCTGATAAATTCCCAGTCCTTCGGGGTAAACAGCTGGACGTCTACTCAGGATATTTCTGAGAGGAGCGGAATAAGAGCTGCGCGTGAATCCTCACGGCAAACATTTGACACAAATGCATGTGAACATCCACAGGGTTGCTTTGCCTCACGTACTCTCCAGCTCTTTTTCAGCAGCAGTAGAAAATTACAGACAGAAGGAATATGAGCAGGCAGATGGCCACAGCAGGTAGCAGCAACCACCACAAGTGTGCCGTCACTGCAAATGGACAAAAAGAGCAGCAATGGATCAGAAATATGATGTAAAAACTAAAACTTAAATAACAATTTCTCCACACCATTATAAGAAGAACAATATGGATTATGGTTTCAGACCTTTCAGACATATTGTCACATATGCACGATGTAATGTCTTCACTTAGATCTGTAACAGCATGTTGTACCCTAATGAAGCAATGCAATATTCAAAAAGATGAAGCTGCACTCAGAAATCAAGAGAGGCTCCTCTCCAGCGGCACCCGATTCATTCTTCAGCTAAGCCCCTTGAATTGTGTTTGTAAGCTGCAGGCATGTTGCACAGATGTTCCAGCACCCTGCCTCATGCATCAGAGCCCATAAACAAGAGGCAGAGCTGTTGTCTTTTGTTCGTGTGGAGAAAAAAAAAACCTGCTGCTTTGAACGCACCTTCTCCTCCCTGCAGCAAAACCAGGGAGTCATTTCCCAGAGCGTTGAAAGCAAAGCAGGCCACCGTCAGGGGTTTGTCCATGTGGCCCCTCAGAGTTGCCGTGAGCATGTGAGGCTCCGACGTCACAGTGAGGTTGTAGCCACGAGGTGGGACGGTCCCGTTAACGCTCCAGGTGACCGCAGGTCGGGGGTTGGAGTCAACTGAACAGCGACACGTCACCTCCAACTCCTCTTCTACGCAGGTGGAGGAGACTCGGCCGATGACCGGTTTATCTGGAGGAGAGAAAAGATGGATTTTTTTGTTTACCCTTTACTTATTATTCTTTTTGTTCTTTAAATTATAATTCACTGTTTTTTTTGTGTAATACTGCACCATGTTTCACCATATTGCATTTGGAACCATTTCAATGTAAAAAGATTTTTGAGTAAACTTTGTGTTAAACTCAACTCAACTATACAAATTAGGACTCTAAGAACTTAGTGTAAAACATTGTACAGATTTGACACGAGGCCTATGATTCAATTTGACGAGGAAAATGTGCATTGTGAAAAGAAGACATGGAGATTAATATGGTCAATGTGACTGAAACTTGAAAAGGAAAATATATATTCATTCACTTCCTTATGGAGGGTTAGATGAGAATATTTTTACAACTGTACAGTTAATGATGAGCTACTATTCAGGATCATTATCTTCCTGCAGCCTAGAAAGTTAAGCAAACCGGCTGCTCAGATAAGGGAGTGGTATTGATCCTCCCATCTCCCAAACTGTTGAGCTATCTGCTCAAGGCCCTTTCTCCAATTACATTTTGGTTATGTCAAACTAAAGAGGAAACCTTGCATCACCTTATAGGACAAATCAACACATTTATTTTGGCTGACCACTGGGGATTTAACTCCTCACCTTGATGCAGCAATGTCAAAATGAACTCCAGGGTGAGGTAAGTACACTGTGACATCACCGTTGGGTGTATTTATAGGGGTTATGGAGAACAAATCTGACTACAGCCAAGCAGTCACAGTTAACATCAATACAAATACATTTTAGTTTTCAATGGCATTTTATAATCTGAAATGATCTCTGTCCAGATTAGCTTTTTAACTCTGTATCACACAAAAAAATCTCAGTACATAGTAGCACACCCGACCATTCACGTACACAAGGTATGTGCATAACGGCGTAAACAGGAAGCAGATTGTCTGATATAAAGTTGGTTGCTTATAGTTGCTGAAATTACTAGAAATGAGAAACAGCAAGAGGAGGGATTTCTTTTCTCAGACCGACATAGAGGTGGAACTTTCACCGAAAGTAAGTGAGTTTTGCAATTCACCACTGGTTGGTGAGTCGAGACTGATAAGAACCAATCAGCAAGCGAATGTGGGATCTGTACAATCGTTTCAAACGTCTCCATCTCCACCATCCAGACTAAAACGCAGTAGCATATAGCATCAAACGAAAAAGGGTATCCAAAGTACTCCATTTTAGGTATGGAGAACTAGAAAGGTTCTTCGAGAAAGTGGAGTGAAACGAAACATATGCAGGGAGATTTTGTCAAAAAAAGAAAGTTTAAAAAAATATATACGTAGCCATTGGAGGTAGGTTTACAAGAAAGAGGGTTACATTGTATGTTCAGTGGCGTGGGCCGGGACTCTCCCCGACCAATCAGGTTCTGTGCCAAGCAGCGAACCCTCATGTCCCGAGTCACGTTGTACACCCGAACAGTGTGCGTGCGCTGGTGGAGATGCACCGTGCGGCCGCGTTGAGTGTAGGACCAGCGATACTCCGTCACTGGAGGGTCAGCTTTACATGTGCAAACCAGCAAGGCATTGCCCCCCTCCTGCACTGTCAAGGTCTCGACCTGGACCTTCACCTCTTTTGGTGGAACTATAGGGCATAAAAAAGACCACGGACAAAAAAGGGGTTTTAGTGTAATGTAAGCAAAGAAACGTACCAAAATGTACCAAAACCTTGCTTACATGTCACATGGAGATCCCTTGTAGTGGCCAGCGATTTGGCTCCTGGGTAGGTGACCTCACATCTGAGCCTGGGTTTCACCTGGTGTGACACAGTAAATGACAGCGGGGCCAGTAACATCAGCCCGTGGGGCTGTGGGTAGAGCGTCAGCACCTCCCCAGGTCCACTGCTGTTCGTCTGCGCTCCCCTCTCCCAGCTCCACCGCAGGGCAGGGGGTCTGGAGGGGCAGTGATAGCCGACGGAGCAGTTCAAGGTGACCAGCTGTCCTTCTGTGGCTGCCAACGTCCCGCTGATGACGGGTGCCTCGGGAGTGTCTGTCAGTGAGGAAACGCTCCATCACGATTGTGGGTTTTTTTTTAACCAGTGCTGTTTAATTGTTGACAAATAATAATTATATATTCTAATTCATTGCAGGGAATATACCACTAAAGATTAAAGTGCCGACTTGTCCTCAATTTCAAGAAAACGTTTATTTTTTAAAAATTTAATTATTTAACTTTTGTTCTTTTTTGGAGAATATGTACAAGGTACTTGTTGACTCACGTTGTTCACACATAAAGTGTTGATCTGAGGGGAATATACGTCTGCACTGCATTCAGAAATTTGTTTCAATATGAAACAAATATTCCTGATTTCTTCTCATCTGTTTGATGTTTTGGCTCTCATGAGCCACACGCATCAGAGAGCAGTAAAACGTATCCCCTACTCACCAACAACATCCAAATTGAAGCTCCTTGATTTCCCCCAGAGTAAGTCATCCCCCATTTTCAGAGCAATCTCAAACATGCGCGAGTCATCCAGGCTGATCCGCTCCATCTTCACCGAGCAGTCACCATCTGTGAGTCGCCCAAAGAGGGATGCGCGGCCTTGGAAATCCCTGCTCACCTGATCCCTGTCCTCGCTGTTGAAAGCAGTGCTCCGGAGAGGAAATAAATGGCCACCACCTCTGAACCTGAGCCGGACGTCCACCCTGTCCCTCCTCCCTTTGAGAGGGTGAGGAGCGAGAGATGTGAAGGAGCAGGGAATCACCACGCAGGAGCCCGCCAGAGCCTGGACACGGTCAGGGACTGAGGGTACAGGGGAGACGGCCTGGACCCCCCTCCATAAGGCTGCTGTTGTGACAGAGAGTAGACAATCAGTTATCAGTTGTAAATATGTCTTATGCTAAGTTTAGGTTTTTGATGAAAGGGAGACAATGGGCTTAAGAGCAATCTCCTTATTGTGATGTACGCTTTAATTTGAACTCTGCGAAGCAAAAGACACGTTTCCCAAGAGCAAGTCCAATTAAAATGTTCCAAATCTCCACTTTCAATCAAAACACTGTCACTGAATGAATCCTTTGGGATCTATGGGAAAGCAAAGCACACACACACTTCATTTAGCACGAGGTTGCAATCGTTGCATTTCACTAAAGTCTGCAAATACACAAACATTTCGCAACAGTTGTATATTTAGAAAAAAGGGAAGAGCGCAACTGCACTCTTGGCTTTTTTTTTTTTTCTCCTATTTTTTTTTATATACTATACAGTCACATAATAAAATTAGAATTGTCTTTATTATTTGTTTGCATACTGTCATTATCTAAATGGAGATAATGCCAGAGCATGTCATCTTTAAAACAACAGAAAGTATTCCTATCTGTGAATATGGTGCAATTGTCCATTGCAGTACATTCCGCGGAAAAAAGATTACAATTTCTACACATCTTCACACAGTGATCGCAGTGATAATTAGGAAATGTTATCGGGCATAATGTGACTTCACGGAGGGTTACATCCCTGAGAGACTGATAAATGTCTCTAAAATCCATGCTTAATTCAAAGTAAAAAAGTATTTTAATATATTGATATATATATATATATATATATATATATATATATATATATATATATATATATATATATATATATATATATATGAATAATGTAAAAAATAAAGATATAATGGATTCAGTTACTCACCAAAAATCATGGGACACACAAGAAAGACAGTGTCCACATGCATGACTGCAGCTGTGCTCTGCCAGCACAGACACGGGGAAGGATGAATGTAGGGGCAACTGGGCAAAGAGGGGGAAGTGTGATTATTTCATTGTGCTCCGATGACCTCACTTTGATACCCCCTGTTATACATCCAATGTTGTGTTTATATATCAATTCATTTACTCTTTTGATTCGAGATCTAATGGCTTAGTATTCATAAGCAATTGGTTATATATCTACCATTGATTTGAACGTCTCGAAAGAGGTGGATCGAGGAATTGTTCGCGAGGGAAAGAGAGACTTCAGCAAGTATCTGCGAGACAACACATGACAGTGGGTGAGTCACTCTCACGCCGTTTGCCATTTCCTCAAAGACGACAGCAACTAAATGTGTCCGCAAAGACAGCCCCAGCCAAAGCTCTGAGAGTGTGGAAAAAAGTGACAAAAAGCTCCGCACAGAAAGTTGAATAAAACAAGTGACATGCCAAAATCTTTGTATTCCAACATCAGATTGTTCAGAAAGGTTTGCAGCACAGTGGACTACTGGTCCAATAATCTGTTTAAATATTGTCTGAGAAAATGTGATGTGTTTTTGTTTAGAAATACAGAATAAAGAAATGTTTGAAAAAAATTGGATTGTTGAATATGAACATGTTTAAAAGTTCGAAAGTTTTTTAAAGTCCTTTTTTTTCCCTTCACACTTTTACTTGCCACCTAAAAGGGATTGGTATCTGTCTGTATGATCACTTGTGTTATCAAAGACCTTTGTGAACCTTTATGAACTATGGACTCATTAAAACTTGTTTGAATTGTCATGTGACCAACCCCTTGCACCTTAAAACAGAAAAACAGTTGTCCCACCAACACCCACGACTTCAATGGCAGAGCTGGACAAGAGGGAAAGAAATAGGAAATAACAATGTAATGTTTATTTAATGTGAGAATTTTAATTCAAATTCCTACTTTTTCTATGTTGTACTTTACAGAGCTTGAGTGTGAATACTGTCGAATTGTGCGATCAGATCTATTTCATTCTTCCTGATAGTCTAGCACCGTTTTCTGAAGTCATGAATTCAGCTCAGCAGCTGCTTCGGTCTCAGAGAAACTTGCTGCTGACATGGACGTCTGACGACCCGGCACCCTTGCTGCATTGGCTGCGTCACGCTGAGGTGCTTTCCTCTGAACAACACCAGTCTCTTGCTGGAGAGGTCCCCTTCCAACGCCGTGGTTGAGACTCTAGACATAGTATGTGCCTCTGAGGAGAACAGCCAAAAGTTCCTCCTGGTGCTGAGGAAGTTGAAGGATTATTACTGCACAGATCTGCAGGTCTGGGTAGAGAGACACTTCAGGGATGAGGACGACAGCAAGCCAGGGGCAAAAGTAGAAGGTGAGGTTGCTTTAATCTAAATGGTGGATTACTATTCATAAGTGTCTAAACAGGTACATTTAAAGATGTGAATAATATATATATATATATATATATATATATATATATATATATATATATATATATATATATACACACACATATATATATATAGTGTATATATATTAAACTTTACAGTGCAAAGTGAAAGACAAAAGGTGTTCAACTTTCCTGGCTGAGTATCAGAGGTGTGAGAAGATTATTAACAGGGTTCACTATAGTTCAATATATCCATATTGAGCAATAGATAAAGTGTCTTGTCAACTGCTGGATAAATTGGTGAAGAGATTCATAAGCCCTTCAGAATAACTGTGATGAATTTTAATTTAGTGACATCATCAGGTCACAGTGTTAAAAATGTTTTGTCTAAAACAGCCTCTAATACAGTGATATACAGCCTCATTGAGCTGCTGGTGTGAAAAATACTCATTTGATTTAAAATCAAATGTAGAGTACCTAAAAATTAAACATTAAATAACCATGTAGTACCATATACATCAAATGTGTTCTTATGTGGTATCCACAGATATAAAGCCAAGGGAAGAGCAAGCGAGTCACCCAGACTCCTGATGTTAAGGTTATGGATTTATTATTTTAATAAAAAATAGATTTTAGAATACTGTATACATACCATATCATTTTCTCATTCATGTTTTTTTTTTGATTGCTTTGATGGAACAATCGCACAATCTCTTCATTGTGCAGCCAACAAAGAAGGAGCTGGCAGGAGTGAACAGTCGGCCAACATCAAAGGTATGTCGTTGTAGGTGGCAGATAAGCCAAATGATGAACTGAATTTCATTTCAAATTCTTTGACAACATATTTTCATCTCTTTCTCTACGAACGTAGTTTCCATTTCTGCCCATAAAACAACTCTACTGAAACGCACAGCGCGGTTAAAGAGTTATTCAGAGGGTGAGAGCTTGGCATCAAACTCGGCTTCTCACATTGAGATCAACTACACTGAGCCGATGAGCTCGCATCTATGTCCATCAGGCCTTCCGGCACATCCAAATTTGCCATCTGCTGAGCCCCGAGGGAACATCAGGAAGGTCCCCGAAAAGGGTTAAAGTGAAGGGAATTGCTGGTATCGGAAAGAGCATAGCCGTACAGAGGCTAGTCTATGAGTGGGCGATTGGGAAGAGCATGTGTGAATTCACCTGTGTTTTTGACCTGCGCTTCAGAGAGCTCAATCTGATCGAGGCACCACTGAGCTTATTGGAGCTCCTTGGGGAACGGTTCCAGTACCTCAAGGGAGTTTTACCTGACCTTTTCACCTCACCAGGCTCTTTGCTCTTCATCTTGGATGGATTAGATGGGTTCAAATTCCCCTTGGACTGGAACAGTCCTGGTAAAAACATCGGAGTGGATTCGAAGGTGCCAATGTCAGAGATGATGGTGGCTCTGATCAAGGGAAGACCATCTACTGAAGCTCCAAAGCATTTCTTCCAGAGATGCTGTGTGGTGCTGGGCTTTGAGGAGGACCAGGTGAAGGAATATACAAGCAAGTTCTACATAGACATACAAGTTGCTGAGAAAGTCTACGATTACATCCTGAACAATGACAGCCTTTTCATGCTGTCATTCATCTCCCTGTATTGCTACATCATCTGTACCGCCATGGCCGAGTTTTTCTCCTCAGCGACTCAAGATGTTGTAGACTCAAGATCTCTGGAGCTGAACCCGCCCCGAACAGTCAGCAAGGTTTACTTTTGCTACCTGTTTACAGCAGTCAAGCACCATGCACTGTGGGGGAGTGCAGAGAGAAGCACGCCAAGGTCTGAGGTCCTCTCACTGGCCAAGCAACAACTGACGAACCTTGGTAAACTGGCTTATGAAGGCCTTCTTCAGAGGAAGATAATGTTCGATAGCGCGGATCTCGAGAACTCTGGTGTGATACCTAGTGATGTTCAGAGTACCTTTCTCTGTCACACCCTCCAGCCTCTCAAGGAGGAGACAGTGGATATGTTCTCTTTCTTCCACTTGACTGTTCAAGAACATCTGGCGGCCCTCTACTGCGCAATCCAATGTCCAGGAGGACATTATTATCTGGACTTCTAGTGCTTCGGGACACGTCCACCATCCTCCACCGCTGCGCGGCTAACAAACACAGACCTCAACATGGACAAGCTGGAGGGCCTCCAGATGTTCATACGCTTCTTCATGAGAATGCTGCAAGCACGACTGGTCGGTCAGTTGGATGGCCTTGTTGTTTCCCACATTGAGCAAGTGGATGACCTCCCCGCCGGACTAGGTGTGTGGTTCCAAGATCAGTTTAAGGACAGGAAGCTGGAAAACCAGACAACCCTGAATCTTCTGCACTGCTTGATGGAGTTTCACATGAAGGAAGCTGCCAGCATTGCAGCAAAGGAGATCAAAAAGCTGCACCTGTTTAAAATGAAGCTGAGCGTTGTCGACTGTGCAGCGATGCACTATGTGCTACAGTTCTCGCAACACAAGCAGCAGGAGCTCAACATGGGCTACTCCAACATCGGAAACAGAGGACTTAACAGACTGCGGCCAATCCTACATCGCTGTGAATCTTTCTAGTGAGTAGATTAGGTCATATTAAATTTTAAAATAGTTCAAAATTACAATTTTCAAAATTGGACATTGGAAACATTGAAAACAGTGTTTACTGCTGCCTAAAGTTTGGCCTGTGCATGTCAAGTTCCATTGGTGACCTTGTGAGCCTGCAGCCACAATCTACAACAACCCCAATGTTTTTTTTCTATTCTCCTACAGTTTGAGATACAACTGCCTTGACAGGCAAGCAGCAATTTAAGAATCTGAGATCCTGAGATCGAAGGAGTGCCAAGTGAGGAAGCTCTTGTAAGTCATTACAACTGTCATAAAACCACTTTGAAGAATATACATTAAGGGCTCAGAGATATGAGGGTGTAACTGTCAAAACGCTATTAGCCTGAATAATTCATGATGGAATTATTATGGTGTCATTATTAAAAACATCACCAACATTTGATCAAAGTTAGGTTCTTAGTCTTTGTTCCATTGTCAAACTCTTCCGCACTTACAGCATGTTGAATATTTAAGATGTACTTCATAGAAGGCAATTTAAAAAAAAATGTTTTTACAGTCCCACCAGTGGAATAATAATGGAAAAGAAAAACTTTTTTTAACATAATCTGGATCCAGATAAGTGGCAGTAAACACAGAAATGTATGTATATTAGTCCAACGCTAATATTCCTCTCCTGGTGTGTGCAGCATGTGTGGCAATGACCTGGGTCCAGAGGGGGTTTTGGAGCTGTGGAACGATCTGGAGCACAACACCACCGTGGAGGAACTCTATCTTGACATCACTGGCATCACAGAGAGAGGAACAGAAAGCATTGTCAACTGCCTCGGCAAAAACACCTCTCTGAAGAAACTGATGTAAGATTTAAAACACAGCTCTGCGTTCTCCATGTGTTTAATGTGTGTGAAAACACTGCCATCTAGTGTGATTTATGCTTAACAGGATGAAAAATAATGACTGACTTTTTTTCTTCTCCTTGATCAGCATTGTTGGGAATGACATCGGAGAGGTGGGGAGGGGAGGCTGAGGGAGCTGGGCCAAAGTCGACAGGGATTATTGCAAACTATGTGGATGACCCTGGATTACTTCAGGCCTACCTGGACTGGCCGACAGAGACCAGATGGACTTGGTGAAGAACGCAGATGCCCTCCAGTCGGTGTTGAGGGGTCTTCAGGTGGCAGGAGAGCAGGCAGAGGAGGGAGTGAACACAGATAGAACCAAGGTGCTCCAGAGAAAGATCGTGAAGCTGCTCAAGTCTTCTACGAGATGAAAATGACCACAAGATATTGCATATATTTTTGTGTGAGGCCTGCTGAAGTTTCAACTAACATTCTGACTTTGTCAGAAAAATGTGATTTGTATTAAACTTTATGTTCTTTTCGTGGCACCCCAGGCTGTTGATAATGACTCTCAAAAAAAACCCACATTCGATCATATTTTTTGTATGAATTTTCCGCTGTCTCAATGAAAATATTTGATTATTTGATGGTAAATCACAAATTTACCCAACCGTTGATGAACACTATAATTTGATACACATTTTTACTTCCAGATATCTAATAAGAATGTAAGTCATTGTAATTTCAATGGGAATCATGTAAAAAAAAAAAAAAGAAAAGACAGACAGACGATATTAAAGATGAATAAAACAACATTTTTAACCAGAGTTACGGTTTCATTCACTGGGCCTAGATCGATTGTCAGAAATTTGCAAACGTTGTCTGGACACTCACTCGTAATTTTTTATAATGTTTGACAGTTCTCCTAATTATACACTCTGCTGGCAGTTTATTAGGTACACCGAGCTAAAACGAACACAATCTAATAGAACAGCCCTGCAATTAATCCCACCTAAATAATGTTCCGTTGTTATTGAAACAGTTTTAGAGAGTTGTTGATGCAACTGCATGTTCGCTGTGGAGGATATAGTTCATTGTGCTGTTGAATTGTAATGCAATGTACAGGGAGGGGTTCATTTAGCATCCCTTCATTCATATAACTGGGGTGAAAAGCTGTCTGTTACGGTCGGGGTTTAAGCAGGACCCAAAATGCAGAGGTACATATTGAATATTTAATAATAAAAGAAAACAGACTAAACAAAAACAAAATGCAACTAAAGGTGTCCACAGGTGCAAGAACAGAAACAATCTCAGGTAGCAAAACACAAGAGCCAAAAACACAGATTGTGGGGGGGGGGGGGGGACAACAGGAACAACATCACAGGTACAAACCGGGGGAAATCACAGACCAACCAACACAGAGAAAGGGAAGCACATATGGCTGTGTCTGAAATCACCCCCTAACTACTATAAAGTGCACTATATAGTGACTTAGCCATTTTGTAGTGGTGTCCGAATTCTAAGTGAATTTTCATATACCCTATATAGTGCACTGATTGTATCCCAGAATGCATCGTGAAAAATAGTGGACATCCGACGGTCAATAACCGAGCAATATATACCATGTGTATATTATACCATTCAATCTCCGAAATTGTAGCTGGTGAGTGCACTATATAGCCCACAACAACGAATTCCCTTTATAGTGAGTAGGGGGTAGTGAATGAGTGGGTGATTTCGGACACAGCCAATAGACACAAGGTGGGCGGGGCAAATTGAACAGAGGTGAGACACATTAGGAACAGGTGCAGACAATCACAGGGGCAGGAGACAGGAAAAGCAAAGACACCAGAAACAAGACTGGGGAAAGGAAGTGAAGCAACACAAGGAAAGGGACTTCAAAATAAAACAGCAAACTCAAGAAAACACAAACACGGGATAACAAAGATAACTTAACACTAAGCACTACAACGGCACAAGAAATGGAAAAACAAATGAAAGTCCACTAGAACTAAAGTTCCTGGGGCCAGAATCATGACACTGTCTCTATAATGCAAAACAGCTTTTATATACCGTTACATTTAAATTGAACTGGCTATATATATATATATATATATATATATATATATATATATATATAGAGAGAGAGAGAGAGAGAGAGAGAGAGAGAGAGAGAGATACTGACAGATCTATAGATATAAAGTTTGTATTAAAAAATGTAACATCTTAGGTTGTGTGGTTTTTTGTATACTTTTTAAGACCTATTTCACAGGAGATATTTTCGTATGGCATTGCAGGAAATTGTGTCTGTACATTTCCATCCATCTCCAATTTGGTATTAAATATCACTTTCATGCATGTTAACCTTGCCACTGTGTTTTAGACATGTACTCCACATTTACTGCTGAGGTGGCCTCTCTGGAACTGGTGCCATGGATTGTTTAGTCTCTCCACATTGAGTGCATTTTCTTTCTTTTTTTACATATTTACTTAGATAGATAATTATTAGCTTGAGGGGGGCATGTGTTTTCCTGTTGCAGTGATAACTGTGTAAACAGTGCTGATAGTAAGGACACCAAAATTCAAGCTGTCATAAAGGAGAAGAACAAATGTACAGTGGGATAAAGTCCATCAGAGTATATGTTGTGTCCGTATCCTTTATTTACTTTTTGGTAAGATGCCATGGTGGACCTGAACTCAGAGAAGTCCTAAATAATTGTTGATGTGGAAAAATTGTTTGCTTATCATAAATGATGGTGTGGGCATAACTTTGAATAAGTGCAGAAGTATGACAGGACGAAATCCAAACCCTAATGATTATGTTTATATAGTGGAAGGAGGTCCTTTATTAGCACATACATGTTGAAATGCTGTTTTGCATTTTAGTTATTATTAACCAACTGGTGTTGTTCCTTGTTGCTCAGTATGAAACAGGTAGAGAAGAGTTTCACTCTGGGCTTGATGATTCTCTGTATGATTCTCTGTTTCCTGATTTACATCGGCTCATCTTTGAAATCACGAGTTGTAAATTGGTCGTCTTTGACGGAAGGCGCAGCACGGCAAACATCACAGAGGTTTCGTTGCAGTTTTTGAAAACTTCTACTGCTAGGTAAGTAGATACGTTATTAAAAGATTGTTCTCTTGAAATTCCACATGCTGTCTGGAATCTGGGAATGAGAGCTGACTATGGCTCATTTGGGTTTGAATTGCTCTGTAATTAGAGACACGAAAAAAAGTTAACTCATTCTCATACAAAGAAGAGGGAAATAAAAAATGTACTTCTTTAAAATCTGAAAAGATTAGTTGTATATTGACATACAGCAACCACATACTTGTGTTTGTGAAAAACCATGACTCTGTTGTAAAAATACATTTATTTGCACCAAAAGGCTTGTTTTGCTTTTTTCTGGTTTGCATGCTGGCCCTGGGTCAGTCTGCCTGTTTTGTCGCTGGACAGTTATATCTGCCATCAAAAAGTCCCTTTACAAATAGCCCTTTAACACCTTTCAGTTAATGTGGGATTGATGGACAGACCAATTAGGGCGGCTGTGGCTCAGGAAGTAGAGTCTTTCAGCCACCTACCCGAAGGTTGGCGGTTCGATCCCACCTCCCGCCAGTACACATGCCGTTGTGTCCTTGGGAAAGACACTTAACCCTAACTTGCCTCTGACGGCTCTTCCGACAGTGCATGAATGAGTATGAATGTGACAGAAAAATGCGTGGTAAATAGCAGCGCTGTATGAATGTGTGTGAATGGGTGAATGTGACTTTCCTGTAAAGTGCTTTGAGTGGTCTATATGACTAGAAAACCACTATATGCATTTTGGTAGCAGAGCTACATTTAGGTTTTTCCAAAGATATTTTCTCACTTCCTGCATACATTCATCATGCATTTACAGACATTAATTTATCAGGTCAGACACCACAGTTTGTCACAGGTACACAAACAATCTGTACATTTCAACAGTTGGTTGCCAACTGGCCCTTCTTCTTTTGGTTTAGGGCCATGGTGGACGCAACGGTGAAGAGTGACATCCTTCTCTCGGTTTACATCATTTCCTTCCTGATTGGCCTGCCAGCCAACCTCCTGGCTCTCTATGCCTTCAGTGTCAAGATCCGGTCCAAGCCCCACCCGATGGACATCCTGCTCCTCAACCTGACCATCTCTGACCTGCTCTTCCTGATGATCCTCCCTCTCAAGATGCATGAGGCGGCGTCAGGCATGGCATGGAACCTGCCCGACTTTCTGTGCTCCATCACCTCCTTCACCTTCTTCTCCACGATCTACACCAGCTCCCTGTTGCTGATGGCGGTCAGTGTGGTTCGCTACATCAGCGTCGCTTTCCCCATCACCTATCATAAGCTGCACAAGCCTGTGTACGCGGTGGTGGTCAGTGCTGTTGTTTGGCTGATCTCCGCAGGACACTGCAGTATCACTTTCATCACCCAGCACCACCCGTCGCTAGCCAGCAAAAACCCGGACGCCAACGTTTGCTACGAGAACTTCACGGAGAGGCAGCTGGAGATCCTCCTCCCAGTGCGCTTTGAGATTTTCTTCATGCTCTGCTTGGTACCTCTTCTAATCTCTATTTACTGCTACTTGCGCTGCATCTTGATCCTGTACAGCCGCCCCAGGATATCCCAGATGCAGAAGCAGAAGGCCATCGGGATGGCGCTGGGGACCCTAGCTGTGTTCTTCATTTGTGTGGTGCCGTACAATCTCTCTCATCTAGTGGGTTACTTTCAGGGTGCCAGCCCAAAATGGCGGTACTACACCTTGCTGTTTAGCACCTTCAACACCTGTATTGATCCGATCATCTTCTACTTTTCCTCCTCTGCCTTCCGCTGCGGGAGTGAAAAGTCAATTTTCAGGAAGTTTAGACCCAAGGTAGCAGGATCACAAAGGCCGGGCACAAGCACTGGCCAAGATTAAAACACACTTTTAATATGTACATATCCAGCGTCAATTTTATTATTGTACTGTTTATTATGAAAATCATATTTGAATATGCAGTACTGTACAGATAGCGTCAACAGCTGACCTGTGGCCATATTTAACATTTGTTAACATTATAGAGCGATGTGTGATATGACTGTGTTGCTTCCTACCCAAAACAATGTATACCATCTAAATACAAAACCCGAAGACATGTTTTATGCATATGCAAAATGCCGAATTTTATTTTATATTTTCGAGAAAGTTCTGAATTTTTGAATTGAAATTGACATCCTTCGCGTCCACGGACACAGCATTTCCTGGTTACTCTAACGTGGGCCGGCCACTCTTCTGCACTCATGCATTCTGTAGGCACACATGTAGAATATACCTGCAAGACAAAACAAAAGTCATAAAGTGATAGAGCATTAATTACCACTAAGGCTATTTATTTCTGATGCACAGCTGAAATGAGCAGTAGAAGATAGTGGAACAACAACAAAGTAATGGACAGAAAATTTGGTGCTATGTTTTTTTTTTAGTAACCTGGTAAATCTAAAGCTTAAGGATGTGTGAGTTTGAAAAATATACATATTGAAAATATATAGAGGGCTTTTTTTTAATGTGTGCAAATCTGGTGAGACTGCACTAACTCCTAACAGCAAGTTCAACAATTATTGTGAATAAAGTTTGAGGAAAATTAAACGATTGTGTAAGAGCAGTTTATTTGTGATTTTATCATTTGCCTGAGATGTTCCTCAGTTTTACAATAATATCCCGTAATATGGCTTAACGGCACTCCTTTATATCAACAAACCTGCAAAGAAGGTCATGAGCAGAGCCACCCAACCCAGTATGTAGGACCAAGAGAAGCGCCAGTCACCGAAACGCTTGCCCAGGAAGTTCACCGTCACCCCAGTGTAAATGGCCATTGCAAGCAGAACGAAGAGAGCTGGCATTGTGGCAGAGAGTGACGCATTAAAATTAGTATTTGTAATATGAAGTCATTTTCAGTTGAGGGTCACGTTGTGCAAGGACAGTTTCTATGGCAGGCCAAGTGGACTGTGCCTCACGGTTACTTGATAATCAAATTCCCCACATAATACACCCTTCATGGCCAATGTGATGTCGACAACAACATTTTATGGCATGGCATTTGGTTAATGACTCACTTGACACAAAGAACATTATCCCGGCGGCGAATGAGCGGTTGAACCTCTCAAAGGCGGAGAAGTGGGCAAAGGAGAGGATTCCTGCAATGATGCCGGCAAAGCATGACATGGCAGAGAGGATCATGAACGCACGAGTGGCATTCCAGTAGGCTGAGGAGGAGTGAGAAAGAAGAAAAAAAATACAATAAAGATACGCACAGGAAGACAAAGTGGAAATGATAAACCTTCCATGTGATATGAACATTTTCTCCCAAGTGCACCCACTCACACAAATGTTTCCTGGGAGTGAATCTATCTCCTGATATTTCTGCCGACCCCTTGAACATGATGGGCTACATTTTCATATTTCAGAAGAGCTTCCAATCAGATTCAACATGTACAGTATAATGCAGTGCCACAATGACCCACATCTGCACTCAGTCAGTAGGCATGTTCCCATCCCATAGAGCCTATATGACAGTATTGTACATGCTGAAATAGTTAAGGAGGAATTTAAATAATAAAAATAATAATAAAAAAAAGTAAAATAATAAGCTACTTGGTCAATTGGTCCACGCAGTGCTACCATAAGAAACACAGATGTTCAGAGACAAGATGGTTGAAAGGAAAATGCATAGTATTCTTTGATTCAGGTGGAAATTCTATACTGTTATTTATTTACTTATTGGAGTACAGTCCACACTTTGGTCCAGACACAAAAATCTCTGGAACTATAAAATCGATTGATAAATCTTCCGCAGAAATTCGTGGTTTACCAAATGATGATTCCTGATGACTTTGGTTATTCCATTCAGGAGGCTGACAAATTTTTGCTTTTGGGTGAAATGTCTCAACAACACTCGGATGAAGTGCCATGAAATTTGGTTCAGACATTCAAGAATTGTACAGGATCTTCTGACTTTTCATCTGGGACCATAATCGGATCAGATCTGTCAATTTCTTAGTTTTTTTGGAACGAATACCTGCAAATCTAAAAACATCTCCATCCCTACATCCCGTTTGTGCTAATGAGTAAACTAGGTTGATGAACATGGTAAACATTTACTTCGCCATCCCCCACATTATATTTAGATCATGTCAGCGTGTAGATGTTAGCATATGGCATAAAGCATAATAATAATAATTATAACAATAGTAATAAATTGCATTAATAGAGCACTTTTCATCACCAAAAGCAATCTCAAAGTGCTGAAATATGATATTGGTGTGACTGTATCTCCTCCTGATCCTGCGAGAGTCACCTGGAAAACTATTGTTACGCCTAAAACGTGAAGTCGTGGTGGTACGAGAAAGGTGTTTGACCACTTACCAATGCTGTCCGTCTGCATGTAGCACTTGCCAGACATGCAGTACCTCCACAGGCCCTGATGGGCAAAGCTGCCAGACAGACGGTACTGCATCCAGTAGTCCGTGGCCGTGGAGACCACCAACAAGATGTTCCCCACGATGGCACAAAACAGGCCCCCTCCCATGAAGCTGTACATCATGAGTGACACTATGACTGCGGCAACGGCTTGGTGCACTGTGCGAAAAGGAAATAAGTTGGGAACTTGATGAAGTTGCGTGGGGGGGGGGGGACAACCTTTCTAAGAATGCGTTTTGTGGCCTTGGGTTCAATGTTTATTCTGTAGGAAAATGATCACAGAATGGTTTGTTGCAAAGACAGGAAAGGCCTGAAATATCAAGAAGCTGCCAGGTTCAGTCTGCTGTCACATTAGGGCGTATCTTAAAGCTAGAGTTAGGTCAATAAGTATCTATATCTCATTCATTCTTACTACCTGTTTAAATTTCATCAACAGGGCCGGGTTGTAAACCAGCATTCTTTTATGACACACATACCATCTTTACTATTTGACCAATTGGAAACAGTGTTGAATCTTTACATTTTTACACCTAAATTTCCTCAAAGACTGAAGTCGCTTTCTTCCTGTAGACCATTTGTGAGTGTGCAAAGAATAACATCAGCTAGATGTCATAAGAATACTGGGCCTGCACCATTGGACTCAGAGAAACATTTGCACTTCCTCATTCTGTCTGAAGCTGGTTTTATCTTTAGGCTTGTTTCACAGAAGACACTTTGACGTGTCAGTCTTGTTTTCATACTCACTACTGCAAATTTCCTGGGCCAAATTAGAAAGTATCATAAACTCAAACACAACTAACTGTGCAGTGAGAGACGCTTACAGCTGATGCACATGAATCTTTGTGCTTAGTATTCAACAGTTTTAAAATGAGAAGGACGGACATCAGCTTAAATGAAACAAAGAAGGGAATTTCTTGGGAAGTTTAGTCCAACTCCTTAAAAATAAGCAAAATCATGTTCCCCTGTGTAGCTTCTGAGTATGACAACAACAACAACAACAACAACAGCAAAGTGATGTAAACAACAGCAAAAGAAATCAGGAAGCAGCTAAATCTTGAATCCTCAAGTTTGCAGTGAAATCTTGAGAAATGTGTGATTCAGTCAAACCAATTTGTGGTCAATACTGAAAATAAAGAATTTGAAAACAACAACAACAACACAGTTAGAAAAAAAACATGTTCACATTTAATGTACATGATTTGAGCTAAAAATCCTGAAAAGCTGTGATTATCACATCCTGAAGACCCTCATGGCCTCCGTGACGCATACACCCACTGGTTGGCACGCTCTGATGCGCACTGTTCTTTGTTATTTTCATTCCCTGTTCTTATCATCTATGTGGCATCAGCCATTAACAAACAGACCCATGACATCACCTTACCTGAATTCCTCAGGATATGTCAATCCCCTTAAGTGTCAGCCTTTCCTCAGGGAAAGAGTGAGAGAGAGAGAGTGCTAGCCAGGAGTGAGCGAAATTTCAAAGAGGAAGCCCAAGGCTGAATTCCAAAAAGTTATCCTCTCCACTTTTCTGTTGATGGAGGCAAAATCCTTTAAAACAATCGGCACAGAACAAATGCACTTGAGCTGGTGGGCCAGAGGCCACGTGACTCTTTCACACTGGACGACATGGGAGTATTTCGGGGGGTCAGGGGTAAGGGGAGGGGTGATGCCGGTGCTGGGGGATGGGCGAGGTTCTGGGATACGAGGCTGTGGCGGCGCGGCCCTCGTCTGTTGTTCTGTTGGGCGTTCTGGAACTTAGGATGTGCAAAGGCTTGCAGTACTGCTCGGGTCAATGGAAAATGCCGAAGTGCACACTTTCATTCAGGGTGGCTGGGGTGTGGTCACAGGGACACGCACGCACGCACGCACACACAAACACACACACACACACACGCACGCACGCACACACAAACACACACACACACACACGCTTGCAACAGACACATGACCAAAGAGCCGCTTATTCAAATGAAACGCTGTGTTCAAAGAGTGTTATAGATTACAGCATCAATATGTAATGATATTGTGGAAAACATTGCACCAATCCTGCATATTGAAATTTGACACCTAAAGTATTTAAAATATTTTGTAATATATAATATTGGTACCTGTTGAATCTAAAAGAATATAAAACGGCTCAGCCATAATATTTAGTTTTGATTGACACTGTCTTTTATTGGGGTAGTGCAGTAGTTTTTAACTGAATTGCACCAATCTGAACAAGTGGACCTAATAAAGTGGCAAGGCAATGAATCTATTTGGGTTTGCACCATGTCAAAATAGTTACAGCCGCCACATTGGATGGCTTATTCAAGAAAAAAGAGGGAAGTAATATCTGCACAGGTGATTACATCTTAGGTTCTCTGTGTTCATATTCAGGGAACTCTGCAGCAGCAATTCCATCTTATGTAATTAACCTTACTTAAGTTATGAGATTTATTTCATATTCCAATTAACAAACTGTCTTAAATATAACGATCACTGAACATAAACACAGAAAAAAGCTAAAATGATTATTTCCATTGTGGATGCAGGGAATTAATATTCTTTCAATATTTTGTCGTGGACAAAATCAATACTGTACACAGCTACTGATGTGTTTAGTTTGTTTTAACACTAAACTGTTATTATTGTTATTAGTTAGCTTTTCAGTGTCATTACTTCATCATTGTGATCAACATTGCCCTTTACAACAGCGCTCTTAAGAGGTAAAACCACATTTACTACAGCTGAGCTCAAAGGTAGTTTTTTGTATTTTTTTTCTGACATCTAAAATCCGAATACAAACGAGATAAAACAAAGTACTAGCACCAAATTAGATCAATTTCTTTCATGGAGTACAGACAATTCACCTGGCACAAACTAAAAAATGCACAGACTAAAATATTAGACTACACAATATGTTGACCTCAATGGTGTGATAATGGTGAGGTGTTTAAACGCATCGCTGGCCTCGAAATTAAAGTTTGAAAAAGGCATTTCCATGGTTAATAAAAAAAAAATTATAACACATTGTGTTAAGCACTTTACATTAAAAAACTAATCTCCAAGTGCTACAAGGTAAACATCGGTATAAAAAGACATAAAGCTTACATAAAAAGCCAACAGATAAAAGGCTATTATTAATAATGGTTATAAGTGATTCTGAAGAGTGGTTTTCAAAAGTTACACTAAGTATTTTCAGTGCTGTCCAGATGTTGGCATCAGGGTGAGAATCTTATTGCAGACAGAAAGAGAGAGAGAGAGAGAGATGGTTACAATAGTGTCTAAGTTAAAAATAAATGTTTTTTTAAATCAAGCTGTAGGTACTTTATGACCTTTACTGACCTACGACCATGTAGGACGTGCAACAACCAGAAAGGACCGAAGATGGGGCTCTTTCCATGATGAGAGCTGATAATTGATGTGCTGTTGGTTACATGGGCTGGAAGGATGAATCTCGTGAAGTTGGAAAAGATCACTCATGTTAAATCATTAAGCTTGTTGTGACTTGGGACCATATAAATGCATTGTTTACACATTCAGCCCGTTTCCTCAGGGATGTGACACACGACGGGAGACATTTTGGTAAATGTCAGTACGATTTACAAAGAAACTGAGAAACCGATGATGGAATTTCAGGACTACGATAAGTCTAACTGTTGACATTATTAGCCCACAATAACCCTATTTTTTGGTGGCGGCGGCAGCAGCAGCAAACATTACTTTAAATTCTTGTTGTCTATATCTGTATAACCCTGGTTGTAAAATATTTAGTCTTTTGAGTGACAGCAGGCTTCAATCCAGGACATGGCTATTAATCCTGATTTATATTCTATGAATCAGATTTAACCTGGAGGCTACTTTTCAATTAGTTATGTGTTAGAATAATTTTTAAAAAATGGTAAAAGCCGCAGCTGCTCAACTAAGGTAGAACCGAACGGAGTCAGTGCAGACCACAGTCAACAGCACCATCTGCTGCAAAGATATGAAACATCAGCTGAACATCAGACTTTTAAGCATCACAGAAAAACAACAGTTTTAAAAGGAAGAAACCTGTGAGACTTCTAGATTTAAAGATGTTATTAATGATAGCATTAGCAATGATAGCAGCACAACTTATTAATACCCCAATGATTAAAATTGTACTTGTGTACCTATACTATATAAACATAAGATTACTAAGGAATTTTGGTCAATATTGTTTTTTCCACGTGTGGTCAAACCAGGACCCTCACTTCATTTGACACATGCCCCAAAAAAACAGTTTTATATAGTCCTGGAGCCAGTTAAGAATTATCACAGCATGAAAATGATGTAAGACTATAATACATTGAATCCCGCATATATAACAGAAAAAAACAGGACCTTCTCAAAGTCATCCACTATAACTTTTTTTAAACTGTGTGTGTATACATATATACACACACACACACAAATGCAATTTCATAAAACATTTAAAATATCACAAATGTGGACACTAGCTGATAAAACGGACAAATGGCCAAAACAAATTAGATTTTCTGTTTTAAACCTTAAGAAATAAAAAATACAGATATTTGGTACAAAACATTCCCTGTTTTTGTTCCCCATTCCATAATTCACTAGTGTTGACAGATTTTCAGAATATGTAACTGATTTATTAAAATATAAAACAGACAATTTAAGTAAATATTATAATTGCATTATAAATCAATTGTTAATCTAATCAGAAATTAAAATGACAATGTTAATGTTAAATTTGTGTTTTAAATTAAAAATTCATAATTTAAAAAATAAAAAATAATAAAATTAAAAGGAGGGTGACTGTGGTGGACTAAATAGATTTACAGAGATAACTTGAAAACTTTATTATCAATAAATATGGCTACAAAACCGGAAATTTAAAACAGTTTGACATTATTCCATGTTTTAGTTAAAATAACGACACAAATATAAAAAATATCATAGATTTAAAATTAAAAGTAAAATGCCGTACAAAATCAATATACACAAATCCTGTTTGTTCAGACAGTTGTGGCGACTCTGACAGGCGGTGGAGGGACGAATGTGGGGAGAGCCACGGATCTTTCAGAGGGATTCTGAAAGAAAACAGACAAAGGCCAAATCATTTAGAGTACATCCAAAAAAAAGAGAACTGATATTCCACTTATGATTTAGTAGAAAAGAAGAAAGTACCAGCTGTAACCGGTTGTAATCGGGAGGAGACTTCAGCCCTCCTGTCAGCAGGTTATGAGGCGTCGTTTCTGATTGGGTTGTTATTGCCTGTCAAGAGGATAATTCACTGTAGAACGTGCTAATGAATGACAACATACAGTACCTGACAATCCTATATAACACCCCCCATCATCTATTGATATTGAAGCTACTCAGGTAAACTCCTTAAGATTAATTATGTGAAATAATACGTGAGAGTTTCCAACCTTCTCAACAGCTCGGGACACTGGATATCTTGCCTGTCGACCTGCAAAACACCGAAGTGGAGTCAAAATTATTCATCGCAGAAAGTAAAGAGAATACGCCACCGTGCGTAAAGACTTCACATTTGGTTCTAAGCGTGAGTCGCCTACTTTTGTTCTTGTTGCAGTAGATGCACAGGTAGATGAGGCCACCCAGCAGGAGCAGGAAGAGGAGGCTGCAGGGGATTCCAGCTGCAATGCCAGTTATGGCAGGACCACTCAGACCTTCACCTACAGCATCAACGACACAGACGGTAACCAATGATTTCACAAGCGTTGTATCGTCCCTCACGCTGTGGTAAAAAAATGGAGTCGGTCTGAAGATTTGCCATACCCGGGCCAATTCTATGGACCTCAGACGGCTCTCCGTCAGTCAGACGAGCTTTGGGGACGACTCGGAAGCGGTACGTCAAGTCGGGATCGAGGAGAAAGACGTCTGCACTCCGAGCAGAGCCAGGTTTCTGCTGGACGGTGCGATATTCGTTCGACGTGGCTCTGGTTTGGGTGCTATTACGAATTTCTGGTACGAGGTCTGGTCCTTTCATTTGGACGTCAAACCCTTTCCAAAAAGCAAAAGCAATTCTGTTTATCAGGATGCTAGCATCAAAATTGAGCTGCCACCAAATCAGATACAGTAGGACATGTTGCTGTCATCTCATGTACATACTAACTGACAGAGAAGGGGACACAACATAAACTGACATTTGCTTTTCACAGTACTTTAGTTCTTGGAAGCAAAGCGCAGCTCAGCTGGTGGTGTCACAACACAATATTGACACCCCTATGTTCGAGGTAAGGTTTCTGTTTTCAACACCCTGTTGGAAGCAGATTCGCTGACGTGTTCAAATTCTAAATGAGAAGGGCGTGTTTTGTCCCTGTGAAGAGAAATCCCCCTTTGTCTTTGCAGATCTGCTTTTCTAAGTCAGTTACTGCTTTACCTGTAACGATAGAGGTAGACGGGACCTCCCAGGTCAACGTGATGATGGTTCCATCTTGATTAGGGAACAAACTGGAACGTGACACCGACGGTCCTGGAGAAAGAGGGATTGTGAACAAGGGGGGAGATCAGGAGGAGGACAGGAGAGGGGGGTGAGGGTGGACAAGACTGGAGAGCTTTGTTTAAAGGGAAAGAGCAATCCCAGGCATTACTTGGCTCCCGGTCTAAGAGTCCATTGTGTCTTTTGACTCTGGTAATGCTAGCAGTAGTAGTGGTACTGCAAATAAGAAGCCGGGGGAACAAAGAATTGGAGACGACACAAACAACCACTCTACTGTACGGCAGTGGTGGAAGATCTAACCACATGAGCATCAACACAACAACATAAAATTATGCTGTCACAATAAATACCTTTCAATATTTCATATTAGATAAGAACATTTATATAAAAATAACTCATCTGGAAAAAGGTCTGCAACTAAAAACAATTAAAGAGGATTTCATTATGTATTATTTACTACATTTCTAAATAAATTCAAAGTTTGGTCTACAAAATGTCTAGTGAAAATGTCTAGTATATATATATAAACACAATGGTATTAACAGCAGTATCTGGTATATATCCAAAATAATAGCAGGAATTCTATACCTCGTAACTGTATTTCCAGTCTCTGGCTGCCCAGTGGGTTGCGGCAGGTGCAGGTGTATTTTTGCTGGAGAAAGTTGCTGACGTTGTAACCGTGGATCTTGAGGTGTGTGGTGTCATTGCTGATCTGGTAAGTTGTCCCGTTGGTGACGGCCTCGCTGCCTTTGGACCATGACACCACAGCCTGAGGCGCGGCCTCGCTGACACAGTGGATGGCGACCACTATTTTGCCCTCGGAGTTAACTGTGGTTCTCACAGCTGGGAGGAACTCCGCTGGACTACCTGGGGGAGATGAGGCTTTGCATAAGTTTCAGTTTGTTTCTTTTAAATCACTTGCAAATCCTCGTCTGATAACCCGATAAAACATCTGAAACTTACTTGCAGTAATATTGCACTGATTCTGTTCAACTGGGTGGACGGCCATGCATTTGACAGTTTTCCCGTTGAAGGTATCTGAGGCGGGGACAGTCATACTGAAGTTCCCTGCTCCGCTGCTGGTGCTGCTCAGTGCCGGGAAAGACAGCTGGGCCAGTGGGGTTCCCCCCAGCCACTGACAGTGATACTGCAGGTCGGCGTTCACATTCACCGACTGCACTGAGCATGTCGGGTTTCCTGACGGCCTCTCTGTTCCAAGAGAGAAGTTATTCAAGTTTAGGTCCATATTTACATATATTATTCAGACAAACATGAAAATGTTGACAATAAAGGTCTGTATAAGTGTAAAGATAGATTTTGTAATCTTAAAGATTTTATGAAAAAGTTGAGATATTGAATCTTAAAACTTCCTTGTGTAAACAAATCATGTTTTTCTCCCAAGAAAGAATCATTTAGGAAAAATTCCTGCAATACGGAGAGGTGCAGAATGCTGAATCTCATCACATACGTACACTGAAGAGATAAAATTTGTGCTTTTCACATACCATAAACACTTAAAGTCATGCTCCGTTGGAGCTGCTCTTTTGTCAGCTCATTGATTAACTTGCACGTATAAACACCTCCTTGACTGACGTGTACATTTGTTCGATTCAGGACTCCTTCGCGGGAATCTGAAAGGGTCTGACCACCAAAGATCCACTCAGCAGTCGGCTGTGGGATTCCCTCCGCCCGGCAGAAGAGGCTCAGGGAGTCCCCCGATACATAGAAAGGCAGAGGAGGACGGGCCTCTACTATGGGCTCCTCTGGTCCATCTGAAGAAGACCACAAAGAATAGAGAGGAGATGTATAAGACAATAAAAAACAGGATTCAACACAGACAGAAATTCAGAAAGACAAGGATAAAGAATAAGTAAATAATAACATCAATCAAAGTCATTAGTCTTACACAGCACAGTGACATTGATGCGAGTCGACGCGCGGCTGAAGGGGTTTGTCAGTATCACCGTGTACCATCCTGTGTCACCTCGCTTCGGGTTGAGGATCACCAGGCTACTCTGCTCCACCGAGTAGTGCGAGCTGGTTTTTATCTCGCCTTCATTGAAGAGCCACGTCTGTTGCTCAACCACCCCTTGCGACATGGCATATCGCAGGGTGAACCGGTCGCTTCCCTCTTTGGCGAAAGGCGGCAGCATGCTCAGCTCCACGTCCTGGAAGATGTCTGTGAGAGAAGAGGTGAAGTGATGGTGGAAACGGTAGGATGAAGCTCTTAGGTCACAATGATTATTACACGTATTTTCCTTTCAAATGCACCGCCACAATATCTTATCAAGATGGCAACTCTTTGATCTAAGAGCTTTGTGCCTGAAAAATGTCCACAGTATATTTTTACTTGTCATTACCAAAGCTGCCTATTAGCAGCAACAGAGAGAAGGAGTGTTGGTTGAGCACATGGGGTCTAAACCTTGATACCCAAAATATAAACCAATCATGTACTCACCAAATACTTTCAGGGTGAAAGCTGTCTGGGCTTCGCCCAGGCCAGACTTTGTCATTTTAACGGTGTAGTTACTGGTGTAGCCCAACGGCACGCTGACAAAGGTGAGGGATCCGTCCGCCTCGACGCTCAGCACCTCCCTGTTGTCCTCGGCCACGTCCGGGGCGGCACTGGAGCCGACGGCCCACGTGAGGACAGGTAAACCTCCCTTGAACCAGGTGACCACCGGATCAGGGGCCCCACTGAAGGACACAGCCAGAGTCACGTTGCTGCCAGCTCTCGCATTCACCACGGTGGGACCAGAAGGGAAAACCAGCAGTTCGCTGTATGCACCTGTCAGCACGGAGACAAAGTCACAAGTTTGGAGAGGAAATATTCAATCATTCATTCTTTCTTTCTTTGAGTGCGATTCAATTCAATTTTATTCGTATAGCGCAGAATCACAACATACATTGTCTGAAGGCACTTTACATAGTAAGGTCAATATAACAATATAACATGGAAAACCCAACAAATCCCACAATGAGCAAGCACTTGCTCATGGATGGCCTGAGAGCCACAGGCAGGGGTGTAGCACCAAATTCTGGGCCCCTGCAGCCTCTGTGCCCTCGGAGTATTTTTTTGAAATTCATAGTTCAGTCTGTCAAGTGTCAGCCAATGTATTCAGCCACTTTTTAATTCATGTTATGACACTAATTACTTACAAAACACAAATTACTAACAAGAATATATATATATATATTTAAAAAAATATATAATGACTGTGGTTCAAAAAAACAACAACTGAAAACTGAAACCGGGATATTTAGATTTGAATTTTACCTTGAAAAGAAAAGCTCAGTGAAACGACGAGGAAAACTGCGCCCAACCTCGCAGATTCATCCGGCAGCATCATTTCCCGTCGAGTAGCTCACAAAATTCAGAAACCCTCTACAGTAGACCCATGTAACCGAGTAAAGTCAGCTGATTTTGTCATTTATTTTTCAAGCACAACAACGAACCGCTGTGGAAGAAAAATGTCCTTGGCGTCGCGGGCCGCGCTGATTGAACCACCTGTGTGTGTGTCTGCGCGCGCGCGCTCTCGAGGCAGGAGCTGTCAGCAGCAGGGCACGCCAACATCGCTCACCTGTGCGGAATCGAAGCCTTGATTGTGAACGTGAGACCACGCCCCCAACGTATTTACACACAACAGTACTGTCTGTGTCTCTGTCCGCTCTTCAAGGAAGTCGACGTTGTTCCAATGGACGACGTACATCTGGGTTGAATAGATGTTCACATTTCACAGCTCCGTTGTTTTCCTGATCATTTCTGTCAAGTTTCCTCGAAAGAAACCAAGCGGTTTGGTTCTAAATCAGAAAATAACTAAGTGCTGAGACTGTTTTATGCAACTTACATTAGTTAAGCGTTGACTTTGTCATTGACTCAAAAATTTATTCTTGTGGTTTTCATTTGAATTTTTATTCATCTACAGAGACAAAACACAAACAGATAGCGTTTGAGGTGCGGGGGGACACATAGAGCTTACATAGTCCTGCCCCAACTTTACAATATATTATTGCAAAAAAACAAAACAATATTATATATATATATGCTGCATGTATATCTGCAGGGCATACAATAGCATACTGTACAACAATACACAAATTAAATTGCAAAATATTATTTTAGGTTTCCTCCTTGCTGTGTTGGTCAAATATTATTTTTTCTTGTTTCTATATTTGAACTGTGTTATTGTAATATTTATTTATTCATTCTGAATTATGTCTGGCAGATCAATGTCTGCCAGACATTGATCACCTTTGTTGTTGCATGTTCCTCCAGATAAACATCCCAATGTTGTGCAAACTTATTGTCATTAACCACTAATCACTAGAGTTTTTACTCAAGAACAGACGGAGTTGGATTGCCAAAAAAAAATGGAGTTTTACAAAAAAAAAAATGAAGCACTGCTATACGCTCTATTTTGCTGGTACCCTTAGCAAAGCAGTCAGCAGGGACACCTATCCAGGGAGTTTGAAATGTGTTCTGCAATTTATTCTTTCTGGCAGACTTGATATACCTTTGGTTTTTATTCCAAAAAAATAAATACTAGAAAAACATATTAAGATACGAAAAAGATTGGGTACTTTATTGTCACGGTGATGGTCTGTACAATTAACAGAGAACTGAGGCGCTTATGGTAAAAGTCAGATTTGTGAATACATTTCCCTTGCTAATACTGAGAGACACCGTCTGGGCAGAGGACAAAAACCCAATTAGAATTCACAGACAAACATACACAGATTACCAACAGTTATGATGCTAGTTTTGAAAGAAATAATCATCTGAATAGGTTTGGGTTCATATTTACATATATCATTTACAAAAACTGCACCTCAGTGCAAGGCAACAGATTTACAAGATGAAGCAGCAGAGTTAAGTGTTTGGTTGGTGAAATGCATCATACTGGTGGTGTTAGTGTACAGTGTCATACAAAACAGCAGTGGTGAGTGGAATTATTGCATAAAAACTGCTCATCTTAAGTTATATAAGTAGCTTAAGATCCATGTAAGTTGAGATGCACATCAGGGACAAGATGATCCCTTTGGAGTTGTCTGGGTCTGCTGCAGGACAGTATTTCTCAGTATTCCTCCTCTCCCTCCTGCATATCCTCAGGAGGTACAGTCTCAAACAGAGGGATTAGGCTGATACATAAGCCGGTCCTCTGGGTGCGCTTAGGTATTCCAGTCCAGTTATTCATTAAACAGTCCTACAAGGAGAGCAGAGAAGGTAGACAAGTAATTCAAGACGTGAGCTGCAAGTAAAATAGATCAAAATTTAATAAGTGTTGCTTTTCTTGCCGCAAAACAAACAATACTCTTTCAATCAATAAATGTATTTGAAGTGTAAAAATCACCATTAGACATGGTCTCAAATGCACTTTTCAATCAAATGAACACATAAAGTAACAAACAGCAATTGGACAAGAGCAATACATTTATTTGTGCAATAAAGACAAAGTGATAGAAAAAGGATATTGATATTTTAAGCAAACAATTCATTTATCACAAGAGGTATCGTAGTCATGATTAAATGATTGAAAAAATTCAGAAGGCCCTTTCCTACAAAAGTTGGCCTATTTCCCGAAGACTTAATGTTATGTTGTAAAACGTTTCCAAGTAACGGAATTTACGGGTTGTTAGTAAAGATTGTACAGAATAAACTGTAATACTGATAAAGAGCCAGCATATCATTTTACATCATTTTTTTGATCTACAATCATTTTGATGATCTGCACCTCAGTGTCTTAGAGGTTAGGACGCCAACCATGACAACAGACTGCTCCGCTGCTGAGTCAGACTGGAAACCACTGTTACCTCCACCAAGGCGGTTATGTGTTCATTGCAGGATTCCTCGGAGTGGATCCGGGGAATTTGTTTTCATTTTCTTAAACATGGTGAGATAAGGGCATTCGCCTTGGAAGAGGGATGCGCTCTCTCCGAGTGCCCCTCTGGTCTAATTTCTGTCACCTCCCATATTGTTATTTATCTGCTGGCAATATCCAATAAAGGCCAAATAGAAATTATTTTGTTTTAGATAATCTGTTAACAATGTCAGTCAAAGCAAGAATACAAGAAACTCTTTTCCAGCTTCTTTGTTTTCAGGATTTGCTCTTTTCTGTTTTAAGTCATTATAAACTAATGGGGCAATTTACAGACTAAACAATCAATGAAAAAAAAATCTGTTGCTGACATGATAGAGCATATCCATATCAATTATTTCAATCTGTTTACCTTACTAAAAAATGTACTGTCAGTTGGTGATGGAAATCACATTTATAGATTTACTCACCCTTCTGCTTAGTTCTGCCCTCCTCTCCTTGCCCTTCCTCTGCCTCTATATTGTCCCTGCCTCCTTCAGTTTGGCCACCAGGTCGTCCACCGTCTCCACCTTCATCCCAGACTGCCTCTGAGGGGGCTCGTCCACTCTCAACACCTCCAACCGCGATGTGAGGTCCACTCCTAAGTCTGCAGGTTTCATGTTAGCTATTTTCTTCTTCTTGGCTTTCTGAGAGGAAGGAAACACGAGAGAAGGGAAGTGTACATATTCCATAACAGTGCTTCTAGAAGTTATGAATGCAGTGAATGCTGTAAAGAATCATACTCGTGTCTCAACTGTAACATTTATTTTTTCTCCACACAAATCCAATTATATTCCTGACGACGAAACTATGATTTTAATGCATTTTTCTCCACTCGTGTGTTACTAACCACAATTCCTTGAACCTACCATGATGTTAGGCAGAGTTGCATATCTGGGGGTGTTGAGTCGAAGGTCTGCTGTCACCACTGCCGGTGTGTTGATTTTAATCGTCTCCAGGCCACCATCAATTTCTCTCACCACTTTAAGCATGTTTCCTTCAAATGAAACCTCTGATGCAAAAGTGCCCTGAAATATAAATATGCATCATGGATTCATAAAAGTGACATTTTCTTGCATCATGTCTAACCTTGCACTGTAAAGAGAGTAAACATCACTGGTGAGTTTACTTGAAGTCATGAGACTGTCATTGTGTCCCATCTGCTGGCTGGCCTGTGTAACTACAACTATAATTTAAATTGTGAAATAATTGAAGGTAAATATGTCTAAAAAAAGAAACTGCTGAAAATGAAAGGTAACACTGGTAGTTATATGGAAATTAAGTTAGAGAAATGTCTGGATTTACACTATAATCTGAGCATCAGGCTGCTCGCCCTGTGAGATAACATGTCAAAGTGCTCCATCTATTGGTCAGACACGGGAACGTCACTGCAGCTGTCCAAGTATCCTTTAACCTGCTTTGCTGATCTGTGCAGGTTCATTGCAGCTTTTACTGACTCAAACGAGTCTCCATTAACTTTGATAAGGCAGTTGGGACAGGAGCATAGCCTGATAGCAGCTACAACTAAAACACTTAAAATAGAAACTGACTTGCAGTATTCACTTGGTCCAGAGTCAGATCATTTTAGCCCAAAATGGGCCATCCTTATTTTTGGGACAAATGATCTAATTCCGGCTAAGAACGACTATTTCAATAGACTGCCAGTCACCTGAGGCCAGTCCAGCAAGGCTGCCGTCATTTGGCCAGTCTGATTGCAGTCGTCATCGATGGCCTATAAAAGCAACACAATTCATTAAGTGAAGGTAACAGCGGCGCAAGACCTGAGTTTTCATTAGAGTATGAGAGCAAAGAGAAAGCAAGAGAAAAAATGTATCAGATTTTCTTTACCTGTTTGCCAAGGATGACAAGTTGTGCATCCTCCTTCTTGGCCAAGGCAGCCATGATCTTGGAGACCTGCAGGGGTCCCAAGCTTTCATAGTCTTTGCCAGTCACTTCCACGTGAATGCCTCGGTCTGCCCCCATGGCAAGGGCCGTACGGATGGTCTCCTGAGTCAGGAGAAATGTGGGTAAAATAAATTATTTTAAAAAAAGTTTTTTGTTGGGGTGGTGTTTGTTAATTACATGGTTCTGCTCCAAACCTGAAAGGTTTAAAACACATTGTGATATGGCCTTAAAATGTACATCACATTTCTTTCAGTATCAGTTACTGGAACAATTTGCTTTCTAATGTTTACTTATTTCTGTAATGTGCCCTAGCTGATAAATTACATGATGACTAATTTAACACTGCACATGAAATCTTGTTTATATGAAACTGGCAGTTGTAACTAATCTCAGTCGATATACATGGGATTCCAACAATAATTAATTTAACTGAAACATATACTGTAATTAATACAGTACACAATGATAATAATAGTACATAATTCTATTCTGCAACACAGGCAAACGTGTAAAACATGTAATTATTTGTTTCTCCATAAATAATTTACCTTTTCAATAAGTATTTGCAACATTACATCGATATTGTATCAAAATTATTACAAATAATGCTAGACAAGATTAAATTCACTTGAAACAACCCTTTCAAAATTATGCAACCAGGGACACCGCACTGCATTTCTCCGGGACACCGGCCCCATTGCACCCACCTGTGCCTGCTGTGGCCCGCAGCTGACGGCCACGACCTCCTTGATAAGCTTCTTCTCCTTCATTTTGACGGCCTCCTCCACAGCAATCTCACAGAAGGGGTTCATGGAGTGCTTCACGCCATCCGTCACCACGCCACTCTTGTCCGGCTTCACGCGAATCTGAGGAGGAGCAAATTACAGCAGGACAGAGTCATTGGTACTACACTGGTGCCAGATGACAAACTATCCAGACAGTCTCGATTTGTATCTTGACTTTTTTTGCTGCTTTCACTTTTTATTTCATGAGATTTTGGAACATAGCCGCAGAGATTTCACCCCACTCAGTCACAAGGGCCCTTGTAAATTCCGGCGCTGCCGTTAAGTGATAGTGCTTGGCTCACAGCTCATGTATCAACTTGACCTGGCTTTGTTTGGGGTGGCACTGTCCGGCTGAAACAACGGCGGGCATTAGGTTACCACAACGCTGATAGCATACCATAGATTATCTGTCAACTTGCACTAGTAAGCTATAGCTTATAAATTTTCCCTGAAACTTAACTAAGGGATCGGGACCAAAACTATGAAAAATGGCTGCAGACTAAACATACATACAGTATGTAGACGGGTGTCCATACACTTTTACGAATATACAAGTGGTACTCATCTATCCTATAGCTTTTTATATACAAAATACTCTGCAATAATCGATCCACACCGGCATCTGAATAAATGATCATTTCATAAAATGACTTAATCTGACACATGCTTATGACATAGAAGCATACCTAAGAATCAAAAATGAACAATTAGAAAATAAATGGATTTTAAAAAATAAGAAAAGGTAGTTTTCCTAGATTACATTTACAAGTTGTTCATCTGTCTGAGTATCGGTGACACTGCACAGATCCTGCTGAGGGCAGCTGAAGCAGGAATACGAAACAGCTGATCAGAGCTTTTGATTAGGGTGTTGTGCTTCATATCTATGATTCAGATCAAACACGCGCCTCGAGATTACAGTAAACTGAATCAGTGCACCGCACACCATCGATTTACAGACTTCTTTGAAAGGGGGAAAAAACTAAGCTGAATCTAAGGAGGACATACCAACGGTTGAGCCTGACATTAGGTTACACAACTTGACAACACCAGCAGCAGAAGGTCAAACACAGCAGCGTTTGCTAACTACGACCTCAATCATCCATCGTGCTGTAAATGACTTTACCTAGAGACAGACAGGTTACCTCAAAATGTGAAGAGTCAACGGTGTGTGTGTGAGGCTTAGCTCTTGTCTCACAGCCGGTTGGCATTAGCATGCTAAAGTTAGCTAGCGGCACAGGGAAAGTCAAGTGAGTGAGCACAGGAAAACAATATTTTAAAACGTGAATACGACAGTCGAGAGTGTAAGCAGCGTGTTACCTTAACTGCGTAGTCAATGACGCGCTTAACTCCAACGAGAACACGGCCAGACATTGTGGAGGACACGTTCGACTAGGCTGGTGTAGAGAGAGATAACGCGACACAAGTCACCTAAACGAAGCTTCACCCGTGGAAGAGAGAGGTCGGAATTATTTTAGGGTGATTCCAGTGGAGGGGACCGCCTACCATTTCAGCCAATGAGGCGCTGAGAAAATCCAACGCTCTCCCCTCTAATTGGTTGAGACGCGGTCGCATGTGTTGTTAAATTCAACATGAAGCCAGACGCTGTAATGTCAGAAAGGATTATTGATGAAAACTTGTTTATTTAAAGCAGGTTTAACAGTTATTTAATTATCGCTTAATGCACCTTGTGGAATGCCTTATTTTTTCTTCTTAAATGTGTGAAATAGGAAAAAATTACCCGCAAATAATGTGGTCCCTCTCACAACTGTGTCGTTAACAAAACCCGACGAAGAAGCGTTCCGCTTTATGTGGGGTAAAGTTCACGGCAAGCACAAGGGTGACGTAGGCAGTTTATTAAATATACATATTTAAAAACAATGTAATGTAAGAAAGCGGTCCTTCACTACATCCTGTCCAGATGAAGATTATAATGGTCATTCCTTTTTTTTTATTAAAACTGTTTCAAAGAGGCATCGATTCAACTGGAGGATGTAGTTTGTGGTGCTGTTGAACTGCACTCACTGGGTTAGAGGAAGCAAAAAAACATGAAAAACGAACATTGGGGCAGCTGTGGCTCAGGACGTAGAGCCGTTTGGCGGTTCGATCCCACCTCTCGCCAGTACACATGTCGTTGTGTCCTTGGGCAAGACACTTAACCCTAACTTGCCACTGTCGCCCCTACCGACAGTGCATGAATGAGTATGAATGTGACAGAAAAATGCGTGGTAAATAGCAGCGCTGTATGAATGTGTGTAGATGGGAGAATGTGACTTTCCTGTAAAGCGCTTTGAGTGGTCTATATGACTAGAAAAGCGCTATATAAATACAGTCCATTTAACATTGTACAATGCAGGGACACCACAAATCACAGCATCCAATATGACCATAAATTAACTTCTGCCAGGTTACACCAATTCTCTTCAGTTCAAAGAAAAACGGGACATTTTATAGTGGCTGTTGTATTAGACTGCATTTGTTTGGATGATGTACTTTAAATCACCTGGCAAGTTATAAGCACATCATTAACCATGGCAGAGTAAGTCCACATTCACTCAGCAAACCCGAGGCCCTCTGAATGTGGCAGTATATACTGCTGTGCGCTGGAGAAGTTGGAATAATTAACTTCGCAAATTAGAATAATAACAAAAATGGATTTACAATCTATAATGATAACTATTATTACGATTAATAATATGATTATCATCATGATCCTCATTATTATTATTTTATTATTAGCCTAGAAGTAGCCGTAGTAGTAGTAGTATTTTTTGTTGTTATTATTTGCTCATAGAGCACTCATTAACAAGTGTTTGACGATAAAAAACAAGGAGTAAATGCTACAAAATCAATAAAAAATCTTAATCATGTATCCAAAATGAGATCAAACCCCCCCCCCCCCCCCCCCCCCAAAAAAAAGAATACTGTAAATAGTGTCAAGTTAAAATAATAGTGCTTGTTATATTCTTGAAATAGACTTATTACGCCAGCTTATACCTTGGTCCTTGTGCACCTAAAATTACCCGTCAAAGATAATTTTGTATTTCTCCTGGAGCAAAAAAAATAAAAAATAAGTTGAATTATTTTTTGTCCTCCCCATGTCTCTGATCCAACATCGCACACATGACTTATATAATATTTCTGCGCTCCTCCGCGATCGGTGTTTATGTGTGTGTGTGTGTGTGTGTGTGTCTGTGTGTGTGGGAGGGAAACGGCTGCCTCGAGCGTGATGGTCGCCGTGCGAGCCTCAAATCCTTTGGAGCTCGACAGCTGATCCCGAGAGCGGAGCACCTCGGATCGGGCAGCTGCAGCAGCGGCCTCCATTTTGACTCCGACGCCGAGCGCTGCCTCACGTGTCCTGGGCCGTCTCTCTCACATGACCCGAGTGTTTGTTCCCGTGATCAGCGCTTCCATCTCCGCCCGTGACACCGAATATCACATTTGATCGTAACCCTGATGGATATGCTCGAACAGAGTCTGGACACCGCAAGGTAACCGACGCCCCGGCCAAAATGGCTAACTGAGAGGCAGCTAGCTCCCAGATGCTATTTGTGATAGCTAGTTTACGACGCTAACTAAGGCCCGGACCTGAAAGAGCTGCTGTCAAACATAAAGACTGTACGCGAGTGAGCACGAGAAGTGGAAGGGTTGTTGTCGAGTCGGCCGAGGAGTTGTATGATAGAAACACAGGAAGGAAGTAAAAACATGATCATAATTAGCTAATAACATATAGCTACGTTAGCTCCGGTTAGCCATTTTAAACAAAAACAACTTAGTTGTCAGCCGCTGTAGGTGAGCTGAGGACAGTGGCAATGGTGTGTTTGTCTGTGCGAGTGTTCTGTGGGGTTACATGGCCACTTGTTCAGGTTTGCCATCAGCAAAAGGCAACATTTTAGGGTTTCTAATTTTACACACAAAGTTTGCGTTGTCATTAAAAAACAACAACAACAACAACAACAACAACTACTACTTACATGTGCATTCTGTTTGCAGCCAAGAAAAGCCAGAGGAAGAAGTGATCCAGACATCTGAAGGTGAGAGATCATGTAATAAAGTTGTCATTGACAACATTCTGGCACCTGCACAGCAGTAATGTGCATATTTAGTTTTTATAGGCAAAAACCATACAACAGTTGACACAAATAAGGTCTGCCTCATTTGGTGTAAACATAATGTAGTTTCATGTTTTCTTTGCTTGGTTAACATGCAGTCGTGAAATTGTTTTCTGCAGCTGAATGCAGAACCCCTGGGGTTCGGTGCCTGTCTCTCGTTATTAGTTCTCACAACTGACTTTTTTCTTTTGTCCACTTTCCTCCCCGATGAGACGGAACAGGGGAAGAGCAGACAACCGTGACAATAGCCAGCGTTCAACAGGCCGCAGCATTTGGTGACCATAATATACAATATCAGTTCCGCACCGAGGGTGGGCAGGTGAGTAAATAAAGAATCGGCGTTGTGACGCTGCATGTGATTGTTGTTGCCTCACAGGCCACTTCAGTTTTTATATTTTCACTCTGTATATATGTAGATTGCTTTTTGTAAACAGTGTGTTCCTGTATTTTTAATTGTATTTTTGCTACCCTGTGTGATACTCTGCTCCTGTGACAATGCAATTTCCCTATATTTGTCTATTCTATTCTATTCTATTCAGAACCCCCCCCCCCAAAAAAACCCCCCCATAAAATGCCTTTAAGTCATATGGGCCAGTTTGCATCAGCTCAGCACTCGCAACGCAAAACGGCACAGGGCAGAATTACTTCAGATGTCTGGCCGACTAAATGTGTTTGTGCAGAGACATAATGAGCAGCGGACAGAGTGGCATTAAAAATTGAAATTAAAAACGTGTTTGGAAGGATTTGGTCGCATGCATAGTGCAATGTGACGGTGGGGAGACGGTATGATTTGTCAGTAAACAACATATTGCGCCGCGTGTATGTGTTCATAATTTAGAGTACTCATTGTGGTTAAGGCTTGGTCACACTGAGTGTCTGCGTGTAAGTACTCTCGCCTCGCAGTGAGAAAAAACCCTGACTTCCCCTTACGAACAGTCTTGTCAGTGTAAAGTTGACTCTGTTACGGTGTCGGGCGTTCAGGAGTCAGGAGGACAGAAAGCTTTAGATCGCCTGAAGGTATGAGTGTTTGCTTTTTTCCTTGTCTCATGATTGATTGGTTGCTCTTTGTCAATACTGTCTCCTCGCTGTCCACCAGTCTAGTAATCACAAGAGCAGTGGGTGGACGGTGACAGGCAACAGGACAGTGATGCAAATAAAAAAACAGCTCGGAAAAAGCAGTGCGCCGTTCAAGTTTTATCCTTATATGGCTGATTTACACTAGAGGGGTATTAAGGCAATGATCCATGTAGCTCATTTGGCGTGCTAGCCTGAGCGATCATGTGATTACAGTCTTGTCTCGGATTGACACGAGGCCACTGTCACATGTCAGTCAGGAGGAGGGTCACATGATGGAGGGACACAAATACTGATTCTTGGAACAAACAAGCCAATTTCTGCGACTCGTTTTCAAAATTGAATCAGGCGCATTCTGATGCGTAAGCATAAATGTGTCTGGGATGGTGAGAGCAATGCGCCGGTGAGGTTTGGATTTGAGTGTCAGATACTCAGGGCTCGGCTGAACTGAAGCTGAAGATATGATAAACAAATCCACAAGTCAGGTAAGGTTGTTTTGATTTGGGCACAGCACTTCTGCCATGAAGACTGTAGGAAACCACACTAAAGTACAGCTGGTTGCTTCAGATATTTTTTCCGCTGAGCGCCTCTTTCACTTGTGTCTTGTCCCACACTACAGGTGACGTATCGAGTTGTTCAGGTGACTGACCAGCACCTCGACGGAAGAGACGATGGGGGCGGAGCAGTGAGCGTTGTTTCAACTTCTGCCTTTGCTGGCGCTCCTCAGGCTGTTGCTCAGGTACCTCAATCTTCTTTCCATTAATGAAAGGGATCCCACTTGTATTATAGACTGTTTTCAAAGACTGTAGTCTTTATCCACATCTTTAAGGCTTTTGCTATCAAATGTGATTATGATCCGAGAATCTCCCCGAAAAGACTAAAACCATTGATAGTTAAACCCTACCTACGAGTTTGGTCTCTGCAGGCACCGTCTGAGGTCAGTCATTCCGTACAGCTCCAATGTTTTCCAGACACTTCAAAAAAAATATGTGAAAGAGAAATTCAGTTTCCGTATTTCAATTTAAGTGTAGTTAATTCTTCCGTGCTCGTAAAACAGGCAGTGCGGCGTTAACGGTGATGCATGTGCCTGCATTTGCCCTGTCTCTGCGACTAACAGAGACTAAAGATGTCGTTGCAGAGTTATTTTTAAATGAACTGCAGTAGTTACTGCAAAGCGGTTACAGCCAGATTTAGAACATGTTTTTAGTCGTAAACATGCATTTTTTTCCTTTTTTATGAGCAGAACAAATGTCTTCATTTGTAGTATACTGATGTCTTTATCAACTTTGTTGTTACCTCTGCTAACAAGATCACAGCAACTTGTTTTCCCCTTCCCTTTATCCCTGCTGTCAAACTGCACCGTGTCTTGCTTGGGGGTCTAGAGGGGATACTGGAATTGAGTCTGACAGAGACTGAGGTGTGCGTTTACCTGCTGTGACTGCTCCATTGCTACTTGTTCAAGTTCTCTTCTGTCTCGCTCTTATCTGTTGCAGGCTGTGATCCAAAACCCTTTCAGTAATGGAGGAAGCCCAGCAGGAGAGGCGGTGGGTGGGGAGACGCGCTTCGCTTACTTCCCGGCGGCCGCGGTGAGCGATGGGACTGTGTCTGTGCAGGCTGCCGCGGACCCCACACTCACACAGGCAGGGGGTGAGTCACTACTCACACTTAATTTGGGCTGAAGCTCACAATAGCGCCGCAGGGCTAATTTAGCCATTATTTTAACCGACAAAGTGAACATCAGCCCTTTTTTTCCAGTTGTTGTAAATGAACCATGAGCATCAACAGTTTGGGCTGATGTAAAAGAAAATAGCACCACACAAAGTGTCGTAGGTTATGACTTAAGTTGCTCTTTTTGCTGAATACTGTGATTGAAATGTGATACGATGTTCACAAACAGTTTATTTAGATGCTTCTAATGAACGTTTTTAATAAGAAAAGATTTTCTGTCATATAAACCCGGCAGCATATTCAGTTCATTAACAGATTCATTGCTCAGTAATGTGTCAGAAACATCTTTGCCATGTTCAAAATATGCTTCCTGCAACCGTTTGTATACAGCACAAGTCAAATATTAACTGAAATCAAGTTAGTTCCACTAATAATATTTACTGTTTGCTTCATGTCACATGTCCACCCACACTCCCTCTCTTCCCCATCACTGCCAAAGTTGTCGCCTGGCTATACTAACCGTCTTTGCAATTTTAATATGCCGGTGATCCAGCAGTGGTCGGTCAGAATACCACTGGCTGGAGGTTGCTGTCCTCTGCTCTCCACGAGGGTGGTCAGGGCTTTGTTGACCTGGAGAATGTAGCCTTGATGCTCTGTTACACGCAATCCAGTATCTGCTTGTTCTGTGTAATTCAGCCAGATCTAGATCGAGTGGAAACACTGTTGCAGATGGCTGGCTGTTGAATGGTGGATTGGTAGTATTTTCTCATGGTTTTAGAGGAGGTGAACACTGCAGACCTCTCCAGATTTTATAGGTCGAGAATGTAGTGCCTGGAATACACAAATGTTTATTAGTCTAGGACCTCTTAGTTCATTTTCGATTGCCAAAAGGCGTTACCAACGGACCACAATTGGATTGAAAGACCTGCAACCAATGAGAACAAAAAATCATGTGACGTCTGTTTAGCGACACGAAAATGTCAACAGACCAGAGCAGAGAGGAAATGTCTGTGATGATGATTCCACAATGTCTGTGAACCAGTGTTGTCGTTTTTGTGGGAGACATGTGAAAATATCTGGTACTTTAAGTCGAATGCTCGTTCATCAGCAGCAGCCTTCGTTGTTTACAAAAGTCGATTCTCTCCGCGTCACAGTATAAACCCTGCCCATGATCAGATAATCGGTTGTGACTGGACCGGCAAGCTTTCTGCCGGAGGGAAATCACTTCCCATAGGAGGGGATCCAGAACCGTATACTGGCCGACCAAATGAAATGAGCTCCCACAATTTACCTGGTTCCCAGGCTACAGAGGTTATGGAAAGTAACTTGTGTTTCTTCACCAATTGTCTCTGCTGTGCCTTTGTGTACATGATATTCACAGACTAAATTGGAGCTGCTCACAAAACAATTGAAGCTTATTATATGTATATAACTTATTTTTATATTGCACAAATATCACCTATTTGCACAATAGCATTTCATAATAATACGCCATATTCCCTGCCTAGTATTTAGCTCACCTGGCTTGTAAACCAACACATTTCCCAGCGAAACATAACAGTTTTGTCATATTCCAGAAAAGACAGAAATACAGGCACAATCATTTATTTATTTGTTCGTTTGTGTAGTTTCCCTTTAGCAAGTTATATTTTTTATGTATTCCATCCATAACAGATTACTGACTTAGCTTATCAGGCTAATGCAGCACATCCACACACACACACACACACACACACACACACACACACACACCACCACCGCCTTTGGCCAAGCACTGTGATGTCTTCTTAAATCACATGACACACCCACAGTAGTCTGAAACCCTCCAGGCTGCATCAATTGACTCACCTCTATTATAACTAGTACGGCCCGCTCTAGGTGCAGCGACAGAAAACCACTATGAACAGTGTGCTTTGGTCTGCTATGGCAAGTTTGATGTAGCAGGAGGTAAAGAGCCTGACGTGTGTCACGCCTCTTAAAACATTAAGATGTGGCTTCGCTCAGTGGGAACGTTTTCTGCAGTAAGAGGAGAGTGGGAAAACTAGAATGCTCGGCCAACACACTGTGGACTGGCCTGGCAAGTTTCATTAGTGGAATGCACACCCTTTTGTTTTTACCTGTGGGTTTTTTTCTTATTCCTTTTGGTAGTTGTTGTGAGCGGCTGCCTGGTGATGCCACAGAGGGGGCACGGAGGTTGAAGTGTCTTTGCTGTGGGAAACGGTTAAACGCCAGGGCCTTGAGGGGGAAGTGGGCCGTTGTCTCCTTCTCTTTCTCTTCTCCGAGCCTCGGGCAGTTTATGCAGACATGACAAACAGTACTGGTCGAGGAGTGCGCTGTAGGGCGGAGGTGGACAGCGCGTTACAAACTGCCCTTTCCTATGAGGTTAGGGAGTGTGGAGCAGTGAACCACATTCTTGCAAGACCGGACCCTGGAGTGGGAAGTGCTTGACCTTTATATATTATTTTGTAGTATTTTGACCAAAGAAAAGGTGCTTTTAGACAAATAGTCAAGAACAACGATAGGGAGAGATGGGAGCGGGGGGGGGGGAGATAAACTACAGGCTGTTGTGAAATTTAAATTCATTCATTTCTATAAGTACATTTCAGATTTTGAAGTATTTTTTTGTCAGATTTTCAGTATTCATGTTGAACACAGATTCAACCGCTTTATTGTTTGTTGAAGAAAACTATCTGGGGACAAAAAATGTCCAGTTTACTGTACATTTCTTGTTTTTTGGCTGATTTACTCTGTCTTTAAAATGTCAGTTAGTTGTGTTGCCTTTAAGTTTTTTTCCCCCATCCAGCCCAGTCAGTTCGGCCATCTGGTGTTAGTGTCCTACAGGTGTCATAGCAGTGCTGAAAACGGACGACATCTCCACTTCTGAGTGCGGAGTTTGTGGATTGTCAGGTTTGGTTTTGGAGTCTTGACTTGACTCTTATTCTGTCTACATGTTCATTGTACAGGAGAGGGTTTCCAGCATTGTGTGTGTGTGCCCATGTGGATTTGGGTTCCTCTTCCTTCTCTTTACAGTAAACCAACTCTTGCCAGTCTCTCCTGCCTCGTTGCCTTTCAGTCCTTTCTTTTCCCCTCATTGCTAACTAATGACTCCGGTGCATTCCACAGCCACAGGTCAGTTTTACGTGATGATGACCCCACCCGATGTCATTCAGACAGGAGCGCAGCGAACCATCGCCCCACGCACGCAGTCCTTCCCTGCGTAAGTATCAGCTCTCCACGGCTCTCGCCGCTAATTGCAACAATAACGCACATTTGAGTTTTTGGTAGCGAAGTGGCTTATATTCAGTCCAAGAAACACCGTCCATCGGAGCCCCAGGGAGACGACGTTCGAATGAGCACGGACACAAAAAGAACGCAAACTGTCATTTTTCAAGAAAATCTAAATGCTAATGCAGGAGGAGACTGGGGAAGCGGAGGGAGTTTAATTGCCGGGATATGGGGAGGCATGTAATTTTCAGCGGTGGTGGATGCAGAGAGAAATAGCAACGTTTACATGGAGCATCCAGTCGTTCGATTGGTATTTTATGGACATCATTTCCATGCCTATCCTAGTGAGTGCTACAGTAGTTGTTATTTGTTTACTCCAGACTGTTTCTCCCTAGGGAGTCTTCCTCATCTCCCCTGAGTTTATTATTATCCTTTTTAATACCATTCCATAGCAAGGGTCTTCATTTCAGCACACCCCGGTCGGCCCGTTTTCTCCCTCTCCTTCCAAAATGGTCTGCTGTTGTTTATCTCTTAAAACTCACAACATGCATCATTATAATCGCGCATCAAAAAGGAATCCATCTCGGGCTCTCTCTCTCGCTCTCTCTCCGACCGGCGGCCACATGCTGGTGATTGCTGTTATTAAGATAATCAGCAGGCTCACCTAGGCAAAGACAAAGCGAGTTGTCTTTTTAATTGCCGCGACACCAGCCTGGCGCTGGCTTATTGCGGATACTTGTTTCGATAATGAATTCCAGCGGGGCTTGGTTTTATTTTCAGGGTGCACACAGGCACATGGGTCATATTGCTAAGAAATGCAAGATTCTTAAATGTCAGAAAAAAGGTGTGTGTTGTTTTTTCTCAATCGTCAAAGACAAGGCATAGCCGTGTACTCGCTGGGTCACTCAAAAGGAACACATGGCCTATTATCAAATCGAGTTAGCACTGACCTAAGTGAATTTTCCTCCATTCGCTACCGGGCCTGAACTTAAACTTCAACTTCGCTGCCGCAAGTGTATAACCTCCCATTTACCTCCTCATCGTGGTTATTAATTAAAGACAACAAGCGAAAATCACACCACACAATTAACATTCTCTGCCTTATATTTATTTGATGTTGTCAGTTCAGGATTGTACAGTATTTGGTTTGACAGCAAAGATATTCACTGCCTCTGTGCTTCTGTGATTTTTTTTTTTTTTACAAACTTAGGATTTCTCAAAGACTTGAAGCTCCTTTGTCGGGGGGGCAGCGTTACGGGAAGTTTCTTGCCTCATAACGCAGCAACTCTGCCGTTTTAAAAAAAAAATGTTGCTGGATGTTCAGAGCGCACAACAAACTGCCTTCCGGTCGAGAGTAAAGAACGAGCTCCGTTGCAGTGTATGTCTGCGTTGCTGTGTGTTGAAATGTGAATTGAATTGTTGTTGTTTTTTTCTTTCATCTCTCACAGTCTGCCTATCTGCAATATGTTCCATTTCCATTTGTTTCCCCCTTCCATGAGTAATTTATGATTTAGTAGCAAAAGGCCTCCTGAGTTGCATTTAAGTGTAAACTAATGAACAGTGACATTATCGTTGACATGTGAGTGAAATGAATGAAACCCCCCCCCCCCCCCATCTGCCGTTCCCAGAGGTGAAAACGAGCTGCTGCAACACGAAGGTTTAAACTGGTGAGGACGTTTCCACATTTCTCCCACACTCCTGTTTTACAGTGAATGAACTAATCAAATTAGATCACAAGAAGACAGAACGCGCGCGCGCACACACACATACACAAACCTCTGCCCACCTACACTCTCCACCCCATCCCTCCCCTCGGGTCCCCCGGTGATTCCCCCCATGCTCTTGATGTGTGAAACACAGATGTATCGTTTCTTCGGTGTTGACCCCAAAAACACTGCTGTTAGTCGTTGCTTGTGGCAAACACCTTTTCCATTAGGACCCAGAAATTAGGTCATTGTTCTCCATCTGGAAACAAATGGCTCTCCACACACTTTTTATTTAGTATCATTTTCCTAGTGTCCTCTGTTGTACTCGTTTTAAGTTTTTTGTTCTCATTTAGCCTAGTTTGGAATGAGTTAGGTGATAAGCCATTCCGACAGTATTCAATGTTTGAAAGACTTGTGTATTTAGTTTAATATACCGCGTGTAGTCTATGTCAACATATCTCGTCAATACAAGTGTTCAAATCCTCGATTGAGAGATTATCACAAGCCCAGGCCGCAGTCCCTTGTATCTCAACATACACTTTACTGGTTCATTGTCCAGGCCACAGCTTGGTGTAATACTGTAGTATAATAACGGGGGGCAGAGGAAATTTTCTCTTTGTCCTCAAAGATCAATATGAGACTGTACAAACTCTAATACATCCGTGCTTCAAAATATACGGATAAATTGCTCCGGCAGTGAGATTGTGCTCCGCTAATTTTCCCCCCGATTTCTTTTGTCAGTAGCTCTCTGGCGCACTTATTTGAAGTCTGTCTATAAGTTGTGAAAGAAGGGGGGAAAATGGATACCCCTACTCTAGGCCAGTACATTTAGTTATTCAAACAGTCATCGGCTTGTTTTTTTAATGCTGTGCTGAAGAATACTGTTGGACTGAATCCATTCTACAGCTTAAATCCCATTAAGATGTCCTGAGATACAAGAGAGACTGCAGTTTGCCTTGGCTCAACTATCTCGACCTAAGACCTTCAAGCAGGCGAGTTGTGTTGACGGGTCAGAATTTACTTACAGGACGTTTATTAACTTCGTACAGCAAGGAAGCAGAGATTTATCCTGCAAACAAAAGTTTGATTCATTTCCTTTTGCATTTCTTGTCTCAGAACAACATTGAGTTAAGTGTCGCCCGTCTCATTAGAGAACCAGAAGAAGCGTGGTGGGGATATAAAGTTACATACAGATAGACCTATATGAATATATATATGAGCGCTCATGCAGAGGTGGGTGGTTTGATACATCTCTCTCCCGTCACTTCTCGGGAACTTAATTAACAGAATACCTAAGGGACGACACAGAGACGAGAGAGAAGTCGTGTCATTAGCTCTGTGCCCGGACTCCAATAGACGACATCTGGTTTCCTACAGTGTCATAATTTTTACTGCATAATAAACCAATGTCCTCCCCTCCGGGGCCACACCTGGGTGGAGGACAGCCAACAAGAACGAGAAAGTTGGAGAGTAGCCCAGCTTCAGGACTGCCTCATGTGGCAGTGCATCTCAACTGTATTCACAGGCCTCCTTTTTAAAAAGTGACGAGAAATGTGATTTACAAAAAAGGCTTGAATATGAGAGGTAACACTGAAGCGCAGGTTTTGATTGGCATGAGATTAGGGTGAATTTTCTGATCTGGATTGTATTTGTGTCTTTGAGTTTGCAGAGATGGGAAATATTGTAGCGTATGAAAAGTGTATTTTTTTATTTGTCTGTCCGTCTGCAGGAAAATGGACGGGCCACGAACACCGAGAGATGAAAGGAGGAGAGCGCAACATAATGAAGGTGGGTAATTGGCTATGATTGTGGCTTTTGATTCCATCAGACAGTGCAGACACAACGCGGAGTGGCGTCTCAATTGAGCATTTATTTTTATTCTATTTTTATTGCAGAAAGAAAAAAAATCAACAAGCCCTGTCAAAAATATTCCATTCAGAATAGATAAGAACATGTGTTTTAGGACTGGCCACCAGAGGTCACTGTTCAGCTGTCAATGTCGGATCAGTGCCAGCAGTCAGTGAAAATGACAAGATGCTTGGGATGAAATTAAATTTTTTCCAAATTGAAATTACTTCCTGATCTCTTAATCTGACGTTCCTTGCATTTATATATATTTTTCAAACCTTTTGTTATCTGTTCCTTTTTGATTTCCACCAGTCGAGAGGCGGCGGAGAGACAAGATCAACAACTGGATAGTCACCCTTTCCAAGATCATCCCAGACTGTAACATTGACAGCACCAAGACTGGAGCAGTAAGCAGCCTTTCGCCTGACTCCTCGCTGCCGCTGACCTTTTATGATGATGTTACCGTTTTTAAAATATACGTATGTGTGTGTGTGTGTGACAACATCTGTGCTCTCCTAGAGCAAAGGGGGCATCCTGTCCAAAGCGTGTGACTACATCCGTGACCTGAGGCAGAGCAACCAGCGACTGCAGGAGAGTCTGAAGGAAGTGGAGAGGATACAAGTGGACAACGAGCTGTGCAGGCAGCAGGTATGAACGTCAAGCCATCGCAAACATGGCGAGTGGTAGTTATTGTTTTTTTATTTCCGTGATTTCAATAGCGGTTGATAAAAGCTCCAAGAATGGTAATGTCAAAACTCTCCCTTTGAGGTGGTCGGGAGGAGAAGATAAATAAATTTGCACATAATGAGGCCGCCACAGTGGGCCTCAGACGTGGCTGTGAAGATTGTGACGGCGCCAATCGATTACTCTTCCTCTGGAGTGCACGACAACGTCTTTTCACTCAAATCTCAGCGGCATGAAATCCACCTTGCCCCCATATGCATTCCCCCCCCCATACACACGGTGGGCTCTGTGAGAACTAACGGCATGCTAATGCGCTCAAAAGTACGGTGAGATTGTACGTCTCTGCAATATATTCATATTCTGACGCTCAAAGCTCAAGATCCTTTGGGGGGGGGGGGGGGGGGGGGGGGGCAATGAAGTGGAGATGACATACCTCATCGATATGTGATAATCCAGGTGATTGTGGACAGGTGTCTTTGAAAAGGGGGCTGCATATAGTCTTTAGTCCCAGGAATTGCACACGCCTTGTGTGTGTGTGCTTCTCGGTGTAACTCGCGCACCTGAGACAGAAGTTTGGTCTTTTAACTTGGAGCCTATATTTAGCTTTCACAAAGATGGAGATGTTGATTTTTTCTCCTTTTTGTTCTTTGTTTTTAAGATTGAAGAGCTGAAGAACGAGAATGCTCTGCTCCGAGCACAGCTCCAGCAGCACGGCATCGAAATGGTCGGAGAGACGTCGCCGCAGTGAAGGAAAGAGCGACGCAAAGAGCCGGGGACGAGAACTGCCGCCACACGGACGCGCTGCTGTCGGGGCGGCGGACGAGGCGATGAGGAAAAAAAACAAGGACTTGTGAAGAATCACCTTCTTTTCAGTGAAAGCGTCCTTCCCCCAACCCCCAACCCCCGGGGTTGCAAACCCTTCATCGGCCAATCGTGGCCGTACTTGACTGTTCTGATCATGTTGAGATGTCGACCCGCAACGACTCAGTAGTAAATGTGCTCCGAGAGAAGACGCTCGCTCGCCACCATCAGAGTGAGAACCTCTGCTGAACTCCTCTCCCTTGTTTTGTATTTATGTAGCCTCACTCACGGACTATGATGTTTGCCATTTAATTTTGTCAGTGTATTCCCCCTCCCCCAAGTTATTACTTTTTGAATTAGTTTATGCTTTTATTCCGTTTGTTTTTCAGTTGTGTATTAATATGTTGTTTTTAGCTGCTTTAATTTATTAGTCCGCATGCTGACAGAAGCCTTCAGTTACACTGAAGCTCGTGCACCCCCAGAGAAGCAGATTGGATTTTTTTTTTTGTGAAAAAAGAACCCCACATGTTATGATTCTGCAGATGGAAATTATGTGACACATAACTCACCTAGACCCAAAGACAAACGAGGAGCTCAAGTATGCTGGCCTTTGCTTTCGGGCTAATTCATGTAAATATGACTTTATCATGTTTTAATACAGATGTTACAGAATGTCAGAGCAGATAATCTCGGGGAGTAAACAATCAATAACTCATTAACTTCACGCTGGCCCTTTGTCATAATAATCTGTGTGTGTGCAATCTCAAGGCTTGATTTGAGAAAAGAAAGTGTTTGTGGTTTAATTGAATTGTTGGGCATTTGCTTGACCAGGAAAATAACAGAACACGAAACAGTTCATCAAAAATCGCTCGTGAGGATCCAACCGATTTTTAAAAAAAAACCGCATTATTAATTACAAACAGAGCATGCAGACGATCGACGAGTGCAGTGCAGAGTTCAACTTTTGCTAACCTATATACACAAACAAATGTAGGTACTGCGGTTTTCTTTTTCATCTATTGTTCCATGTGATTTTACTGGTGTCTCAGTACCTGTAAAAAATAACCCCCACGTTTCATTTTCAAGCCGTTTGCTCTATTTTGGTATCGCGGCGCTTAAAATGCTCAATGCACAAGGGGAGAGAGCGGCACCCTGGAGAGCAGCACTCAGAAGACTCTCTGCTCACCGCTGAAACAGAGCACGCAGAAATTCTGTGTCGCACAGCTCGAAAAAAATACGGAATAGCTGGAAAGTGGGGAAACTCGGGGAGTTTGATTTCACATCCTTTTCTCCACCCACTCAGGCGAACAGTATGTAAGACTGTAATTGGCTGTACGAGCAGCAAGAGCCAATATTAACATTGTTGATGATTTTGTGAACCAATATACATGACGTGCTGTCGCTCCGCTGTGGGCGACGCGGAGGGGAGATGTCGAGCTTTTTCGGAGCCACTTAGCAGAGCACAATCGCTTCTCCCTGTACCAACCACTTAGGATGCAGCAAAACAAAAGCAACACTCGAGACTGCTGGCAAAAAAAACAAAAAACGGGCACACACGTCACATTTTTAATATCTCTTACTTCTGTCAATTTTACAGCTTGTGCTTTGGAAATAGCTGTTCTGCTACTACCGCTAGATTCAAACCCGATACGGCTAGTGTCTGATCTGTCAAACGTGGCTCCTCGCCAGAGTTGAATGATGGATATTTTGCAGTATTTTTTTTCTTTTTTTCTTTTTTTTTTTTTACATCTCAGAGAGAGAGAATTGGAGAATGTGAAGACATCTGTAATGCTTTGGAAGAAATGTTCACAAATGAAAGGTCATTCGTGGCTGAATTTTTTTCTCTCTCTCTGTCCTCCTTTCCTCTTTTGAAATGGCAAAAGAACAGGAATAAACAACTCCTCTGTCTGTAGCAGCCTCACTCTTCTCAGGTTAGAAAAAAAGTACGTCATCTTTTACAGTCAGATGGAAAATAAATACTTTCGCTAGCTAATAACCTTGATGGATCTTTGGTCGTGGCTTCATTGTCCTTTCTCCGACTCTCTGGGGGGGAGAAAAACATAGTGGAAAAATCAATACTTATTCTATCAAGTTGCTTTCCAGTCGCTCACGTTTGTCCATCTGTTAGCAGGATGTCGCACAAACTCAGGCTTCACTTCACATCCTGTCCCACAACTCCTGAGCAACATTCATATTTTTTGCTGGATCTCTTGGTTCAACGGATTTTTGTTTCCAACATGCCACAAGCTAAACATATGATACATACTTCAACACTCAGATTTCAGCCAATCTTCACAAAATTTGGTAGTAAAATATTGTAATCCTAGACATTTCTGTATACCTTTGACTATTTGCATCATCATTAATATTATTTCTCATTAATGAAAAGATTCACACATAAAAACTGACAACAAACAATCCAGCAGTTGCTGTAGGAGTAACGCTGAATCCTTATTGGTGCTCAGATGTTACATAACACCACCTCTGCATCGGTGCCTCCTCCATTTCGTGTCAGTGAAGAGAGCACCAGGAAAAACATGCACAGAAAAAACATCTCGTGTGAAATAACCTCAACTGCTGTAATTCAGGCAGAGAATGTTGTGTTGATGTAAACTCCTCCACTTTTTTTTTTTAAATCAAAGTATTTTACTGCAGCAGATCGATGACATACAACAAGTCAGTGCAACGTCACTTTTTTTTCTTTCTTTCTCTTCAATCACACAATTCTTAACCCCGTCCCCTTCCTGTTCTCCTTCGTTCTGTAAAGTCTTGTCAATCAGAATGTCTCAGATAGACAGCGAGCAGATGTAGATGAGTAAAAAAAACAAAAAAACATACATTATAAACATTTTAGTGGGCCAGCCAGTGGCGCTGTCAAGGGGGGGCCAGGGGGGCCCATGAAATCACTGGCCTCCGCTGGAGAGTTGCATGTAGCATATGCATAATATGCTACATGGTGGTAAAATGCTTCTGATATTTTACATTTGGTACTATTCATTTAAATCAATTAAGTATATTTGTATCATAGTCAAACAGTATAGTTAGGTCTAAGTACAATGATAAATAAAAACAAATGCAGCCAGCCCAGCAGCTTGTATTTGATGTATAGAAGAGCAGCAGAATTATACTAAATTCTGCTTTCATCTGTTATTTTACATTGGGTTGAATATATTTTACATTAGGTACTATCCATTTAAATAAAGTATTTGTTTATAATAGTGAAATAGTATAGTTAGGTTTAAGTGTCACAGGTTTGAAGGAGCAGGACCCAGATGAAGGTAAGAAGGAAAAAGGAGTTTATAACTAAGGTAACAAAAAGCAGACTTAAATAAGACAAAATCCAACTCTCCAAACCTCAAATCCAAAACTCTATAATAAACTACAACGCCACTGCACTGTGAAAACATTGTGTCATTTCCACCAAGTTGAGATGGAAGGCGGAAATGTGTGACCTCTGTGCGGCCTTCCAGTTTCCTTGAAACCGAGCGACCAACACAGTGGTGAAAGTGAAGACCGGTAGAGTATCTGAAACACTAGGATGGCATGTGGGGTGAGGGAGATCAATGGGCGGATAAGAAAGCGCATCCCCCTGTAAGCCCTCGATGAGCCCGAGTTTGACACGACACACGTCTGAGGCGTATTCAAGCACCACCCCGCTGCTCTAAGAGAAGAGGCAGACGTGATTTTCGATTAATCTGTTTCACCTCAGGCTGATGCCGTACTTTGACCAAACGGCACGCCTAGCAAATTTGCCGAATGACTAATTATTTTTCAGCATTTATTAGGGCCGACACCGCGTGTCTTACCTCCCCCCACTTCGGCGTCTCCGTGCTCGTCAGCCAGCGCTCAAGAGACACAGAGCTCGCCAGGCGAGCAGGTGGGCTGGCGTCTGTGTGTCTCTGCCTCTGTTTGAAGTGGCTGATCTCTGATCCCACGTTCTCCCTCTGATTGGGCAATACATACATACTCTCCGTCTGTCTGTCTGTCTGTCCGCCTCTCTTACTCCAAACAAGTAAAAGCTCTCTGTAGGGAAGCGAGATGAAATGAAGTTCTTTCTTTTCTCATCTCCAGAAGATTCCCACACGTTCCTTATCATGCCATCTCACACATTTAATAACGTCCCACATATGTGTCTTAGATTCAAATAACTCCACTTACTACACACTGCACGACTAATAGTATTTATTTAAACAGAAACAGTAATCTTAGTATTGCTGATTAGGATAAACACGGGTCCACATGCGAGGAGACACGTGTTTTCTCTTTCCTAATGAAAGTGATGTGACTCGTGTACCAGCAGGGGAATGTCACTTTCGCCCTCGCACTGCAGATAATTCACTCACAATTAATTGAAGTATTAATTGGAGGAGGACTGCGTCTGCGCTTTGAATTGTTATTGCCAATCATCATATTGAATTGATTTGAAACGCTGGTTTTACGTCCGTTCAGTACTGAAGCAAATGTCTGTTCCTCATGTTCACCCTGAAGGTGGGACATTTAAAAAAAAAAGATTTGCTTTGTCATTTTTTATATTTGGGTCTTTAGGCACGTCCAGCAAAGCAAAAGGTTGATTGAAGTCACGCTGGCCAACAAGCTTCTAGCCAATCGTTTCATATGTCCTGTAGGTGTCTTTTACCTTTGTGCTCTCCGAGCTGCAGGAACATGCTGTCGGCAGCATGCTGTGTCCACCACCTCTCGGCCCGTTTCATATACCCTCTCTTTTGGAGGTTGTTATTTGTCGCAAAAAATGGCAGACAGAGAGACTTTTGTTCCATCTGACACACTATGCGCCTCATACCTTGTGTACCACACTGACCCCCATCTTTCTTGGGCCTGCATTAAGAACGACACAGCACCTGTCTTGCTCATAATAACGGTACCAGCACAAAGGGATGTATTCTGCTGCTGGCGGGAGATGGGGCGATGGGGAGGGATGAAGAAATGAGCTCAGAATCTTTTTAGAAGTCAGATTCAACAGCATCCTGGGCCCTGATCAAACACCAGGAAAATTTTTACATGTTCTCTCGCATGAATTGAAAGAGCTGTTTGACTCCGGCGTTGAGCTCTGGTGCTCACAGTTTGGATTGTGTCCACAAAGAAGAAGAAGAAAAAAATGGCGAGGAGTGATAGTTTCTGCAAGCAATGTCGGCTGTGGGTTTTTGCTGAAATTAACATTATTTTCAGTAATCTCAGTAATGTCTGTATATGAAATAGTTGATTCACTAAACCAGATTAACACAAAATAAAAAGGTTGTGACATAAATATTAACATGAGAAAATCTGTAAAAATGTGTAAATCGTATAAACATCTTACTCCTGGCTAAAAGTTTAATGGTCTCAGATTCTACATTATCAATCGCACCCTCAGGTAAGAAGAAACAGATGGTAGAGTCTAAAAAAAGGTTTAATATAATAGGGACTAATACAGTCAGATATGATATGTGGCATTTCACAGTTCAAATTTGGATTCTGGATTTATTCAGCTCATTGCTCACAATATACAGTGGTTGATACATAGTTCAGCATAAACAAAGGTCACCAAGGTGACATAATATCACCATGATTTAAACTAACGAAGAAAAAAAACATGCAGTTTAAATTTTAAAAGTTCCAAGAGTCCAAGACAGACGGGACTCCGCTGTAATCCGTTGGAAGTTATGGGAATTATGGCTCATCCTTGCTCGGAGGTATGGTACAGGATAGACCCTGTCCAACCCTAACCCTAACCCTGAGTGGGAAGTTCCAGTTGCATATTGTAACATGCCCGTCATTCCACACACGCTGGGAAATTCCCTATGGTCACCATTCACCAAGAAGTGAAGAAACCCATTAACGTGAGCTCCACACTGCCCCCCCTCGATCCGACGGTTACACTACATCACATAAAATAAAAAAATTAAAAATAATAGTTATAATAACTATAATAATTATAATGAAAATAATAATAATAATTGGTTACGCATCAGAGGTCCTGGGCCCTGTTCAAACACCAAGAATTTTGTTTTGACTCGGCCGTCAAGCTCTGGTGCGCACAGTTTGGATTGTGTCCACGAAGAAGAAGAAGAAGAAATGGCGAGGAGTGATAGTTTCTGCAAGCAATGTCGACTATAAAAAAAAAGTATATAATTATTGGTTAGGCATCAGAGGTAGACAGTTAGCATTAAGGGCCCACAGTGGTTTTCTTTAGCCGTGCCATGAACAGGGGTTCGAACCGCCCGACCTTCTGTACCAAAGTCAGCAGTGTAACCCACCCAGCTTTACCAGCAGTTGCATTGCACTCGTTCAGCCCTTTGCCAGTGAAGAGCAGTACATGATATTAATACATGCTCGTGTTTGAGTACGGATTTACGTATGTGGCACCATTTTTTTGAGGGAACATGTAAACACTGCATTGAGGGCCGATGCCTTGGGGAGTGTGTTCGTTTCGGCAGCAGGCAAAACACCCAGAAAATGAGTTTTGGTATGTCGGATGTCTTGCTGCCCCATATAAAGCAGCTGAGGACGGAAAGGAGGAGGATGAGGAGGAGGAGGAGGGGAAAAGGGGGTTGAGAATTGGACAAGGACAGGAACAGACGGCGATGATGAAACAGGGACAGACGGGGGCAATGCCCTCGACCGGGAAGAAAAAAAAGGGAGAGTGGCGCCTGCTGAGGTGAGTCTGTCCGCCGGGCTGGTGCCTGCCTTTGTTTGGCCAGAAGATTACTGATTACCGAACATACATGTCCAGGAAAAAACAGATCTATAAACTCTCTCTCTCTCTCTCTTTAGATTTTTTTTCATTCATTTTGTGTCTTAGCACAGTCACACTCACGGTGTTCGTCACGAGCTGAGTCACGCCGACAATGACCTTGTGCTCCTCTCGCATGTGGGGCCCACAGCTTTCCTCTCCGTCCCTCACAGAAAAAACTAAAACTCATGTGACGCTCCCCCTTTTTGATTTTTAACAAAGTGCAGGTAGATTGCAAAAAGTTGTATTTTTTTTTTTTGTGACACTGATGTTGTGGTCACCCAAAGCAAGCACACGGGCCAGCGGGGTTATCAGTGAAGGAGACAGACTGACGCGGGACATGTTGTTTCACTAATTGAGTCCACACTGGCGAGGCGATCCGTAAGGACTTTGAAGGTGTAATGAGAATTCAAATGGCCCCTGATGTTATCAATGGGCACAGCCCGCCCTTCATCAGTTCGCACCTCTATTTTGCCTTTTTTCTTATTTCATCTCCGCCGCTATTGATTTCGGAATTTACTCACAGTCTGATGTTGTTGTGGAAACGGTTTTCTTGCAGCGACAGGTTAATTAATCTTGAGGTGTTTATCGTCGCAACAGCGATAAGAGTGCGGGGAAATTATTCTCTCAGATTTAGAGTTGTGTGTTGTGGGTTTTTTCAGAGCAATTATTTACAAGGCGTGTTTTTATCATTGTGCTGTTTGTCATTAAATGTGCACCGTTTTTTTTTTCTCCATTTTTCAAATATTCATGAATCTACAGTATCCACAAATTGCTAACAGTGCTAGGAAATTAGAGATTATGTTTTTCGGTGAAACAAAGGCAGCTGCTTTTTGTCTTTTTGCGTGTTAGGTTATTCATTATGTAGTGAAGTAACAGAAAACAATAGCTTGTGTATTTAGATTCATAAAGTCATTGTGAACGCTGCTGTATAAAACATGTGAAGCAATGCCGTATCCCCCCCCCCCCTCCCCCCCCCCCCCGCTGCTCAGAGGAAATAAACCTCATCAGATTACATTAAATTCCTCTTTATCTAATAGATATTGAAACACCTTGACTCTCAAAAAGAGTTTTTTTTAATCCCGGCCGCTCTCAAGGGGATTCAATTTGGTGGCTCTGCGGGTTATGCAAAAGCGTAATGTGTTGAAAATGAGCGGCTAATTGTTCCATTTGAGAGGTTGTAATTACATCCTTTAGCCCGGGTGGTGGATATTCCAGAGTGTCTCCTTCGCCACGGTGAAGGATTTCCTGTTGCAGCCCAGTCAGCCATGCCACACGTTGACCCACGCGGCCTTGGCCTTTTGCAGTGGGAATTCCCAGTGCTCGTTCCTCAATTTGCTCAGAGACAAAGTCACATCTGAGGATATTAATAAGCACAACAATACAGAATCGTACTGTAAATAACGATGGTCTGCAGCAGCAGGTTGCTCATGAGTGGAACTGTGTGTTTCGGTCTGTGGAAAGTGATTTAATATTAAAGTTCGGGGTTGGTTTGACGTCGCTGTGCAATCCAAAATAGATCAGGGAATTTCGGGGGAGAACAGTTTGCAGAACTGTGCCGAAGAAGAAATGAGGAGGTCACAACTTCCCCCCGGGAGAGTTAGGTAACTGCTGCCCGGAATGGGGCCGGGCCTGCGGGCGTGATGAGGCAACACTGAGCCAAAGTGTATATAAACACCGGCACTCTGCATGCTCAACCATCAGCCAGTGGAGAGAGAGAGAGAGAGAGAGAGAGAGAGAACGAGAGAGAGAGAGCTGACAAGGGTCACGGGAAGATCTGGAGAAACCACTTGCCCAGAAAAATCATCCCCCGTCCACCACTGGAGCAGAAGATTCGAAAGACACCGCGGTGCTCGTCGGTGGCCTGACACCCATGAGAAGGAAGACCTGTAAACTCTTCACAGGATTTCACATCGGAACCGTTTGAACCTCCCACATAATGAAGGCATTCAGCATTGCAGTTGCAGTGACACTCGTGCTCGCCTTTGTTTGCATTCTGGAGAGCTCTGCCGTCCCGTTCCCTGGGGTAAGGCGTGAACTTTTAACTCACTTCATTTGCCCATGAGCTATAAAATGTTTTGGTTTTTTTGTCGGGGTGCCAAGATGGCGGCTCGCTAAAACATGCACGATCCGTTCACAGGTGCAAGAGCTGGAAGAGGCAGGGAGCAATGACACTCCAGCCGCGGCACATCAAGAGACGTCAATGGAACCGTGGACGGTATGTTCAATTGACTGGATGAATTAGGCCAATTACTGTGAGCAGGTTCAAATTCAAGTGGCGGCGTTTTCCCCACAGAGCAGCCTGGCGCTGTCTCCACGCAGGGGGTGGGGGGTGATGGAATGCTGGGGAGAGAAAAACGCCTCGTTCACGTCTCTTGTCTCCCACACAGGTGCCGAGTCACATCAGGCAGAAGCGACAGAGCCACATCTCCCTTTGCCGCTGGTGCTGCAACTGCTGCAAGGCCAACAAGGGCTGTGGCTTCTGCTGCAAGTTCTGAGGATAACCCGCAGGAGCCTCGAAATATTAATTTATTGTGCGTTTTTTTGGGGGGTCATTTCTTGGCCTCTTTTTCTAATTTTGTATCGTTTTTAAAAGAGGTACGATTCATGGAAGAGCACTTGAAATAAACGCAGAGCTGCTCTGTGTATTTTGTTTGTATGTCTGTGATCATTTCACTCCGAAACTCCTTTTTGTTAAATGAATGACATGTCAGTCCAGATGTGACTGGTTCTTTATCTTTATTCAATCTCTAGTAAATAATGAGCTTCTCATGCATATGAACAAATGTCTTTGTTGTGAAAAAGGGAATTTGCTAAATGGTGTACCCTTTGCGCAGCATTTGTGACATTAATCACAACATATTAAGTGATAAAAGGAAGTTTAACCAACACTCCTCAAAACCACTGCAGGTGGTGGCAGGCGGCAGGTGGTGGCAGGTGGCAGCTTTCAGGCTGCAGAAAAAAAACACGAAGACCCTCACGATGACTTATCATAGCGAGATGAAACAGATATTGGGGACGAGCTCAATTTGAAGACTTGTTCGGTGATTTGTGTATTTGGTGTGTGTGAGCCTGTAGCGCAGCGATGCCACTCCGGTATCTACGTGAAACATTCAGAGGACAAAACATTGAAGTACTGAGGTTTTCAGACCAGATCCTGCTTTCTCAGCCTGTTATTTCAGCAATGATTGGTCAGAAAAAAAGTCGCCCCTTAGCCCCTTCAACATTCCACGCGCGATATCTACTATTAAGCTCTGGCAAAAACACATTTAAAGCCAGGGCAAAGAAGTGAATTTGTGTATTTCAAGAGTAAACCCAAAATGTGTGTGTGTTAGTACACTAAACAGCAGTGGCAGCCACCGCAGCTGCACAGAAGAGGGAAGAGCACTTTCAAAACTGCAACTCTCTTCCTTTTGCTTCTTTTAGATTCACACACACACACACACACACACACCCCACTGCGGTGCTCCAAATAGCCTTTAACACTGCCCATATCATAAAACCATTTAATAAAAGCTCATAATTAATAGATATAAATGTTCTCTAGAACATATTCCATCATGTCTTTCATCTACGATTACATACAAAAGGGTTTGGCCACCATGGCGACTGAATGTCAATGTTTGTGTTCACAAATCATTTCTGCTGATCCCAAACTGGACAGACGTCTTCATACGAAGTTGCATAATGCGAGGCGGTCGACTTAAATCGCTCCCCTTCAAACACCTTTCCATCAACTGAGGGCAGAGGCTTGTGGCTCAGACTTTTTGTGACTTCATAGGGGTTTTCAAGTGGACACCCAAAGTCCCCCCCCCCACCAGTGTTTCGCTGATTGCCCCACGACACCTCAGGGGGGCTCGACAGTAGAACCAGCGTCCTGGAACCCCCCCCCCCCCTTCCCTCAGGAATGTCCATCCATCACGCAGCTCTCCCCTTGCCTCTTTTTTTAAATAAAACTAAACATAAGAGAAATAAACCATAGACAAATAAACTCCTCTAGTGTTACTATCGTTACTTTGCCCGGACCCCAGAAAAGAATGAGCAAGTTTCAAAGCCGTGCTGTTTGGGAAGTGCAAGCGCAACACCGCAGCAATGAGCTGACAGCAGCAGCAGCATCAAAGACCTTGCAAGAATAAACAGGCACATAATTTGCGATAAGCTGTGACCAGCCTGCCAACACAGGAATGAAACTCCTATTCATTTCAAGCCACAAAGCATGCACTCTTAGAAGAGATGTGTTAAAAAATGACACACAAAAATGTGTTGTTACACATTTAACACACTGTGTGTGGATTTCTACCTAACAGTGTAAAAAATGCGTAAAGAATGTGTAAAAAGCTTAACACAGTGGATGTGTTGGACAGTGAATCTGAATTCCGCCCAGCAACAGCGTCATCCTTTTTTCTCGGTCCTCCATATTCGCGCCCCAGTATGGAAAAAGTCGCCACAGTCGACAAAGGAGAAGGATGGAGACTGCTTCGTTGCTGCTGTCAAACTCCATGGTAAGCACGATTTTATCTTAAGGTAATAAAAATATGTCGACGTTTCGAATCATGTGGAAGTTGGTGTTCAAGTTAGGCCATGTCAGCGTTTAGAGTAATGTTCGAGCCGTTAGCGCTCTCGTTAGCTAACGTCACACTAGCTAGCCGCCACTATTCGACATTCATTTAAAATCAAAATATCCCTGCTGTAACTGTAATAATCTGTACCCAGAGAATATAACGTCAATGTTCGGTCAGTTGCTGGAAGTTAACTGACTGGCTGTTGTTCCATAAAATTACCATTTTATGTACCCGGTGTCCCTGAACGTCACCTGAGAGCCGCTACGCGGTCATACTTGGCTCTCATTTCCAACAATGACACCATGTAAAATTAATTTTGGGACATTTTAGTAAGACAGTGGTTCGTTTCTGTTAAGTCGCCGCAGCAAATTGATTGCCTCCACTCCTTCAAAAATGTATGAAATGTCATGAAGTCACATTTTCAAGACTGCAAGGGCTTTTATTTTTGAAACGATGAGACAGCGACGGCGTGCTGTGGCCAGCGCGGCCCAGGGGAGAGGGGGGTAGGAGGAGAGGGCGAGAGAGAGGAGGAGAGGAGGAGAGAGAGGAGGAGAGGGCGAGAGAGAGGAGGAGAGGGAGAGAGAGGAGGAGAGGGCGAGAGAGAGGAGGAGAGGGGGAGAGAGAGGAGAGAGAGGAGGAGAGGGGGAGAGAGAGGAGGAGAGGAGGAGAGGGGGAGAGAGAGGAGGAGAGGGGGAGAGGGGGAGAGAGAGGAGGAGAGGGAGAGAGAGGAGGAGAGGAGGGGAGGAGGAGGAGGGGGGGAGAGGGGGAGGGAGGAGGAGAGGGGGAGAGAGAGGAGGAGAGGAGGAGATGGGGAAAGAGAGGAGGAGAGGGGGAGAGGGGGAGAGGGGGAGAGAGAGGAGGAGAGGAGGAGAGGGCGAGAGAGAGGAGGAGAGGAGGAGAGGGGGAGAGGGGGAGAGAGAGGAGGAGAGGGCGAGAGAGAGGAGGAGAGGAGGAGAGGGGGAGAGAGAGGAGGAGAGGGGGGAGAGAGAGGAGGAGAGGGCGAGAGAGAGGAGGAGAGGAGGAGAGAGAGGAGGAGAGGGCGAGAGAGAGGAGGAGAGGAGGAGAGGGGGAGAGAGAGGAGGAGAGGGGGAGAGAGAGGAGGAGAGGGCGAGAGAGCGGAGGAGAGGGCGAGAGAGAGGAGGAGAGGAGGAGAGGGGGAGAGAGAGGAGGAGAGGAGGAGAGGGGGAGAGAGAGGAAGAGAGGGGGAGAGGGGGAGAGAGAGGAGGAGAGGGCGAGAGAGAGGAGGAGAGGGGGAGAGGGGGAGGGAGAGGAGGAGAGGTTTGGTTTTCAAAGGCCCTTTATTAAGACATTAAACAAACAAATTAAATGATTGTGACCTCAACATTTTGAGGGTAAGACAGTAAAAAAGGAAAAATTTCAAAAATTAACAAATAACTCCCCTCCCTCCCCCACAGAGCACAAAGCTCCCCCAACAGCCCACATCCGGCTGAAGGCCAGCACATCACCCATCATCACAAAGTAGGTGTGTTCCACCCGCAGTCTGGCTTTCAGTAACCCTTTCAGAACCGGCATGGGTTCCACACTGCCCACGTTCTGGGCCCGGTTCCTTCGTGTCAGCCATATGGCCAATTTTGCAGAACCAGATAAAAAGTTTAAAAGAGTGTGCACAGTCTTTTTCTTGGCACAGTATTTTGGGCCAAAAATAAATAACGAAAAGGAAAAAACCTCCCCAAGCCCTTGGAACCACACCTTCAACAAATCAAACATTGGCAACAGGCGAGGACACTGAACAAACAGGTGAACCAATGTCTCAGAGTGTGAACAGAAGATACAGCCCTCCCCTAGCTCCGGATCAAGGTGTGCTCTGTATCTGTTCGTAGCTATCGCCCCATGCACAATCCTCCACTGGAGGTCTGCTGTCCGCTTCTCAACGGGCAGCTTGTACAGGGACCGCCAGCTGCCTTTCGGGGAAATGTCTGGGCCGAAAAACTCAGTCCACCTCGACTCTTCTATCCCTGCCAGAGAGTTCAGAGTCAAGGTCTTTACACAGGCCTGATAGAGGTTCTTCTTCCCTGCCTCCTGAAATGTGACCAGGTGAGGGGTTGTGAAGGACAGCAGCTGGTTTCCTCCCTCCTGCCACGCCCCCACAGCCGGGGTGATGGACAGGGAAGGGAACCTGTACTCACACCCCTCACTCCACTGGTCACACAGGGTGCGGTCTTCAGCCAGTGCTCTCAAGGTTGGTGGCAGAGCAGCACAGACTTCCTCCACCACTCTGTGGACCAGCCTGGCAGAGGTGATGTTGCTGGTCTCCCTCAGTCTGTTGACTGACGCCGCCGTCATCCTCATCAGATGGCCTAGTTTGGTACATCCAGCTTCTCTGAGGTTGGCTCGGAGGCTGGCAGACTGCAGCGTCCGGGTCCTGAGGAAGTTGCTGAAGAACAACGGTTCTTCAAACACCCACAGGCCTGGAGTCTCGTTGACGTTGCGTGTAACCTGGAAAATCTGCCATGCCTCCAGCACAGACGAGTAGAACGGCGTCAGCCCAGTCAGGTCCACGTCCCCAAGTTGTAGGAGGAAGAGGTGCTTGTCATAGCCCAAACGTCCAGCTCTCCTCAGCAGCAGTCGGGCTGTGTCGCACCACCTCGGGACACAGTTGAAAAGTAGTTTTTGTGCTGACTGTAATCTAAATGATGCGATCCTTGCCTGGATGTTTATTAGTCCCTGTCCTCCTTCAGCCACAGGCAGGTAGAGGGCAGCTGCTCGGATCCAGTGTTTACCTGACCAGAAAAAGTCCACGATGGATCTCTGAACTTCCTCTATCAGGCCTCTCGGTGGCGTCAGGGCAATAAGTTTGTGCCAAAGGGTCGAGGCAACCAAGTTATTGACCACCAGAGCTCTTCCCCTATAGGACAGCTGGGGTAGCAACCATTTCCATTTAGACAACCGAGCACACACTTTCTCCTTCACTCCCGCCCAATTCTTCTTTTGAAAACCCTCTGAGCCCAAAAACACTCCTAAAACTTTCAACCCCTCCTGCCCCCACTCAAGCCCCCCAGGCAGACTAGGCATCACCTGATCCCTCCCCTGTCCTACCCACAAGGCTTCACTTTTGGCCCAGTTGACCCGTGCAGACGACGCTCGTTCATACAACGACAGGGTGTCCTGCACATTCTGAACATCCTGCTGGTTGGAAACCAGGATGTTCACATCGTCTGCGTAGACCGAAAGAGCCGGAAAATCCTGGTCGAGTCCGAGTGACCCAGGCACTGTGAGACCACTGAGTCGCTTCCTCAACATACACAGTAATGGCTCAATAACGAGACTGTACAGCTGACCTGAGAGAGGACAGCCCTGCCTGATACCTCGTTTTACTGGGATTGGCCAACTCAGCCCTGCCCCCATCTTCACCAAACATTGTGCATCACGGTACAATACACCAACCCAAGCCAGAAACCCATCACCAACACCAAACGCCTTCAGTGCAGAAAACAAATATGAGTGATCAACCCTATCAAAAGCTTTCTCTTGATCTAAAGAAAAAATGCCAACACTTAAATTATGATATTTACATAAATCAATTACATCACGCATAAGAAAAATATTGTCCATAATTGTTCTGTCAGGAATGCAATAGGTTTGGTCCGAGTGTACAACTATTTCCAGAATGTTTTTGAGTCTATTTGATAAAGCCCTTGAGAGGAGTTTGTGCAGAGGAGAGAAACTGGCCTCCAGTTCTTTAGTAAGGCCAGGTCTCCCTTCTTTGGCAGCAGAGACAGCACTGCTCGCTGACAGGAGACAGGAAGTGATCCTGTCCTGAAGCATTCCGATAAAACACTGTGAAAATCAGCTCCCAGAAAGTTCCAAAATTGTTTGAAGAAGTCAGAGGAGAGACCATCAATTCCAGGTGCCTTTCCCGAAGACATCTGATGGACAGCGGTTGTTAATTCCTCCATCGTCAGGTCAGCGTCGAGAGCAGCTTTCTCTCCCTGGTTGAGCTGTGGAAGCCCGTCCAGGAGCTCCTCACGGCACTCCTTGCTGCACTCCTCCGCCCCAAAGAGATTGGCATAGAAACCCACCGCATGGTTCCTCATCTCTCCTGGACTGGTGGTCACTCTGCCTCCTGGAAGTTGAAGGCAGGTCATCTGCTTCCTCTGAGCCGCTGACCTTTCTAGATTAAAAAAGAAGGAGGTGGGGGCGTCCATGTCCTTGAGCTGAAGGAAGCGAGACCTAACTAGAGCTCCCTTCACTCTCTCCTGCAGAAAGGAGCTCAACGCCAACCTCTTCTCCTTCAACAGTTGACCTGTTGAGGGGTCTGGGTTATTGTGTAACCCCTCTTCAATGTTTTTAATGGTGGTTTCCAGCTCCTGGACAACTACCTTGATTCTAGCAGTCGAATGGGAGGTGTACTGCTGGCAAAAACCACGAATCTGTGCTTTACCCACCTCCCACCACATCTTCAGAGAACTAAAGTTTGTTTTCTCAGCCCTCCACTTCTGCCAAAAGCATTCAAAGCTCTGACAGAAATGACTGTCCTGCAGGAGCTTGTTGTTGAAAAACCAGTGTGATTTGACCCTGTTGCCTGGTGAGATGACCAACTCTACACTAATGAAGTGGTGGTCAGTGAACCCTACTGGACTGATATTACTGTGTGCTAGTCTTGAGCTGAGGCTTTGAGAGATGTAAATCCTCTCAAGTCTTGCTGCACTCACCCTGTTATTGCTGACCCTCACCCATGTGTACTGCCTAGATTGTGGATGCTTCACTCTCCATGCATCTAAGAGATCTATATCTGTGATGAGGCTGTTGAGGCTCTGAGCTGACTGTGGGTGGGGTTCCTCACTTGTCCTGTCAATGGTGAAATCCGTGGTGCAGTTAAAATCTCCACCGATGATGAGCTGATCCTGCTGGTAATTCCTCAGCTCATTTCTTAGGATTGTTCCCTGATTTGGAGCGTAAATATTAACGAAACAAAAAACTGAGCCTTCTACTTCTGCTCTAACAATAAGCAGACGGCCCTTCACCACTTCAGTAAAAGATAGGAGGGTTAGCCCTGCAGATGCTTTGAACAGCACAGCTACTCCTGCACTGAAGTTGGTGCCATGGCTAAGGACCCTGGGACCTTCCCACCAAAGACCCCAGTCTGTCTCGTCTGCTGGAGTAGTATGTGTTTCCTGTAGGAACAACACATCTGTATGTTTTAGTGTCGAGAGTTCAGAAATTAGAGCCCTTTTCTGTCTGTCTCTCCCTCCATTGATGTTTAAAGATCCTATCTTAAGGCTCCGCATAAAGAGTTCAGAAAAAAGGAAACAAGTTGAAACAAGGAGAGAAACGTAAATAGAAGAAAACACCATGTGATGCATGATCGTTCTATTTCCTGGTCTTTCTTACAGGTCGAACTATCGACACCTTCCTCAAAGCTGTGATGTGCTTTTTAAGTCGGAAGCGTTTCTTTTCATCCAACAGATCAAACCCGACCACCCTTTTTAGTATACTAACAGATCTGATGAATTTATCAATGTCACTGAAGTGATCGCTCACTTTCACTGATTTCTTGAAAGTCTCATCTAGAAAGTTGTTAATTTCCTCTAGTGAGTAGAGATCAGTGCTCTTGACAGGAGTTTCACCAACTGATGTTGTGTCTGACCCCGAGTCATACTCCATGTCATCTCCCTGAGCTGGTGCCTGGCTAGTGGGTCCCCCCTGTTCTTCACTGGGGGTGCTCTCTGTCTGCTTCAGTCCTGACTGCTGCCTGTGCTTGTGATGGTCCTGCACACTGAGAGATGCTCAGGTTTCCTGCAGCCACCGACGCCTGCTGCCTCTCGGCCAGAGTCTGTTCCACCTCCACCACCTCGAGCCCACCAGGCCCACTGGGCGAGGCGGACTCGGGACCGGCCGCGTCACCGGCCGCTGGCGCCGCATCACCCGCCGCTGCCCCGGCGTGAGCGGCGCGCACCAGACGCGGACGCGGAACCAGACGCAGACTCGGAACCGGCCGCGTCACCGGCCGCCGGCGCCGCATCACCCGCAGCTGCCCCGGCGTGAGCGGCGCCACGCGCCGCATCGGCGGAACCAGACGCGGAGCCGGACGCCGCCTGTCTGTGAGGGCACGCATAGCGTTTGTGTCCCACGTCTCCACACTCGAAGCATTTCACACTTCCCGAGCTTGCATACACCACGTAGTGCCCATCACCGTGCTTGACTCTAAACGACACCTCCAGAGTTTGCGTGGGCGAGTCCAGGAACATGAAGGCCTGTCGCCTCAGGGACTGGACGTGCCTCAGTTTGGGATCCTTACATCCCAGGCTCAGCGTCCTGAAGCCGCTGGCCAACTTGCCGAACCTCCGCAGCTTGTTCTCCAGCAGCTCGTTGGGGATGAACGGGGGAACCCCGGACACGGTGATCCGCGTGGAGGGAGCTGACAGCGGGGACACCTGCACGAAGCTGTCCCGGATGAACACTCCGCTCTCGACCAGCTGATGGACATGTGGCTCGTCCTTCAGGAACACCACCACGGCCCTGTTCATCCGAGACGCGAAGAGCAGCTGGTCGTTGGTCGCGAAGAGCAGCTGGTCGTTGCTGCTTTGATGAACTTATTTCCCTTGAATTGTTATTGTAGATGATAGAATTTTACTGATAGTTGGTTGGTTGGCCTGCCCTCACTACTGAAAAAATCATATAGAGGAACCACTGTACTGATATATCACTAATTACTTGAATAAATATAATTTTTGTGTTATGGGGATATTTAATCACATTTGACTTTGAAATTAATTCAATTATCATTATCACAAATAATTGAATTTGATGTTTACTTAACTTTTTTGTTTCATGTTTACAGGAAGGGAGACATGGGCAGGAGGAATCTGTGAAAGTCGTTGCAACTATTTTCAAGAATGGAAATGAATTGAAAAGAAAAATTTACAGTGTCCAAAGCACAACAGAGCTTTTGGAAAAAACAAGTGAATTGGGATTGGTCCTTGACCGGATTTTAAAATTTAACACTGATTTCCAAGAGTTTACTGATGTTGAAAGTAGTGTGCAGATTAGTAACCTTGACAGATTACAAGTGCACTTTTCAGAAGCACCTCATCTTCAAACTGTCCCAAGAGAAGTTTGTCAAACTCAGGTACATTTTTACCATGATTTTTTGGGGGTCATGTGTTCAGATTGTCTAATTGTGTTTAAGAGAAGTCAGAGGGTCTAACTTTCTGCCCTGCTCTTAATTATCTGTTCAGCCTACACAGGTGCCTGATCTACAGGCTGGTCTGAGGCCTCTGCTTGAAATGAAAGTTCCAGAAATATTTGATGAACTCCAAACTAAGGGCACCGTTACAGAGAAGACCAGGCTGAAACTTGTTAAAGTTTGCATCTCTGACTTGGTGGAAAAGCATGGATTGTAACTACAGTATATGAACGTAAAATGTTTATGTATTATTTTTGTATCTTTTAAGAGTGGTTATACAAATAAGCCCACTTGTCATGATTGGACTTTTTTAAGAATGTAAAGCATAGGTGCCTTGAATGTAATTGTGAATGTTGTAAGAGTATGAATTGCAATGGGGGGATAAAGTAGACGTTCTCATTTGTTTGTTAACAGTTGCTTTTTAATCACACATTTGACTGTAAGTGCTTCTCGTGTCATTTTTAAAAGAAGAGAAAAAAGGGTCATTAGTTGTTGTTTGTTTGTTTCAATAGTTATCCCTCCACTACTGAAAAGGTGGTTCTTGCAAAGAACATCATTACCATCTTCCCGTCCCTAAAAGTCCAAATTGATGGCAGAGGAGAAGGCTCTGTGAGTATAAAGTTTCTTAGTTAAAAACAAATCATTAAAACATATTGGATCGCTTGCTCCTCTCACCAGGTCTACTTCCAGTCAACAATCTTCTGTAACTGTAATAATTATTTAAAGGAGCAATATTTAATATGTTTACTGTATTAAATCATAAAATGACAATAATATGTCATCAGATATTAAGCATGCTAAGTTGAAATACTTTCTTTTCTGACAACAATGCTAAAGCCAGTATTTTCTCTTTTGAATTTTCCATTCCGGTCCGGCACTATTTGATGTTCTTTTTTCATTCTTCTCAGGAGCATTTCTTTGATCCAGCATCACGCTCTGGGTTTTTGGAGATGAGACTTCGCAATATCCGCCGGAAGTTAGAGGAAGGTCAGTGCCGTTACAGTAGACACAAGAGGGGCCGAGATGTTAATGAGATGTCAAGTTCTGTGCAGGATGAAGGGGACAGCAGTGACGTCAGAGAGTTCATCAACCTGATGAAAAGGCTGAGGCCTTCTGCAGAAAACATTTCCTCAACCAAATCAGCGATGCAGAAAACCTTCACCTGGCGCAGATCGTGGATATCGAAACATTCACCCACTATGGAGGAAATCTTGCAAGAGTATCCACGCTTCTTCGATATACCAACTGGTGGGTGTCTTTTTGTACCCCTTGCTATGTAGATTCAAGCAATTAAAAACAAGCCATTCTTTTTGTGCCATTATTGACAAATTAATTGATGAGGTTTATTTATATTATGTGTCTCTGTCCACTGCAACCACCCAGCTTGATACAGAGTTTGGTAAATTGCATGAAGGAAAGGGGTACCTGTTCCTAAGGCGGTGGGAGGCCAGCATCATGCCAAAGCTGAAAGCTGTTGCTGCAAGCGAGAAGGGTGATGTTGCATCTCTTGTTGAAGGGATGGAAGACCAGAGTGATGGTATGTACTAAATGTTACATTTAATTTCTTCAATTTTGCCACAAAATAGTTTAATATGCTTGTTTACCTCTCTTCTTACCCAACCCCTGTTTCTTGTTTGCAGATGAGAATTGCTACATGATGTTGGTCGTCCTTACTCATCTCCTTCCACCAATTGAAGCAAGCCGCTGTAGCGTCAAGTCTGCGATTAAGCGACTTGTTGATTTTGTACCGGTATGTTTGTTCGGAATCTTGAGTTAATGTTGATAATCCTCGACAGGGTGTCTGCAGGTCCTTAAAATGTCTTGAATTAAATTTTATGAATATTAGGCCTTAAAAGTCATTGAATAGTCCACATTTCTGATGTGACAAATCGTTAAACTTATTTAAGGAGAGTAATATACACATTACGTTGATGCAAGGCTATCAGAAAGCAGTGTCAACAAAGAAAAAAGCTTAGGCCTGCACACATACTCCAAGCCACACACGTTTAAAACATGTTGCTTGGAGTATGTGTGCAGGCGTAACCTTTTCCATCTTTAATGTCAAATATGTACCTTTTTACTTTATACTTGCACTTACCTGTTGGCAAAATGTAGATAAGCCTAACTCACTCTAATAACCATATTCCTACATAAAATCTACTTCTGTATGGGACCACATACTTACCTGTATACTTAACTGCAATGCTTAAATAAGAAAAAGTGGATTTATTTAAATTTGGTAATCTAATATCTTGATGTCTTAAAAGCATTTAATTTAATTAAAACAGTTCGGAATATTATATTCCATTCTGACAATAGATCCTCTATCCTACACATTAGTCCTTATAAAGAAGAAATGATTTGCATTAATATCGTTGCCAAGAAAGAGGACAAAAGCAGAAAGAGACATTGCTGTGTCAGCATTCAAACTAATAAAACATTACATGTACAAAAATAATTATAAGGAGCTAGTTCGCAACATGTTGCTGCTGAACTTAACTTGACTTATTTTTATATTCTGATTTTAGGCAGGAAGCACCATTGCCTCCCTCTACAATGCATCCCAGGATCCAGCACAGAGCACACAGCCACAACTAGTTTGCATTGGTCATCTAAGGGAAGGCTCACAGCAGTGCGTCATTCTGGGCAAGTCAGACAAGATTGCTATCCCCTTGGATGAAAGCCTGGCATGTGCTGTGGACAAGCTCTTCAAGCGCTACTGGGTATGCAACTTGGCCTACCCAGCCCCGCTCAGCTCTGTGTTCTCGTACTTCGAGTACATTTACGACTTACCCATGTCAACAAACAGGAGAGCAAAGGTAATGGAACTCATTTCAAAAGTCAGGTCTATTAATTAGATCCCACCAAAATGTACATTTGTCCAAGATGTCAGTCAAGATTCACACAGATAAAGAAACTGACGTGGCATCTTCGTGAAATACATGTATTGTCAGAGGGATTGAAGTTCACACTTACTTGCGGCTAAGATGGTTGTCCAAGGACATACCACAGCATTAATTAATTTGCGAAACACCTTTCTAGAGAGCACCAAATAACAGGTACCACTGTTGTTGAGCCTTCTCTTCAGACCATCCCAACATTTACAGAGTCCACAGGGGCCATCGACACAACTCTAGAGGAAAACATAGCTGAGCCTTCTGAGGGTTTTAAACCTCTTTCTTCAAGTGACAGTGCAGCCTCATTTGTGGCAAAAATGTATGCTGGGTCAAATGTAACACTAATGGATGTAACAAGAACTGTAACTTGTGTTAAAGAACTTGTGGAAACAACCATAGCTACATTACAAAATTCAGTGTCATCCGTGTTCAACAATATGGGTGTACCACATGAACATGAACTTGTGCTACCACTAATGGGACAGTTTGAAAGTGCCAAACAAATGTTTGATGACATAGACACTCCTTTTAAAATGAATACACACTTTTCCGAAAAATTTCACCTCATCAAGCCAAAGGAAATTTTTCTTGGTCACAGGGCAGATACTGTGCGGAAACAAGGACAAGTGAAGCATGTTTTGGCACCAGACACTTGTCAGTATATACCAATACTTGAAACAATCAAATTTCTATTTAGTAATGACCAAATGCAAGGTGTCTACTTAAAAACCAAGAAAAGGAATGACAACATGATGCGTGACTATAGTGATGGGTGTCAATTCTCAAGTCATCAAGGATTCCAACTGTATCCAGAATCCCTGCAAATTCAGTTGTATTATGATGATGTTGAGACAACAAATCCTTTGGGCTCCAAAACAAAAATCCATAAAATGGGTGCTGTTTACTTCACTCTACGGAATTTACCCCCAGAATGCAATTCATCCCTAGCTCACATTCACCTATGTGTGTTATTTAATTCATTCGACAGGGAGACATATGGGCTTGGTAAGATACTAGAGCCACTTCTTGAGGACATCAGAGTCCTTGAAAACTGCGGTATAGAAGTTGAAGTTAATGGACAAACTCAAAAGCTGCGTGGAACTCTTTCAATTTTGACAGCAGATAATTTGGCAATACATCAACTGTGCGGCTATGTTGAAAGCTTTTCTGCAAACAAATTTTGCCAGTTTTGTTTGATCGATAAGCAAGAAATTCAGTCGGTGTTTGATGAAGACAATGTTGTAAAACGCAGCAGGGAGAACTATGAGCAACATGTTAGGTTTTGCAATCCAAGCTCAACTGGTGTTGAAGGAAACTCTTGTTTGAACAGTCTGCAATATTTCCATGTAACAGAAAATACATGTGTGGACATAATGCACGATGTACTGGAAGGCGTGGCTCCTTTGGAAGTGAAGCTGCTGTTGCGCCACTTCATTTATGAAGAGAAGCTTTTCACGTTAGAGCAACTAAATGACAGAATTGCTGGTTTTGACTATGGTTACATGAATGACAAAAAGTGCCATTATCAATTTGAGATCTTCTGAAAATGCTGTGAGGCAAATTGCCTCCCAAATGTGGTGTCTCTTGCAAGTTTTACCCTTTTTAGTGCGAGATTTCATTAATAGGGAAGACCAGTTTTGGAATCTGTTCATTTTGTTGAGGGAAGTCTGCAGCATCATTTTTGCACCTGTTGTCAGTGTTGGGCTTGTTGTGTTTCTTAAGCAGCTTATCATAGATCACCATATGCTTTACAAGAGGTTGTTTTACCGAAATCTTATTCCGAAGCACCATTTTATGGTACATTATCCAAGAATGCTTTGTTTGTTTGGACCTCTTTCTCAGTTGTGGTGTATGAGATTTGAGGCAAAGCATAATCCAATGAAAAGGCAAGCACATGTGGTATGCAATTTCAAAAATATTGCCAAAACTCTTGCTTATAAACATCAGGTTCAACAAATGTACAATTTGGAGCTTGGTGACCCGTTTTGTAAAAAATACAATGTCGACAATGCCTTTCCTGTGAACATTGGTGCTTTAAAGAAAGCTGTCGTTATACTTGAGGGACTAAAGTCAGCCCTACACACAGATTTCACAATGAGTAGCATCATTTATGTTACACATTCGCTGACTGTAAATGGCCAGACATACAGGACTGGATCTGTGCTGCCACTCAAGACACAGCATCAAGGGGAGCACTTTATTTTGGAGAGATCATTCATGTTATACCCCAAGGTGAGGCATTCCTCTTTCTTATTAGAGTACTTGAAGGTTTTTGTAGGTGTGCTTCCGTCGATGGTTAATTGATGTCATGTTCAGAATTCAATAACATGAATTTTTGTACTTGTGTTATATATATTGTATTACAAATGAATTTATTGCATGTGAAGTTTTGAAAAAAGGGCTTTTTTTTTTTTTTAAAAGGGTTTAATATGAAATCTTAAATAAATGACTAATGAATGTATTCTTGGTTTTCATTATTTTTAAATTAAAGAAAACATTACAAATTCATTTACACACAATTAACACTTTTAAGTGTTTATCTGGTTTACACATGTTTTACACATAATGTGTAAAACTTACACAATTATGTGTTAAGCTGCGTAACAGTTGTTGTGTAAAATGGTTTACACATTTGCTGTGTTGACTTTAACACAACATTTGTTGTCCCTGAGCACACTCAGTAGATGTGTTGAAATTCAACACATGTTGTCATTTTTAACACATCACTTCTTAGTGTGTACAGTTTAATGTTTTCCCCATAGCAGACTCTGTGTGTGTTTGTCACTGAAATCATATTTGTTTTGAAAATTGATCATTTTCACAATAATCAAGTCCTCGCGATGGGTGATCATTTCATGTATTGTGATGTCATCACAAACACCACGCTCACTCAAAGAGCAATACTGCAGCTGACATCCCTCAATATTTATTGTAATTCAACGGCGGCCGTTTGTAATTGTCTGTCACTCACTTCACGTGATGGATCCATGTGGAAACATGGAAATATTTTTTCAATAAATCCCGGCCTGACTATTTGTCTTCCTATCTGTCTCCGAGCATACGTGCGTGCATATACACACGTATGACTTGGAAGACCTTGAATGTTCGAAATTTGTAGGATCGTCATCATTCGCCGGAGAATGTCATTGACGTGACAAAAAACGCAGCAGCTCCATCCAGCATGTTTCAGTGTGTTTTACCACCGTGTGACATCAGATGCTTCATATGTAACTTACGTGATGACGTGCGTCCCTTCTGGGTCATATTCATACTCTTCTACTTCTTCTACTTCTACTTCGGATTGAATCGTTTACGTTCGTGCGCGTCACGCTAAATATCGGCGTCTATTTCTCCTTTCTTTTCGTATGGGAAGGTCCAGTGTACCCTACCTGCTAAAGGAGATAGGAAAGGAAACATTGGAGCACCTTTCCTAAACATGTAGAGAATCCGAACAGCTCTTCTCATGGCTGCCGAAGAAATGTTTCAGGGTCAAGTCAAGATTTAGGAAACTTCCAAAGCCAATTTGACAATTCAACCACCAGCTTTACACACGTGGACCTGGTAAGTAGGGGTGCGCCCCCTGTTGGAAGGCCAACATTACAACAACGTATGACATTTTAAAAATAATTTTGTTACAATATACCTAGAAATGAAGGCTCAACGCGAAAAATAATTAGTATGCCTAATACTGAATTAAAAAACTATTTATTAAAGATAATGCTAAGCATCATGGTCCACGGACGTTACGTATTGTACGTCAGCTACTTGTGCCATTCAAGGTAGTTTAGCCAACACAGTGGCACAGAAAATTAGTTCTGTTTACGGAGGCAGAAAAACGTCTGTTCCTGCCGATATCGGCGGCCTCACCTGAGCGACCCCTCTCTGACTTGCGCGCGATTAAAAACATGGTTGCGGCGGTCCGCCATGACGCAGGAGAGACTCGCGCTGCGCCACTGTCCCCAACAGAGACGCTTTGAACAATTTGCACATTAATGCACCAGCGAGTGACTTTGTCTCGTCAAACCCTGAGCGCCAAGCCACATTTGGAGCACGCACCCACTAAAGTGTACGATGAGCTGCTGTCCGAGCAGTTTGAAATTATTATTTGACAGTAATTTCACACTTATAATTGTGCTGCAAAAGTGCACTCGGCCATGTTGTCGTGTGCTGTGCAAGTTGGGCTTTCGGACCGGTTAAAATACTGTGCGCATTTGGACACATTCTTGTCCGCCGTGTGCAAAGTGATACTGTTTTACTATGTTGTCTGTTGTGTGCATTTTTTTTTCCTGGCTTAAATTAATATGCCGATTAGGATTTGTGTGCGTGCACGTGCCCGATGTCAAAAATGTACCTCTTATCACAGCACCCCTGACTCAAAACTTCTTCCCGCGGCTCTGGCTTCACACGCAGCAACAAGCTGGGGGACAGACTTGAGGTAAACAAACATGTCGGCTCAGCCACAGAGGAAACCGCAGAAGCAGGCGGGACAACCCTCCGTCCCTTTCATGCCAGAGAGTTAATGAGCAAATGGGAGCAAGCGGTGCAGGCAGGTGGTCAATCTCAAAGACAGTCGGGCGTCTACCTGTCTGCCGCACGATAGGGACATTCACCAACACACACCACGGGTACGACCACGGCACTGGCGGTGACAAGCTGTGCGAAATCACCGTCTTCCATTCCGCCTTCTCCATGACAACAGGTGAATCTCTCATGTGAAGCACAACGGTATCAAGTCCGCTCCTGGTAACAAAGATATGCCCGGGTCATAATTTAAGGGCCCACCATCTACCAAAGCCGAAAACGGATCAAAACATTTTTTTGGAACGTTATTATTTGCGTTTCGCCCCCTGGGGAGTTTATCGGAGTGTGTTGTTCAGCTCTGATTGGTTTGCTTACGGGAGCGGGTTCATTTTAATTAATCACTGTGTTGGTGTGTAGTGTGCAGTTAGTTCCCGCTCTGGGTTGTGTACTTGACAAAGTCTGACAACAGGCCGTATATTTGCATTTTTGACATTTTGTCATATAGGAAAAAAGCGCAGGTATATTTAATGACATTAATGACGGCTGCCGTACAATAAGGGGAGGTCCTGGTGGGGGTGTTTTCCCACAGCGTCCCATGTGTCACAGGAGGCGGTAGCACAGGAGGAATAATGCAAAAAAACAAAAAAATTAACTGTGACTTTCGAATGGCGTGCACACAGCTCGTACTGCAAACTGCAAACAATGAAAGCAGACCACATATGAAAAATAAATGTTTTTAATTATGATTTTGAAGAAGATACATTTCTATATAAAAGGGTTTTCTTTACGCTGATCACTTGATACAGGGCAACGTGTTCATACTTTGCTTCATACTTTCAAACTTCGATGACAGAATATACACATTTTATCTCTCTTCCCACGTCAGCCAAAGCGCTACAAAGACAGTAAGATCACGGTACAGCCAGCGTGCACAAATATGATATTTTAAAGCTCGTATTTATTTATTTTATTTATTTCCAACCTGCTGCTAGTGGGAATCCGGCTTGAACTGACAAGGCCATCATCAGACTGCCTTTTACTGAAATCCATTTTCCAGTTTTAAATCCAGCCATATTTTTACACTTGTGATATTGCCAGCAGTCACAAGAAGGTAACTATTTGTCATAATTATGGATCGGCGCTGTGCAGCCTTTGGGTAGAGCGAGCGTGCGTGCGTGCGTGCTTGTTGGAGGAATGCCGCGATGACCTAAGGGCTCTTGAGCCCAGGTGTGATTTAAAAAGACAGGGCCGGGAAGAGACATGGTTGTTCTCTCACTCTCCTCCCGTCTCCTATTGATCACGGGCTCGCTCAGAGGCCTCGGAGAGAACATGTTAATCGGCTCCTTGGCTTGCTGAGAAACAACCTCCCCCCATTCGCAGGCCTTTGGAGAACATTTAGAAGCCCGACACCGCTATTGACCAGTGGCCATCGCTGAGATTCCACCACCTTCACCAAAAGAAAGGCCCCTTCTCCCTGCTGCCCGTATCGCTTCTCCTCATGGCCCGCCGTATAATGCATCGCACAATACCATTTGCATTTAGATCACCCCCCCTTCTTTTTCTTTGCATTGCACATTGTGCTCCGGCGTCCGAGTCGATACTGCTGTGGGGATCCTAAGAAGAATGGATGGAGGTGGTAATGAAGGTGAACCACCAACACAAACAAGCCGCCCCGGCCGCTCCTCTGCCCGGCGCTGCACAGCACCCGGAGTCGTTAGTTTGAATTAGCGGAGGGGAGTGATAGGAGGTTGTCTCCCCCTCCCACCCACTCATCCCCTGTGGAGGAGAGCAGCTGAATACTCAGGCTCCCTCACAATGTTGCACTTTTTTTTGTTATTGGTATTTATTGTAGGATTTAACATCCAAAAAGTTGGCAAACACAAGTATCGTCTTGCATTAAATTAGAAGAATTTTTATTGTGTTTGGGAAGAAAACAAATTTTACGTCAGCTGTTGTTGGATTGGTTAATTAAAGTCAGCTCCGCTTCCAACAGCCTTGATACAAGAGCACATCCTCTCACATAAATCTGTGTTGGCTGTAAAAACAGAAGACAAGCCGGTTGACGGAGAGTGACACACGGTTTTGGCGAGTGGGCAGCTCTCTCTCGCTCTCCACAGATTTTCTTCATGGAATTAACCTTCTGACAGTTGCAGAAAGTTGAGCGGTTGAACAGCCTCCTTAAACTTCACATTCCCTCTCTAACCCGGCACCGATAAGACCCGGAGTCACCTGCGCCGCCCTGCCACTCCACCCACGCACTGCAGACGCCTTGTTAGCCCAGGCGGAAGGAAGAAGCGAGCGCGCCGTCTTCTAAATTCCGGCAAAAGCACAAGATTAGCCGGTAGGCACTGATAATGCCCCGAGATATTTCAGAAAATCTCCTGTTTGTCTAATATCACAGTTCCAGTAGCTCCTGCAATCTTCCAATCTTTATCTGTTTCATTCTTATTCAAAGCTGCATTTGCAGGATTTGGCTCCTGCCCCTCGCATCCCCCCTCCCTGCTTTCCACTGAGGCATATTCCATAATTTACATTACCTATCAAATCTCCCAGTCCCTCGCTGTCAAATACTCAACGCAGCCTTCCAGCCTGCTGGAATAGCGTAAGCTCTACCTCATCCTCAAAATGCATGTGTGCCAAACTGAGGGAGGGGTTGGGGGTGGGTGGTGGGGGGGTGTCTACAGGGTTTTCTGATGGACTTATTTCTGAAAAATAAGAAGTCCAGTGTTTTGGAAACCTTCAACACTCTGGCAATCCCACTGGTATTTCTTGGTTCAGACATGTGGAACTTTTTTCCCCTTCTTTTTCTTTTCTTTTTCCAAGGCTTCTGGAGTTGCAGTCAAAATGTGGAAATGTATAGAGTGTACGAGTGCATTGCAACATCCGTTGTGCTCTCCATGCACTCCCAGCCCGCACTGGGATATGAGGCAACTTGTGTGTACAGTAATACATCTGGGGTGAAGCATAGCCACGGGGTCGGCATCGGACACGGTTTGCCTCTGCAAAACTCACCACCGTGTACCCCGAGGCAATAATCTCTTCTGGATTGTGACCATACACACGCTTTATACGTGCACAAATACGAACATACACACACAGAATACGCATACTATACTCTCTCGCATCACCAGCATTGCGCACACCTCACATTGCGATATTGCATGTAGCATATATGCGTTAAGACCTGAATCGTGTCCGTGTTACTCGGACTCATATTACCCTTGGGGGGGCTCTGTGTTTGAGTGCTGCGCCGTACCCCTTGGTCCTTGCTGATCATATCAAGCAATATGCAGCACGCCGGGAATACAGAAGGAGAGCGGACGCATTTTCCCCCCGCGGCTGAACTGTGCAAGAAGCCTGCTTTATCTCAGGGCTCAGTTTAATACGCCAGACTTCGGAGGAGCCACCCTGGGGTGGATAGATAGGGCTTGTCATTGTTTTACTGGCTCGCACTCGACTATGGAGCTGCATAGGCTCCCCCGTGTGTCTCCAGTCGATGTGGCGGCGCTGCAATATCATACAGCATGGATTTGTCATTCCGGCTTTCACACACACACACGTTCCATCACTTATCAGCTGACGCGTGTGCCGAGACACTAGAGTGGAGGTTGCTGCTGCATAAATGTAAGAGTTTCGGATCAGTGTGAAAGATTTAAAGAAGATAATGAGGTTCCGTCAAAGAGACGCTCAATCGTTGCACGTCTGTTGTAAAGATTTAGAATATAGAATCATACCTGTAGCAAAGGATCCTATTGCAAAAAATATGAGGGCATGTCCGGAATTAAGTAGTCAAATTAGTCCAGGATTGTGGTTAGGTGACAAACTAACATGTACAAAATATACATTACACATCGGTACGAAACCATGCATCAGTGCATTTTCATGTAATACTGTAATACCGTAGACGCCTTACTTAATCTGTTCTCACCCTTTAAAGGTCCCCCCTCTCTCTCAGCCCCCTCCCTCGGCCTTCACTCACATCCATCAGTGCATATGCCCGGTGGCCTGAAACAAGCCTGTCCCTGTATAATGGACGGTTAAGATTAGCCGCCTCTGTGTACACGCTCGACGGCAGCGTGCCAAGTCGGATGCGGGGCGTGAGGCCGGTGATTTGTAAGGGTCACGTGCGACGGCACAGCGGTGGACGGATATTAGCGGGGGCCGTTTTGCAGTCCCAGGAGAGCCGTGTTTCCTGCTGACGGCATCACATCCGTGTAGGCAAATGTGCGCGCTTGTGTCTACTGTTCCCCTCATTTCCAATGCCACAGCTCCTGCACAAATAACTTCCTCCAGGACTTAAAAAATGAGCTTCGGGTTGCACCATCCATCGATTGGGTGTTCCTCCTCCTCCGTCTCCCCTCCCCCTCCTGCTTGGCGAGGTCCTCTCTCTAGGCGCTCTGATCCTTATTCTTCAGCTCGCTTCCCTGTTGCAGAAACATCCCAGTGTAATTTTCTGTAGGTGTTATTGCGATTTCAATTTGAGTTCAATTCAGGGAGAGACCGAGACAGTCTGAATTGGGTATTAAGAAAGACAAACAAAACATGATGGGGGGTTTCATTAAAAAGGCAGCTAACAGCGACGAGGAAATGATTTCTGAAAATGTGTCGGTCAACAACAAGAAGACACAAGAATATACTTTGGTAAATAGTACATGTGCTGACTCGTGGCTATCTCTCTGACTCATGTCTTGTGGTGCAGACTCTCTAAGGAGGCTCCACACCATAGCATTAATGGTGAGGAGTGAGAAAAAGGGAAAATCATCCCTTATTAAGAAAAAAAAAACCTTGTCTGGTTTCTTTGCTGCGCTGCGCTCTCAAACGCATACGCCACCCAAAACTCCTTACATCCTCTTATGTAAGTCTGAACTAATTCTCTGAGAGAGGGCCTTAGAGGGATTTTATAAGCACCTCTTGAAAGCAACACATTAATGATAACAACACGGCTTTATTTGTTTTTCATGTCACCTCGAAGGGATTTCAAGAAAGGTGTTTCTGTTTGTTCGCTGAGCAGCTACTGCGGCTTCATCAAAGCTAAGGTGTGTGCATCAAGTGTATGTTAGTGAGTGTGTGTGTGTGTGATGACTCAGCACTTCCATGACGGTCAAAATGATCAATAAACTTGTTGTTAAACAGTCCAGGGGGGAAGGTTCTCATCAAAAGCCCATCACAGAAGCTCCACACGGGGGCCAAAGGTCACCAGGAGGTTCCACCTCTCTCCCCCAGGTTGGAATCAGGTGAAGATGGCGACTTGAAGAGGAGTTATTTATTAGACGCGTGCAGCATTTCCCCCTCCTGCTGATTCAGCTCTCCACCAGCACCCCAGGAGCATAAATCAGCAAATCCGGGCCTCATTCCCCAAACATCCATCCGCAAATCCTTGCTCCTGGATCCGTTTGTGTGTGTGTTTGTGTGTGTGGGGAGGGGGGATGCAGTGTATGTCTGTCATCTGTTGCAACCAAATGCCCAAAGCACACCCGGGCAATTGCGTTTCCAGAGCCAAACAGCTACCGCGTGGCACAGCTGGGGGGCGGGGTGGTCTCCCTTTCGTCCTCAAATGTGACTTCTCCTCGAAAAACATCCCCGTCTGTGCTCGCTGCCGCATGACGAGTTAAATGGAGGGGAACACAGTTTGGGGAAGGGGAGCAGAGATACACCCAGCTGTTCCCTCCATCTGAGAAATCGAGCCAAGCCCCACTCTAGTTAGTCTACCTTGTTAATCTACTGCCGCCACATCTATCCTCCAGGTGCCCATCCACCATAGCCCCCTTCACATCCTGGATGACTCCTCTTCCAGCCAATCATTGGCGCGGGTGGGGCCAGAGTGAGTGGCCTTGGGGTGGCACTGGCCCCCATGAAATCTGATACCCCCCTTGTCAGATTCAAAATGGTGATTGGTTGTTGGCTGGTTAGGAGATCGCTGAATTGACCCATCAAAATGGACAAAGTCACCGAGTCCAAGTTGCGAAGCCAATGCGAAAGGGCCTCAAACCTGTATTCTCTGAAATGACCAGCAGAGGGTGACTCCACTGGTCGCAAAAATAAGTTTGTTTCTAGAGATAATGACTCCACTTCTCCCTTGATTTATAACATCAGCAAGTAGTTTTATGAGGAGTTCATGGTCTCAACCTCTAGTAAAATAGACGCTAAAGCGCAGTATGCATTGGAGCATAGATATCGTGTGACTGACAGCTTATATCGTGCATACCTGCCAGGTATCGGCCCTGGGCCCCTTTTGCCCAGAACCCTCATGTATGAATGACTGCTTGCATTTCTAAACTATAGAAATACAAACCCAGTCTAGTCCAATGTAATGACCACCTAAAGACGCAAACCAACCCCGTAGAAAGACACAACGGCAAACTCAACCATATTTTAGGTCATCTTTCTTTGTCTCTATTGGTCCGGGTGTCTAGCTCTTATTTAGATGGGTCACGGGGGGGGGGGGTGCAGATCATGCACAACGCTGAAAGTGTCGAGGCCAAAATTGAAACACTGACTTAGAACAAAAAAGCTCGGAGAGCCCTTTTCTCATCTCCTCTACAAACAGGTTGTGGTAAGATAAGGTCCCTGTGGGGAACTTGTATAAAAACCCACTTCCTGCTCCACCTGTTTTATACTCCCCCATTATTCCAACGGAGCTGATAAAGTATCGACTTCTCTGCTTGTAAACCGTTATGACCTTTAGCTGTTTCTCTGTAGACTTTCCTGGCGAGACAAAACAAAGCCACTGACAAATTAAGTGGTGACTATTTACTCCCAGAGTATTCTGGAGCACAATCATAAACTATGCATCGGTGGCACTAAACTATTTTGCTTGATATTTTCTCACATTGCCACCAGTTACTGATCAAAATTTCATTTGAGCTTTTTCTGGATTTTGAGAAGTTTTGCCAATTTTGAAAAAAATGGAAATCGTCAGCCAGCATGGGACAGCGGTAAATGGTTTCCTAACCATCCAACTAGTTCTTTTTGAAATACATTCCATCAATGAATCATAAAGAACAGCATTATGACTCTGAGCCTCTTTATTCTGTCGCAATCCTGGGCGCTTGGGGTATTTTTATGGAGCACTTCATTTCTCAAATGTAATATCTCTTTCTTCTCCGCCTTCTGAGCCTCCCTTAAACATAAATCCACTCCAGACTAGCATGCTCCACAGTCCACAACCATTCCGCCGTCTCGCAGATTAAGGCAGCGTGATCCAAACAACTTGGCAACACTCACCCTGACACTGCACTGATTTGCAAACTGATTACCATGTAAGAAAAAAAAACCAAAACACTGCGGTGAATTTGAAGAGGTGTCATTTTATTTTTTTATTTATCAAAAAAAAAGAAAGAGAAGAAGAAGCAAATAACACAGAGTGGGAAAGAGGCAGAAACTGGCAGAGGAGGGGATGGGGGAAGAAGACGAGGAGGAGGAGGAGGAGGGTGGAGACAATTAGGAGAGAAGGGAGAGAAGAAGGCAACAAAACAAGCACTGATTGGGATGGTGCATCACACACGATGGGGAGAAAATGGCGAGTGACAGAAGACGATGGGGTTCGCTGCTTTTAGACAAGCTAAAAAGGAAAGGGGAGGGAGGCGCAGAGCTCCTCCAAAGTACAAAGATAAGAGCGTGTGAGATTTTTTTTTTTAAGGGGTGTGAGGAAAGACTCGTGAAAACCAGGAGGTGTACAGTAGGTACACTGGAGTGAGACAAAAATCAACGGCACGAAGGCATCGACAACAGAGGGGCAGTGCATTGCAAGAGAATAAATGTCATGGCAAATCCTGTGATCCCATGTTGCTGTGAAGGAGTCTCGCGTCGGCGCGTCTGTGTGTGTGCTCAGCCATAAGTCAGCCACCGGCCTCTCGGTGTGCGGCCGGGCCACAGTCCAGAGGGCCCAGGTAATTTGACGGATCGTGCCACTCAAGCCGGCGATGCCTACAGCTCCCCCTTGCAAGGGATTGTTTCCCCCAAACCTTGTTTGGCCAGACTGGCATGCCGACATGAGATGAATGGCCGCTCCGTCTCCCGGCCTGTCTGTGTCTGATCCGTCCTCGCTGCTCCAAGGTCGGCCAACCAAAAGAATCACAGAGAATGGGAATGCAGGCCTTTGGAGGGGGCGGGGGAGGCAGAGGTGGACGGAACGCAGAGGCAGAGGTGGGAGGAAGGTGTGTGTGTGTGTGTGTGTGTGTGTGTGAGAAAAGACAGATGTCAGGGGGTCTAGAAGCAAGGTACATGACTTGGGTCTGAGCAGGTTCTGCCTTTGCCCTCTGTGTGTCCTGGTGTTTTTCAGTGTGTGTACGTGTGTTTTCAGTGGGTGCCGAGGAATGAAAAAGATGTGAGGAATACATCAAACGCCATCAGCATGCTGCGGAGACGGATCCTGTCAACACGCAGTTTGCTCGGCCCACCTGCGGTTAAAAGTGTGTCGGTCTCGCTTTGGCTTCCGCAGCCACATGGAATGAAGCCGGGGCCAACTTGCTGTATTTATTCGCCTCTCCCGTTAGCAGGGAAAACGTTATCTAGCTCGATGGTTGGCACATCTTGAGGATATTTTCCCAAATCACCAGACAAAACATTGACAACGGAGAAACCCCAGATACCGTTCGAAGCGACCGTGCCTCCTAGAAATGATGTTTAATTAATACTAATTTGTTTTGCCAAATACATTTTTGGGGGGAACATAACTGCTCCCCGGAGTTATGTTCAGTGGCAAAATATTTTATTAGTGACTGCAATGCAACACTTTTGTCCGGGTATGGGGAGGTTGCATGGGATGGAGTAGAACGCGCAGGACGCAGCGATTTAGTATGCGATTTGGTACAAGCAACAAAAAGCACCCTGGGTAATCTGTCTCTGAACTTGAAACCATGTAGGAGTGCCTAAACATAATAATGAAACTTAACTCATGCCTTTGTTTACATTGCAGGAAAAGAAATGTGATTTCCCGTCAGTGAACATTTCGCACATATGTTGCGTAGCTAATTGAAATCTGGGCAGATATGTTGTGGGAAAATTATTTCCTCATTATGTGGATATTTGATTTAAAGGTCACTTTGTTGCTGTCAAAAAACATTTGCAGCTGCAAATTAGTCCGTATGTAAACACCACATCTAGAGGGAAAGTGTTTCACGGGAAACAAATTTGACTTTCTTGTTTCTTTAGTAACCATATTGTGTTTACATATGGATACGGTAAAGTGATTCAAACGTTTTGTTAAAAGTTAAGGAAACATTGAGGTTTCCGCTTTAAAAGAATAGGAGTCTTGACGTGTTATATGCTCCGTCACCAAAGCGACCTCTGCTCTGCTATCGCACTTCTCTTCGGCGCGAGCGTTCGGCCTTTCAGGAGGGAGAAGATAGGAGTCAGGGTGACGAAGATAAGCACTCAGATCTGACGATGAAGGATGAGTTTTTAAAAACACAAATGTTAAAAAAACAGGCACAGTTGGAACAATTTTAAACCCGGCGCGGCCACTGCTGCCTCCCCCCACACTCTGCCATTGTTATTCCCTCTTCTGCATCACCTGTGGCTTAAACGGACCCCTCCAGATCCTCCTCTATGATTAGACTTTTCACTTTGTGGCTTTGGCCACCTTCTTCCTACTGTCTCTGGCTGGGGGAGGAGGCGGATCAGACGTGACTCGCAGTGAGACTTGGCAGACATGTCGGGCTCCAAGGTTTTTTGATTTTTGCTCAAAATCAAAAGAGCGAAAAAAGTGGAAGATGTGGCATCTTCCTTTAAATACAGGAGCTCTAATAAACCAGAATGCAATGCTGCTGTTTGAGTGCGGGGGGCCACTTATTTGATGGTTGCCGGCATCTTTGTTCTCCTCTGATATCTGAAATCTTTATTTTCCAGATTATGAAAACAAAACTCGCTTTCGGCTATTGCTGTTTCTCCCTCCCCTGTGTACAGCGCCCGAATGTGTATCTGAGTGTAGAATCTATGCGTTTGCATTTGTTAGGAGTGTGTGTGCGCACACGTGTGTCAGTGTGCGAATGTGGGCCTCACGAGTGTACCGTATAAATGTCACTACATCATCTCTTTGTGGATGCGGCTGAGTAAGTATAGCTCAGAAAAATCAATTTCAGAGCCCCACGAGTGCAACATAAAAAACCACATAACATTTTCTGTCTTTTTTTTATTTCAAGAAATATTAGCTAAGCTTTAGACAGAAAGCGTTGCCTGCAAATAATGTGGCATCTTATTTTGCTGAATAGTATGGGAAAAAATAAATAAAAGTCAATACATGTGGAAAGCTTTCATTAACACTCGATTTCCCTCGACCCGACACTTGATTTGTGTTGAAAAAAGGTGTCTGCATGGAGTCAGTGGATTTCTTCTCTTATTTCCGGAGCTGTGTGAAATGCCTGTCCCCCTTGGGAAATGTGGTCTTTTGTAATTCTGGTAATATGAGGACTCTAGCAGCCAGTAACGAGAATTTGATGTTGTTTTTTTTCCAAATGCACAGCCCGGCATACTGTGCATTTCCTAAAATTATTTCATCAGCCCTCACCTCAGCCCTGTCCCATTCACTCTTCCCCTCAGCTAACTTTCTACCGCCTCTCCTCTCCACTCTGCCGCCCCCTCCCTCGCCACCACCGCAACCCCCCCACGCCCCCTCCTTGTTCAATCTCTGCACTGTCAGTTTGTGGCTTCTCGCTTCTCTCCTTCAGTCATTGATCACAATGGCAATAGCCTGGTGTTTGCTGGTCTGGAAATGTGGGCCTCGGCAGGGAGGGAGAGGAGATCAAACACTTTAATTACTGCGGGCTCGTAGGTGGCGCCAGCTACAGGCAGCAGTCATGTAACAAGGACAGGTAGAAGAGGAACGCTCGGGCAGACACGGACGCACCAGAGCAAAAAACCTCCTTGGTTCAGATTCACTGGCGCTCGCACGTCAGGCAAATGCCGCAAATGCCTTGCTGATCTCATGCTCATACATACCCGAATCTGTATTATGGGTATATATAAAAAAGAAAAAAAAGAAATCACTCACTCGTATTGAAACACCATAAATGCATTAGCATACATTAACAGTCAAACCCGGCATGTGCATGATGTATATGAATTAGAGGCTATTTCCTCTTCTCGTCGAACGGGCCGGGCATGATCGGCCAGGCCATTCGCTAAATGCGCAGCATCCTGTGCAAGCCATAAACCCATTGTCATTGAGCCGTTATCGCTCCACTGATTCATTTATAATACCTGTATTGATCCTGGAGAGAACTACAAGGGAAGGAAGAAAAGGCTGACACAGACTAGCACTGTGATTGATGTCCCGTCTCGCTCGTCCCGGTGCCGATTTGGAGCATTGTGGGAACCAACGCTCTACATCACTGGTTTTCATTCCTATACCAGGTATACGGTCAGAGGTTGGAGCAAGGTCAACAAGAGGGGTTATGTGGAATCAACATGTGCCGGCTGTCGAAGCTGGTGAATGTAGTCAATTTAGAACGAGAGGGGGGAAATGGGAGATTGTGAAAGCATAACAGATTGGATCAAATAAGAGGAAAATGACAAAAAGTCAATTACTTTAACATAAACACAATGAGAGTGTGAGTATTCTAATTATACTGGCTACACAAAGCCTCTTGCTGGTGGGACTTTGATATAATTGTTCAGGTTTGCTTTGTTTGTGGGCCTCTGGCTTAATGAGTTAAATTATCTCGATACTAAAAATTTTGTTTCGTCCGGGCAATGAAGTTTTTTCATTTAAAAAAAAAATTTGTTTAAACAGGAGACCAATTCTGTCTTATTGTTCGTGAACATAATTTATATTTTCAATGAGATCCTCCTCAAGGCTGCTTTCTCTCAAAGGCCACACTCCAACATAAGAGATAATCAGAGAGATGTGTGAAATAATACATTTTAAAGGGATTACTGCATTCTTCCAGTGTTTCATAATTTCTCACCTGCAAAAAATTATATATATTTTTTTTATCTGCTCAAATCTTTGGTTTCTACCAGTCCCACAGGAACTGCCAAAAGCACATCAGCTTTATGGTTGTTTGGTCTGGCTCGCACCAGAGAAATGGATTTTTTTTTTTCATTAAAAGGTGAGGTCTTTGATATGGTGGATCAATTTTTCAGAAGTGTTTTTATTTGATAAACAAGGGCTTTTTCCTCACCGGGTGAACACAGGCACAGGCTCGGGCCGAACCCAGCACAGGCTGGAACAGGAGCAGTCAAAGAAATTATGGAGAAAAATAGAGAACGAAAGAGGGTGGAGTCCCAGGGAGAAACAATTGAAGCTGGAGCCAGCGGCGATGAAGAGTCGAGAATAAATATTTATGTCTTGTAGTGTTTCTGCACGACAGATTCTATAATACATTTGAACGTGGCGCTACACCTCAGCCATGAAAAAATGTGCTGCACGCTGCCAATAAAGCACATTGGGAGCTGTGGGGAGAAAGGGTAAACAGATCAAGGGGCTGTGAAGAGGAGGAAGGGAGGAAGCAATGAAAGAAAGATGAGAGAGAGAGAGAGAGAGAGAGAGAGAGAGAGAGAAACAGAGGAGAGGAAGAAAGGAGAGGAAACTGATATGGGAGGAGGAGCGGAGGGAGGAGATGCAAACAAAGTACCGACAGACAGAAATTGACATCACAGGTATGGCAAATGGGACAGCGTACATCAAGCAGATCGAGATAGTGTACACAGGGAGAGACGGCGAAGGAATGAAAGGGAGAGATTTGTGGCCCCGCGGAGTGAAGGGCATGAAATGAATAGAGCCAGGGGGCCCACTGGAGTGTGTCCTGGGGATGTGTGCGACTGGGTCAGGGAGAGGAGCGGGCGCGGCTGCAGGCGAGGGTCTGTAGAGCCGGCTCAGGGGAAAGAGAAGAGACGGACGCGGCCCATTAACTCAGCGATAGTGGCTAACCAGGATCGTTCGGGGAGGGGCAGCGGTTCGGATCCATAAAGATGGGACATGCTGGAAAGAAGACGTCTTAAGTGCCAATCTGTAAAATATATCAGTGAATATTTATTTAGGTAAAAATATGAAAAAAATATATTATTTAAAAAAACATCTTGCATGGATTTCAAGAATTTTAAGCACGCAAAAATGCGGAAATGGAGAGTCACGCTGCGTGAAACGTAGGAAAAACAGACCAAGATATTAAATGCGAGAAGAATGAGAAAATATGACAGAGTCAGATCCAAAGAGGAGAAATGTCCTATTCACATGGGACTAATTTCACTCGGGCGCTTTTGAGTGATTTGTAATAATTGCAGGGCTCGATGGTGGTTTTTAATCCGCGGGGAATCTGCTGCGACTGGCGTCTCAATCTTCCCCGTGCCACGGAAAAGTGAAGGCAGCAAGTGATGGAATCAATCGGCAAAGCATTTAATTGAGTGAAATCTGGAGACAGAAAAAAATTATTGGGAGAATAAGGTGGTAGTTAAAGGTACAAGTTTCAGATAAGTATTAAATCCAATCCCTCTCTATTGTGTGAAACACTTATGGCTGCTTCATATTCTGCCCACGCTCTATTATGTTGCCGACCATATTTTTTCAGCTCACTGTTTTGGTTTTGTGTGTCCATTTTGTTGAGTCACTCTGGCTCTCACCAGCCACCGCGTATTAAACCGTGGGCAGGGGCAAAGTGATTGTAGGCTTCCTGCCTAGGGAATGCTGGCGAGCCAAAATAACTGAGTGGCTGGTGAACACAGTTGAACACCCTGGAAGCCAGATGAGGAGCCAGATGTGTTTCTCAGAAGTTGGCGGACAAAACTGGGGAGAAAAGCGCCAGTGAATATTGGACTTCGTTCAGCAGGTGGAGAGAGAGGGCGCTTCAATGATGTCTGGACGTGTTTGGCAATTGCTCGCAACCACATTAGCCCTGTGATAAATTGATAGTTTCTCACCAAGGAGATTATGTTTAGCTCCTGTCCGTTTGCTGGTTTGTTTGTTTGTTCACGTAAAAACGACTTGGATTTCCATGGAACAAGGTGAAAGGATGGGACACGGGCCTAGAAAAGAGCCCGTTGAATTATGACGAAGATCCGGACAAAAGGGGTGGATCCAGGTTTTTAAAAAAAATTTTTTATCATCGTCTCTAACGTTGCGAGTTAGGGTGTGTGACATTTTCACAGATTTCCCATGGAAATAATGTGCGTGGATTGTTAGAGAGGAGTGCAGGAACAGGACCCAAATGCAGAGTGCAAAATAAGGTTGTATAATAGTCAAACAGAAAAAAAAAAATCCACAAGGAGTAAAAACTGAACCATGAAAAATCAAAACAGGAACGGAAAAACAAGCAGGGGGGTCAAACTACAGATAATTCAGACCAGGAGACAAGACTAATTCGACTGGTGACAGGTACAGACTGGACAACACGAACGGAAGCACGGAGACTAAATAGACACACGAGAGGGCACAGGTAACAAGACGTAGGTGAGACTCATGAGGAACAGGTCCAGACGAACACAGGGGCGGGAAACGGAGGAAGAAGTGCAGACAGCAGGAATCTAACTTAAAAAATAAGACAGGAAGATACCAACTGAAAATACAACAAAACACAGGGGGATAACAAGATTAACCTAACAAAGGCAGAAACAAAGGCAAGACTACAGAATATAATCATTAAGGCAAACACACAAAATGAGTGAGAAAATATTCCATAAAACTCTAAATACTCTAAGTTCGTAAAGAGACAATGAAAAATATCACGTGCACATTTAGGGGACTGATATCTATGAGGGTGTGCAATTTATGTGCAGCTCGATGGAATTTTAAGGGGACTGTTGGCCCTTGGAGGAGATATGTGCTCTACACTGAGAAACATTCTAGTTAAGGTGTGTTTACTGTGAGATTATGTGTCAAAAAATGTTCATGCAACTTAAAATTTCATGAAAATCTGTAACAAAAATGCTAATTAGTAGTGGTAGGAGTTAAAGGCTCAGTGTTTTGCTCAAGGATCAGCAGCGTGACATAATTGTGATTGGCACCGGTGAAAATGTTTTTGCCTTGGCCCCCCCCCCCCCCCCCCCCCGCGCCCCAAACATGAGCACACGCTCGTGCGCAAACACACGCACGGACGTTCACGACCACTCCAGACAATCCCAATGCAGACAATTGCTATGTCGCCATCAAACATCCGAAATAGCTGAAGGCAGCCTTCATTAGCAAATCACCACAATGTTAAAGAACAAAAGCATAGAACAAATGAAAAGCACATCAACTCCTTATGGGCCTACACAGTATGAATGATGACGCGATCGCTTCATTCATTCAGTTCGTGCGCATGTTATCACGCTTGTCTCTCTCTTTGTTGTTGTTGTGATTCTAGTCTGACCGGGCCCGCGAAACCCACAATCTCGAGTACGGGAGACCCACGCACTTGCCACGAGGCCAAAACAGCCGAGTAGCAGCGCACTTCGCCAGCATGTCTCTTACGGTGTCGAAGAGTGATGTTTACAAACTGCACTCGCAGTGTTGCGTGGTGCGGTCTGCACCATTTTTGGGGGGTTTTCGATTTACAGAGCCAGGACCGATTCGAAACCCGATCCGATATTTTTCAGCTGCACACACAGAACCGACAGTTAACAGTTATGAAATATTTGCAGATTTTTTCAAAACGTGTTTTGCTTTAGAATCGCTTACTGCCAAGAATAAGGTGCTCATCCTGATCCAGACTGTGCATGTGCTCACTCACCGAGGTTTGTCTTCTTTAGAAAAAAAAAAATTCCTCTCGTCATGGGCCCCGTTGCGTGGCACTGGCTGCACCGTTAATAGTTACGCCATTGCCTCTGATCATTTGACGGCCGCGCCACCTACTGAAATCAAGCTGCCCGCAAAAGCCCTCATGTTTTTCCTCCTCCCATGGTCCACGATACATTGGACAATCTCATTTTGGTCCAAGCCTTTTCTGCCATTTATTTCCACTTTGCAGCCCTGGACTATATATGCACATGAGCCCGATGCACTTTTAATGCCGTACAGCACTGAGAGGAAGCACTTAGGTGTGGCAGAATTGTCTTGATGGCTGGCGATGCGCTGGCAGCCCGTGTCAATGGAAGCGGCTTCCTTGCTTCCCCTAAATGTGCTCAGACAGAGACAAAGATGGAGGCTGCGAGCTGAATCCCTGAAATGGACAGCCCCGGGACACTGAGTGAAAGTCAAACAGTTTAGCGCAAAGTAGTTAGGCACTGGCACTCTGTCTGCGCGGTCCATTAATGGAGAGTCAAGCAGGTGAGTGTTGCAGGGGTGCAGGGGCTGGCATATGCCAACCTAGAGGGGTGAGGGCGGCAAAGCAGACCCCCTGCCTTCAGTGTCATCTGTCACAGAGGAACAGTATGCATGCTAGTGTGGTACTATGAGGAAGGAGGGGGGCAGAGGCCAGAACAGAGAAACATTCAGAAGGTATTCAGACGACCTTCTCGTAAAATCATTTCAATTAGTTTTTTCCCCTCATTAAGTTACACTGATTATCACATAATGACAAGTGTATGAAAGTGAATGAAAAACTGAAATATCACATTGACAATGGCATTTTGCTATTCACATGGTATCGGAATTACGGTAAAAACGGGTTTCCAACTTGGAAATTGCACATAATTTTGATACCCCAGTTACAAAGTTGGGGTAGGCAGAAGCTTTCAACATGGCGGAGAAGAAGATAGATGCAGTAAAGATTCATTTGAATCTGTAATTTATGTACACTTAATTTGATATAGACCAATGCTATTTATCTTTCTAGCCATAACAAAATTGCTATAGTCTGTTACATTAGGCCATTTTGCCATTATTTCAACTCGATCCAACAAAGCACTCGAACATGACATTCTTGTTAATCCGACTTCACTAACTGGAAGTAGGACCTTCCGACTAGCACGCCAAGGCATCATTAGTCACTTGACATTTCGCTCAGGTGCCTCCCCATTACTCTTGGAACATATTTGAGTTTTTTTCCTACCTGAGCGGAGTCCACCGGTGGTACGTTTAATCGATTGGTTAGATTTGGAAAGGCACACACACACACGCCTATCTACACAAGGTCTCCTAGATGACAATGCCTATCAGGGCAAAAACCATACCATGGGGTTGAAGGGAACTTCCTGCCGAGCTCAGAGACTGGATTAAGTCCATTATGTAGATCTCAACATACTAATTCAGCTGCTTTTGTAGATGTTTGAAACAACCGGGAGTCTTCCTACAGAGCCGCCAGGCCAAACTGAGCAACCGAGGAAGAAGGGCCTCCTTAGGAGAGGTGACCAACCCCATGGTCAACTCTGGCTGAGTGGAGATGGGGTTTATGGCAGATGGGCAAAATGGTGAAACACACATGGGAGCCTGTTTGGACTTTCCAAAAAAAAAAAAGCAGCGAAAGGAAGATTTGGCCTCAATTCTAAGCGTGTACACCAGGCACCACTCAGTACCTGCCCAGCTCACCTCATTCTTTGCCTGAACGAGAGCATTTCAGCATTGATTGCGATGCAATTACTTTGTTTGTCAGTTTGAGTTTCGTGGCTCGACCAATGGATGTTTGGCGAGGGATGCTGTTCCGGGGACGAGCTCGTCTCGCTGCCCAGTCAGGTACAATTGTGCTGAGGTGTAATCACCAGAGCCGAGCTGAGGATATTAGCAGTGTTGTCGATACATCTGCATTATTGTGTCATCACAAAACGCTTCCCTTTTAGGACGTGAAATAAAGCTGGGTGATAAAACAGTGCATTCAGCAAGTTGTCATTTTATTTGCCCTTATTTCCTTCTCTTTCGTGATGGCGAGCTGCAAAGTCGGGCCTTCACATGACACATCTCGTTTTTTTCAGCTCATTACGTCTTATAACCCTCTCTTGAGTTACGATTCATTATCCAGCATCACAATGCACAATGGCTGAGGGACGACCTAAGAGGCTCCCTTTCTACTTCTTCTTCTGTAATCAAGGTTAAAAAAGGACACAGCCCAGCAACACAAGGTTCTAAAATCCAAACCACACCTCGACGTGTGTGCGACATGAAAAGAAATATTAATACATTTATTGTGCCATCAATGTGCTTTTATTGGTGAACCTCTAAGTCTATCGTGACAAAAGTTTGCGTGCTCAAAACAGTTCAGCGAGTCGATTTTCAACCACAGCATGTATCTATTCAAAGGCTTCGCTCCGCCAAAGATGCTACTTAATCCGTCTCTCGCTCAGTTTTGCAAAGACCTCTCTTCACCTCCATCACCGCGCTCTGAGACATTCGGGTCTGACAGCGGAGGGTTCTGACGCTCCGATGTGTCTGCCTGCCCAGTTTTTCTTCTTTCATTTAACTTCTTTTCTTCTCTCTTGCTGCAGGGCACAGTATGTCATCGCGCCGAGCAGGTATTGCTGACAGGGTGTGACGTTTAGGTGAGAATGCACAAAGGCCCCACAGGTCACTTTTGTTCATTGTCAAGCTAAGATCCCGGCCCAATGTTCTGTATGGGTGTTAAAATCGTACCTGCATTGTCACTGTTGAGCTTCAGTCAGATCCCCAGACTTTGTGATGAATCTGTCTGCCAGCAGCCAGATAAGCCCATCACTTATTCTAAAAATTACTTGTTCGGCTTTCCACGTTCTGCAGAGTTCTCCTGTTTTGCTTTGAATTTATCTCTCCGTTTTGATGCTGCTGTCGGAGATAATCTAATATAGCGATATTAAACCGCCTTTGCTTGAGACTTGAGGCGCTGTGGTCACTAATAATAAATCTACCTTTGTTGATGCCTTAAGGTTGAACTGAAATTATCGTGTTGATAGAATAACCTGAGTATTTTAGTCAAAAGTGTAATCATCAAAACAAAAGTACATGTAATTTACTGGTTAATCAATAGTTGCAAACAGTTCAATAACATCAATTCAATCCCAAAATGTGTTCATGTAGTTAACCAGTCTGGTGGAGTAAAAAAGAGATTGTTAATGCGAGGTATAATAATGCATATATACAGGGTGCGATCTTCCGGGGGGATGCGTAACATTTCCCAATTTCTGGTCTACATATCCCCACCTTTGCTGAATTATTTTTATCCCCGGTGGGAACAAAATGTCCTTCACAAATAGACTAATAGACCAATATAAACCAATATAAAATACCTTAAATAGAAACATTTTAACTATGTATAGAGCTGTAGCGTGAACAGTCTATAGTGCGATCGAACGATCAAATCCGAAATGGACCACCCACCTTCAACGCTCACGTTCTTGAGGGGGAGACAATAGATGACATTGCGGCTAATTTACCTAATGATCCTGGTTCCATTAGCCTTTGATCGATGCACGGCTTTACAGAATGTCCACAGGCACAAATATTTCATGGGATTTAAATCTTGCATGTTTTGTTTTGTTTTGCACGTTTAACACTGGTCAGCCAGTCGACTGCTCTCAAGAGATGTGCTCACGACAGCCACCAGCGCCCATGGCCTTTAGCTTCCACGAATCGTATCCTATATATATAATATATAATGCAGGCTGAACACAGGACTGTGTGCACAGGAGCTCCTGATGACAGAAGAGGCAACTCAACAAAACCACATGCATGAGAAACAACATCGCTTGAGAATCTGAGTAAATGTTGGAAGACTAAGCTGAAACTCCGCCGTCTGAGTAGAGGCTTCCTGACTGATGCACAAAAGGTAAACAACCCCGAAGGGACGGATGCCTTAACGCACTGATAGTACATAACCAGTGCTATCTTGGCTTATTGAAAGGAAATAACATTTTGTACTACTGTTCAGCCAGCAGCGCGCTCTCAAATAGCAGTCAACTGCTGCCATGGGAAACACATCCCCCCATCAGCCTGAAGCTCTGATGCTGTATTTCACAAATGTGTCCAAAAACGGTTTTGTATTCTGAAGAAATACACGCCGCAGTATCATTATAATTTGTATTCCCTCGCACAAAAGTGAGGAGAATTTAAGTGTGTGTTTCATCTTAGATTTAAAGGCTTGTGTGTTAAATAAATGACTGAATTGGCAATTTAAATAAAGTTCAGATATTCAATCCACTTTTTTTTATCATTGTTTGTTCTCTGTAATAAGTGTGGATATAGTGAAACAAAATTTACTGTTGGATGAATTTGAACATTTGAATGACTCGCCAGCCCTCTCCGTGCATTGCAGACCCTGCACTCGGGGAAAAGACGACAGAATCACCAGGGAACCGGGCCGAGCGGAGAAATGCATCCCACTTGGACGGAGGACCGGCGGTGCGTCGTGAAGCTAAGCTTTTGGAAGCAGCCACCCAGGAGTGGTGCCTGAAGCTAGAATTATACAGCGCCGCTCTCAAACTCGATCTTAACTGTGGGGAAATAGGCACTTTTGGCCTCCTTACGCAGGCTCAGCATCTGACACCTGCTGCAAGTCGTGGGTTGCAGGTGCATTGCGTCCCCTCGGGGCATTAGTTAGCAGCTCAGGCCGCCTTCCAGTCGCGGGGGCCCTGGGGGCAAATGGATGTCACATTATCTGATAGACTGTTGGTGGAGGAAGCTGCACGTCGTGAGATTAGAGGTGGCTAGGAATTGCATTTGACAAAAAAATATATATGTATTTTAAAAAGATTTGGCAATGACATAAAGGCTAAATATGATAAACAGACTTCATTATATCCTGGAAGAGCCCGTACTGTATGAGTTCTATTCTGGAGATTACTGTCACAATACAATTAGCGGAGCACTCTGATAAAGTGGAACATATCTTTCAGCAAACCTTGACAGCAAAAAAAAACAACAAAAAAAAAAAAACTCCCAGGCAGCTTTTACATTGTCTGGCTTCACTGTGAGGACCTTTTCACAGAGTCGACATGTCGTGTTGCCTCAAAGACAAAGGAGTCCCGGAAAAAGTCAGATCCTCTGCTTTTATTCAGTCACTCGGAAGACAGTGCTGCGGAGCGTTTCTGCTGCGGCAGGAGTTTTTCTGAAAGCACTGGGGGAGATACAAATGGAAAAAAAAGAGGGCGCAGAACAAGATCAGTGAACAGCCTCCACTTTCCCTGGGAGGAGTTTTCCAAAGGTCACAATGCCCATTCACACACCAATTTACATTGATCAGCAGTCCCCATGGTTGTTTGTGCATCAGGAGTTTTGCCCAGAAACCCCTGCCATAAATCAACCAAGGACTGAGTCCAGCATCAAGAAAGGAAAAATTAAAACCCCTTTTTTCATATGAAAACATGCCGCAGCAACAAAAGCTTTGTTTTCCTAATGTGTTTCCTTTGTGATGTTGGATACGGTTTGGTTTTTCCCCCTGCCCAGGATTAGTCCGCAATTTGACGTAGATCAAAGCACGGCACATTTTTACAAAGAATCGGGATGTGAATCCCAGCGGTCACTCGAAAGCACCGACGAAGCGAATGAAGAAGGAAGGACGATAGATTCTGCTTGATATGTATTCAGTCAGTCTGTGTTTCAACGTCGCGGAGCTATTTGTCTAATTGATATATCAGTGTTCGCCAGTTTAGTCGGGGAAAAGTGAATAATTACTGTAATGACTCAATCAGATTTTTACCTCTGTTTTGCGTGGGGAGACCCCTACAGTGCAGCTCTTCTTTTCTCTCGTGCATTATCATTTGTTTTCCCAGGACAGCAGATATTACACTTTCATGTTCACTGCAGTCAGCTGAATACCTACTCATAGGTCCATGGATATGCAAATTACAAACAACGGTGAGTGAGTAACATTTGCACGCTAACTTGAATATGTAATGTCATAAAGGACCCAGTACATAGCCTGGAAATAAAAAATTAGAAATTAAATCAACAAATCCTGTGAAAAGTCCCAACAATGAATATCTGCTCACTGGTATTGCCTGTGAAGTTTAAATATGTATTATTTCTCTGCCATGGAGCTGATTTCCAAAAGCTATTAGAAACACATCAGTGAGCTGCACAGTTTGAACTGGGTGACATGTTTCTTCATTATGATAAACATCTACAGTCAATTTTATTTTTGAATCAGTTTCACAAACAGTCCCACTGCCGTAAATACTTCTTCAATTGAGGGAACATTTGTCTTTGAGTTGACGGCGACGCCGGCGGCTGCGCGAATAAGACACAACAGTGCTTTGAGCCAAATGCTAATGGCAACACGCTCCCAGGCTGAACTCAACGACAAAGTTAACTGCTGATGTTGGATGTATAGTTTCAATCCCAATTGCGCCACAAAGTCTGGAAATCCCAAACATTTAATCTCTCGGAAAATCAGAGATTGAACAAATTGTCACAGTAATCCTTTCAATATTTGTGTAGATATTTCAGTACGAACCAACTGAGCAGCATTGCTGTTCCTCAAGCGGTATTAAGATTCAGTGTTAATATTTCAGACGTACAAAAAGAACTCAGACACAATTCCCCAAGTCAGAATGGGATGGAGTGACTGGAGAGCGGAACAGCTGATCGGGAAAACCCGGCCAGGGCTGTTGACAGACTGTGTGCAGACCGATTGAAGTTTCTTGAGCTGCTGCTTGTGGGCAAGGGAGGCGGGAAAGGCAGGCAGAAGTAAGCCTGAGGCGCAGGCACATAAAAGTTCAAAACAACACATGGATTACTCAGGCGAGAGTCCTCTGTGTTGGCTGAAGCGTAGCACATATGTGAGCGGGCAACTTGGCCGAGATGATCAGATGCGAGTGTGCAGGTGGATTGGGAGAGGAAAGAACCTGAGGGCCACGCCCAACACACACACACACGGAACACACACACCATTATCCTTTTGCTCAGGGATTTTGTCAATAAATACCTCCAAACAGGTGGCAACCTGCCACCCTCCTGATGCCCAAATAGATTATATTAAAAGTAATGCAAGTTTGCAAATGCAATTAAAACCACCTTCACGCCGTGTTGCAAATCTGTCTGTTGGTGAACAGCAGCTGTTGACCTGTCATGACAGCTCCATCGAAACAAGACAAAGCATCCAGTCGCAGCATCCATCCAGCCCCCACCCCCCCCCCCCACACACACACACACACACACCGCTTCATATCGTTTGAGTAACGACGTTACAGTTGGACCCAAAAAACTTGGGACGCGGCAGCTGATTAACATGATCAGTGTGCACTGAGCAGACAGATACTGAGAGGGGTCAAAAGAGGTGGAAGAGAAGGCGGGAAGGGCTGGGAGAAGGATTATATCCGATAAGTGATTGAAATGCAGAGCAACAGGGACGACAAGAAGCTGGCGATGTGTCATTAATTGGTGGACGCATCGACTCTCGGAGCGTGGACAGATTCCACATCAGCGCTGAGACATTCAAAATTGGCAAACGTTCCCACTTGCGGGAAATGGATGCGTTTAATTAATGGGCAAAACAAGGGGTATATGTTCGAGGATTAAGAAGGGGCAGGGTGGAGGGGATCAGCAAAAATTCGGACTCAAATTGTATACAAATTGAATTGAGGCTTGGCAGGGGTCGAGAATCGATATATTAATTATAACGGCTCATGATATTCACAAAAGAGGCGGCGGCGACGGTCTCACTTTGATTAACGATTTTGCTGGGAATAGGTCCAAGCGAATGTGCCAGAACCGTGACATTAATAGCATAGCACATTCGGCGTATGTCTGTACAAATGTGTATTGATGGGACGCGCTAAATGGGTTAAAACGCGGCCAGCGGAAATGAATGGCAGTGCCATAAACAATCAAACATTCAATTGTACATTGCTCTCCACTTAGCAACTCGGTTGGCTGAAAATGATCCATTTTAAAAGCCACTGAGTTACGTCTCAGGAGTGCTCTATCAGTTTTTTAACCATCAGCATGTTGCAACATTTAACGCTTCATCTGCACTCAAAATCATTGCATTTCTGAAACTTCGCCTCCGCATCTTCCTTCACCTCTCAACTCCACCTCTTGATTTTCCTCTTTCTGTCTGTCTGAGCATTACAAATACAGTACAAACACAGCAGACGACTCCTGGGGAAAAAAAGAAGAAAAGTACAGTTTGCCACAGATTGATTACAAGTCTTAGTTAATACATCAGAAACTGCCAGATTGCGCAGATGTTGCTGAGAGTTGAGAAATGGATAAATCTACCGGCATAATAGATATATAGATAGATAGATAGATAAATACTTTATTCATCCCAAGCTGGGAAATTCTTGTGTAGCAGCAGCACGTTTCCCACTGCACACATCACACATTAAAAAATATATACAATATTTACACAATAAATTCAAAATATACGAATTGTCCAAAAAAATAATCTGGAAATTAAGAATAACAGTGGAACAGTGGAACAAGGTCTATCTGTCAGCCAGAGGTCTTATAAAGTATTATGGCTTGTGGCAGGAAAGATTTCCTGTAACTTTCTTTGTGACAGCGAAGCTGAATCAGCCAATTGGAGAAGGAGCTCCGCTGTCTGTCCAGTGTGAGGTGGAGAGGATGGTCCGGGTTATCCATGATGGATAACAGTTTGTTCATAGTCCTCCTCTCCACCACAGCTTCAAACGCGTCCATCTTGCAGCCTATTACGGAGCCAGCTTTCTTGATCAGTTTGTTCAATCTGTTCGTGTCGCTGGCTCCGATGCTGCTCCCCCAGGAGACCACAGTGAAGAACAGTACACTGCAGACTGATACAACATCTCCAACATCCTGCTGCACACATTGAAGGATCTCAGCTTCTTCAGGAAGTAGAGTCTGCTCATCCCCTTCTTGTACACAGTCAGCCTGTTGGTTTTCCAGTTCAGTCCATTGTCGATGTTGACTCCCAGGTACTTGTAGTCCTCCACCGTCTCCACCTCCTCCCCCAGAATGAAAAGGGGCTGTGAAGCTGTTCTCTTCCTGAAGTCGATCACCATCTCTGGTCTTGTCCACATTCAGCAGCAGGTGATTTGCTCCCACCCACTCCACAAACCTGTCCACCAGCACTCTGTACTCTCCCTCCTGTCCATCCCGTATACACCCAACCACTGCAGAGTCATCAGAGAACTTCTGCAAGTTGCACAACTCAGAGTTGTACTTAAAGTCAGTGGTGTATACGGTGAACAGGAAAGGAGACAGCACAGTGCCCTGTGGAGCTCCTGTACCACTCACCACCATGTCAGACAGAACACGGCTCAGTCGTACAAACTGCGGCCTGCCTGTCAGGTAGTTAGTGATCCAGGAGACAGTGGACGTGCCGACACCCATCAACCGCAGCTTGTCACCCATTAGCAGTGGCTGGATGGTGTTGAAAGCACTGGAGAAATCAAAGAAAGTGATTCTCACTGTGCCGCCAACACCATCCAGATGCGAATGGGCCCACTGCAGCAGATAGATGACAGCGTCGTCCACACCCAGAAGAGGCTGATAGGCAAAATGTAGAGGGTCGAGTGACGATCTCACCTGCGGCCTCAGGTGGGCCAAGACCAGCCTCTCCAGGACCTTCATCCCATGAGATGTGAGGGCAACTGGTCGGTAGTCGTTGAGTCCGGATGGAATCGACTTCTTCGGAACAGGAACGAGGCAGGACGTCTTCCACAGCACCGGTGCCTGTTCCAGGCTCAGGCTCAGGCTGAAGAGATGCTGGAAAACAGCACACAGCTGGCTGGCACAGGTCTTCAGAACCCTGGGGCTGATGCCATCGGGCCCCGCAGCCTTGCGTGGGTGAAGTCTCTCCAACTGTCTCTTCACCTGGGCCGTTGTCACAGTCCAGCGGGGGAGGGGGTTCTGACTGTCCGTGGGGGGATGGAGGTGTTGTGAAGGTGGGGGGATTGGATCCGGTGTGCTCACCACAGGGGAGAGAGGGGGGAGCATTGGAGGCAGCGAAGGTGTGTTGGGGCGGGGTGTGTGGTAGACGAGATGGCAGACTGAGAGGTCTGTGAGCTAAACCTGTTAAAGAAACAGTTCAGATGGTTTGCTCTCTCCCTGATGTCTGCCTGTCTCTCACACCGCACCCGGTGATGGCCTTCATCCCCGTCCACACGTCCCTCACGTTGTTCTGCTGGAGTTTGGCCTCCAGCTTCCTCCTGTAAGACTCTTTACTCTCCCTCAGCTCGTGTTGCACCCCCCTCAGCTGGAGTCTGTCCCCCGACCTGAAGGCTTTCTTCTTCTTGTTAAGAAGAAAGCCTTCAGGTCGCTGGCTTGTTGTTGGGGAAGCAACGTACAGTCCGGGCTGGCATGGTGTTGTCTTCACAGAATTTTATGTATTCTGTGATGCAGGCAGTCATGTTGTTGATGTCTTCCCCATGTGGTTCACATAGCAAATCAGTGAACCACTAGTTTTGTCCAGTGTTGCATGGTTAAAATCCCCAGTAATAACCATGAATACGTGAAGCTGTGGCGTGTATGACCTCAGCAGCTACCTCCGCTTCAGCTGATGGAGGAATGTAAACAGCGATCATCATGGCAGACTTAAACTCCCTCGGCAGATAGTACACACGCAGCCCGACGGCCAGCAGTTCAATGTCTGGGCTACAGTTGCTCCTTCACCACCTCTTACTCACACACATAACGTGCAACCCCCCCTCCTTTCTTCTTACCGCTCCGCTCCTCTCTGTCCGCTCGGACCATGCTGAAGCCGGGTACAGCCACGCTGTTGTCTGGGATACGCAAGTGCAGCCATGTCTCCGTAAAGCACATGATGCTGCACTCACGATATTCCCTCTGGGTCTTGATAAGCGCGGCCTGCTCGTCCGTCTTATTTCCCAGAGACCGTACGTTCCCCATGATCATAGCTGGAACGGCTGGTTTATGTTTCCTCCTCTTTGCTTTCCGTTTCTCTCCCGCTCTGCAACCCCGGCGTCTCCTCCGCAGCTCCTCCGGGATGTCAGGCCTGGGGGGGGGGACGCATCCCAGCATATGCTGTAACAGTTTACTGGAAGACAAATATCAAAGAGACGGAACACAATAACACAACTCAATTGTGTGCAGGGCCATTTTTTAAGTTGCTTCTCGGACATAGTCTGGGGGTTAAGTTGAAGCAATCGATATCCGCCCTCTCCCGTATTCGTATGGTTGATTGTTATATAATTGAGCAGCACTCAAGTGAGTGAATGTTTAGCAGGTCTTTGTAGTGTTGAAAGCCAGATTCACTCTGATGCCTTGAGTTCGGAATTTTAGTGACTACGAGCATTAACAAGTGGTAGAAGTATGTCTTTGGTTGGATTACGCAAAACCAAGAACCATTGCTCCGTTTGCTTCAAATGTTGACTTTTATCATTGTTAAAGGTCATTCAAGGTAGAATTCCGACAGATTACTGCGGACCAATACTCATAGTCAGAAAAGAGATTGACGTTTTCATCGAGTCGTGAACATAAATCAGTATGGTGCTTAAATGTTTAGCAACGTCTGCTTCGAAACTCCATCTGCTAAGCTCTTGGCAGAACAATAGATTCCTACTCTCTCTCTCTCTCCATTTACGTACTTTATATTCTGATGTTCCAAGATAAATCACATCAATGTTTTTGCAACCCTCAGTCTGTTTATTACATTTGATCTGGAAAGTTTGCTGCAGGAACATGATCACATGTCAGGGCTACAGATACAGACTTTCTGATACTAAAATTTTACATTACAGTTGACTGATTTTAACACCATAGTGTTTTTAATTTTATGATTAATTGTAACATCACAAAAACACATCTAAGGCATGCTACTTCCTGTGTTTGTACCAACTACTGTCATTTGACATAAATCATGAGGTGTGGAATCATTCAAACTGGAGAGTTTTTTTAAGTGGTGACATTTCTTTTTAGTTTTTTGGTGATAAACATATTTCTTGAGAATTAGTTCTGCAGGGTTCTGTGTTAGGCCCACTATTGTTTACTTTTCACATATATGCAATAATTTCAATCAATATTCATACAATTATCTCATTCACTGTAGCTGTAGAAAACTGTTGAGCATTAATTCATTATCTCTGTGATATGCTATTTCTGCAAATAATGCAACTGATCTATATCCAGACTGTACTGATTCCATTGAGGAACCCAATGTTTCATAATCTATCCACTATTAATGATTTTCTTTAATAAATGTCAAAATTTAACAGTGCCGTTATATTTTACAAACATTATATAAAAAAATGTTCTGCCCCAATACTAGTCCACGCTATAGTCATCCCTCACGGCCATTTCCTTTTAAGAGTTATATGAGATTTTTCAATCAATACAACAGCCAACATGTATTTTCTATGTTATAATGGAGTGGATTAATGGCGTCCTGAGCGAAGAATGAAATCACACTCCTTTTCTGTGTTTTTATTATAACTATTCTGTTCTGTTGTTCAGTAGCCAATTTGGGCACGTGTCCACGTTTGCGCTCGTGTGTCCCTGTGAACCCGTTGGTCCTCGTTTCCAAAGCGAGATTGGTCTCAGCTCTGATCGCAGTGATGTAAACACGACTCCCGGGTTGATGCAGTAGTTTGTCTGCACTTTGATGTCTTTCAGAGCACACAAAAACTGTAAAAAACACAGATCACCTGCTATGCCAATGATGTCCTAACTGTTGTAGCTGCGAGCCACGCTGCAGGCCCACTGAGAGTATACTGAGCTCTGTGCTCTGCGAGTGAGTGCAGCCCGAAATACAGTACGTTTTAAAAACATGTAATAGTTGTAGTTATTACATATTTTTTATGATATGTTATTTATCACACGGTGGCTTAGACACGGAACAGGAGCCCCAACCCACTGAAGGGACGCAACGGATCCAACGGAGTTGTTTGGTTGTTGACTCTTTCCATTCAGTTGCACTTCAAGATTGGCGAAAGAGAGGCCGCAGGTTTCGCCGACGACAGCGCTTGTTTCGGTCCGAGACACTGGTGCCCGTGCGACATCTAATGGCGTTTACTGACGTATATATGACCTTTAGCAGGGAGAGATCTCTTAGGGGGCCTCTGGGCATTACATGACTTACACGTGCCCCTCGTGATTTTCCCACTCTGCCAGAATCAGCACGGCTCAGGTCTGTCCCCGAGGCTACGGCTCCTTTGGCTCTGCCCAGTCGACAAATGTGATTATTCTGCTGCCAGAGCAGCTCTGCCTCTGGGAGTGTGTGTGTCTCACCAAAATTGCAATCTGTGGTTATATGTAGGCATTCTGTACGCATGTTAATGAAGCAGTGAGAGCTAATAAATATTGTTGCTACCTTTCTAAAAGCACATGCGGTTCAGAGGCGTTAATTACTGCACCGCAGCTGCTAAAATACAGGGTATTCAAATGTATATTTTTATGATGGAAGTGAATGCGGGATAATTTGGAGGCAATAAATTCAAATACTTAAGCAATAAAAAATGCAGTGCATTAGTATATGATGACACAACCCTCCTGACTGATTGGTAATCTGTCTTCATTGTGCCGAACTATATAGCTGCTGCGGTGATAATAAACCGCTGGCTTCCATCATAATGTCTCATACATGGCATCAATTCTGCAGCACGGAGTGCTTAGCGATGCCAGCCACATCCAACCCGAGACATTTTTCCATAGCTCTGTGGAGGGAGCGGCCCATTTGTAATGAGTGGCAGCGGAACGCCGAGTGGGATAGAGCACGACACAGAGAAGCAGAGAGAGACAGAGCAAAAAGATGGAGTGGGACGGAACTGGATGAAGTCTCAAGGAGCGGATTGCAGGATTGCGTCAGCGATATAGGAGCCGGTGAAATCAATTCTGGACGAAAATGAGAAAGATTGATTTGGGAGTGAAACAAAGGGAATAGTGACAAGGGCAGGTGGTGGTGAGAAAGAGGGAACAATGTCCGGAGAAGAGACGTCACTCAAAGGTGACTGGAAACCACAGGAGCAAAGTGACAGACAATTAAAAGAACAGTCAAACTGCTTCACGCGAAGACGTTTAATGAACGATCGAGAATATGGTACTTACGTTTATTCTTCACTCCTCCGGTGAGAGTTTAGTTTAGCTTCAGATTGAAGTTGATTTAGTCTTTTTTTTTATTCAGTCCAATTCGTATTTTGAGATACGAAGCACTGCCATCATTCCGGAATTATTTTTTTCTATTCATTAATTCATTCATTGTATAATTCTCACGTCTATTTCCTTTCTTTTCCCGCTCATAGCCAGATTACTGTTCCCAGTGGTCGCTCTGATGAATGTGTTTAGAAGAAGCGGCACCGTTTGCTCTTCCCTTTTCTTGGCAGTGCTGCTGAGCTGCAGGCGGCCTCATGTATTTGACACTGCATGCCCTTTTTTGATTTTTAATTTTCTTGTGCGTAGGAACCTCGGTGAGGAAATGAATGGAATCATTCCGAAGATCTCAGATGGCTATGTATCACATTGAACTTGTAAATATCCAAAATTCATCACGAATGATAATGATAATTTCTTTTGCATTATCTTCTTTTTAAAATCTGTATAAATGAAATCTGACTGAAAGTGCTTATGTTTGACACAAGCCCAGCATCACTCTTACATACTTTTTGACCTCGTCTGACAGTCAGACTCGAGTGCATTTGTGCATCAGCTAAATTCATTAATCACAAATGTTAGTTCTCTGTCCGTTTGTCCGTCTCTCTCCCTCGCTCCCCTCCACTTGTCCATTTACTCTCTTTTCACACCTCGGGCAAAAAGCGAGGTTGCTATCCTCATTAACCTCCCCTGCCTCTTTCCAGCTCACCTCAGGCCCACCTTAAGCTGCACTCATTACTACTGAATCAAGCTGGGGAGACAGAAACGAAAGGTGGGAAGCGGAGGAAATGAGAGGGGGACAGAAAAATAGTCGGCTGGAGAGGGAGGACTGTCATAATGGACGAAGGAGAGGGAAATAAAAACGAGGAGAGGGACAACAACTGGATACGCACACACAAATAATCAAAGAGAGGCATCTAAAGCAGTGATTCTCTTGTGTAGTTGACTGAAAAAAGGCACAAAGGAGATAGAGAAAGAGGGATGACAGGGGCAGAGAATCCATTAGGGGAACTCGGGAGTGGCGACGGAGACGTGTGAGCCGGTCATGAGCGGACATGCTCGAAGCTCAAAACTATGGCACTTGGCGTGGTTATCCGTGATAGATATCTTCTTTCAGGAACCAGTTATTTTTCAATGCCACAGTTCTGTTGGCTGTGAAACTACCATTTCAGACCCTGACTTGACTCGACCGCTCTTGAGGATCTCTCCGCTGCTGCCGCCGCCCCTCCCTTATGTCTGAGCCGGAGTCCAACCATCCTGTGAAAACATATAATGGATTAATGACGTGCTGCTTAAAGTGAAACAGTTATGGATACAGATCGATGCAAGAGTACTCTTGATGATAATGACGCACAACATTTCTTGTTTCTTTCCTTTTTCTCTTTTTTTTTGCCAGCCATTTGTTTCAAGATCTACGAGATATGCGGGTGATTAATGGCATAGGGAATGTTCTTGAAGCACTATCATTAAGAATTTTTTAATTAGTAAGGGGATGGTTTGTGGAGTGAGACGCCGCACTTATTACTGGACGGTGACGGGGGGGTGAGCTCAAAGCCTTCCTCATGGCCAGAAGGCGACCAGTGGACGCTAACTAACCAATGTGACATGAAACATGACCCCTCGATCCGACATCAGCCTGCGCCGATGAAGCAATTATGCTGATGTATTTTTTTTTTGAGTGTGTGATTTTACTATGGCCAATACCAGTGACTTGCATCTAGAAAGTCACAGCGTCGTGGCCTAGGAGGAAAATTTGATGGAGGGGGTGAATTAAAATGAACAGAAAATGGGAGTTGCATTTTGAGAGCCATAAAACAGAGGGAGAGGGATGGAGAGAAAGAGAGAGCAGACATAATTAAATTCCATCATCTATTACAGCTCGGCTCGCGGCTTTGATCTGGCTTCAAGGCCGCACTCTCCGACGCGCTTAGGCTCCATTGGCTTCTTAAAAGGTGACTCTCCCTGTGCTGTTTCATCATTCGTTTATGATCCATCATTCTCCGTGAACACATCCCTGCGTACGCCCACACACACACTTACACACACTCATCCTTTGGTTTAAGCAATTAGCGGCCTTGACCAAGATAGAGTACAACATTTATACTTTGACTCTCAAAGGGAGAGAGAAACCTTTGCAATATATATTCTTTTACTTTTTTTCCCCCTCTCGTTTTTTTTCTTGAAAATCTCTCCGTGTCTCGCTGCGTCTGTGTCGTCTCCTCTTGAAATTCAGATGCAGTTCCTCAATTTCAAGGCACTCTACAAGCGTGGCATGTTGCAGCAGCAAGCAATCAGCAGTGAAAACAATTGTGCGCTTAAAGTCGCTGTAACGACATCGACTCGTGAGCCGTTGACAGCACGCCCGATATCATCATTGGAAATTAAGCAAATTAATGGGTTACGGCCAACACGTCTATTTTCTCGAATTAGAAAATATGAAGCCTTTTTCCTTCCTGACTCTTTCTCTCGGTTGACAAAGTTTTCTCTTGTTGATCGAATTTCAACAAGAGGGGCTTTAACGTCAATTGACCCCTGTCGTCTTCTCCTGACCCAGCACTCTGTCCTTTTTGCTTCTCATCTTTTTCATGTCGATCAAGTATCCCGGCCCCCCTCCCCCTACCTTTTCTCCCACCGAGCCAACTATCAATCTCTATCCATAAGCCCCAACACGAATCTCCCGGCCAATCCTCCCCTCCTTCCATCTGCACTCTATATGAGCGGGGGCATCTCACGTCACAATCTCCTCTCGAGCTTCTCCCTTTCTTTTCTCCTTCTCATCCCATATCTGCCTCCCTTGCTTGTCCCCTCCCCGTCTTTCTGCTTCCTTGCACCTCTTGGGATAACATAATTCAGAGGACAGGCCTTTGGAGACCAAAGGCTCCCACTCGCTCTCCCTCCATTCCCCCTCTCTCCTTCAATCATTTCTCAGCGAGCTTCTCTGTGGGACAGTGATTACAACCAAGTGACTGACGCCTCTGCCATGCCAATTAATGCGGGGGGGGGGGGGGGGGGGGGGGGGCTTATAGATAGAGCAAGGGGGAAAGAGGGGGAAAAAAGTGTCCGTGCCCACATCTCCATACATTATCATACTAAACATACTAGACGGTGGGGTGTCGCAGCCCAAATGGTAGCTTTATACGGCCGACACCTCAGGGACACGTTCCCATAGCATGATGTACTCCCGAGTCAGATGTGTTTGCATAAACCGCCCCACTCTCCAAACAAGCCCGGCGAGGTGTCCTCCCGTGTTTGTCCTCACAGTCAAGGTGCCGACATCTGACATTATAGCATGGCTCTGCTTTATACTCATATTGGGTGTGAAATTACTGTCATTTCCGCCCCAGGGACTCGAGGTGTCTCAGTAATGCGAGGCTGATAGGTGCCAGGACTCCGGCACGTACCCTTACAGCATAACCCAGTAAAAAGCCAACAGAGACAGACGTGTGTGCACTTGTAAATGGACTGTATTTATATAGCGCTTTTCTAGTCATATAGACCACTCACAGCGCTTTACAGGAAAGTCACATTCACCCATTCACACACATTCATACAGCGCTGCTATTTACCACGCATTTTTCTGTCACATTCATACTCATTCATACTCATTCATGCACTGTCGGAAGAGCCGTCAGAGGCAAGTTAGGGTTAAGTGTCTTGCCCAAGGACACAACGGCATGTGTACTGGCGAGAGGTGGGATCGAACAGCCAACCTTCAGGTTGGTGGACAATGAATCTTGCATCATTTGAACACCTTGCTGCAAATTTGCGGTTGAGGTGAAACCCATCTCATCTCGTGTATGCTCAGCACAACAGGCTCTGGCCAAACTATCGCACAAAAATAACAAACTTAAAACTAACGAGTTCACGAATGAACGTTGTTTTTCGTAACTGTGTCAGAAAAGAGTTCCACTAACTAGGCGGTCCATAGATCGAACTGAATCGGGTGCACACCTCAGTGTTACTGGTACGACCAACACTGGGAGCCATTTCGAAAGCTGAACCTCAATCCACACTTGCACACTAAAGCATTTACACCAACCTTCATCTGTGTGTAAAAACTCTCCCCAAAATGAATGCCTGCATTAAGTTACAAAGATAGGCAAAACCGTTGTCACCATCAATATCTCTGTACTCACCATAGTAGATAAATCACTTTTTAGTGAGTCCACACACTAACAAAATGTGCAAAAGGGTATTTATTTATCTAACCAAACAAAACTTAGAACATCTCTTCATAAATATGCAAAATTGCGAGCATCAGCGGTGTAATGCAAGTGTGTGGATGGGTGTTCAAAATACTGAAATAACACAAAGGAAAGCTAGTAAGGGGAAGCCATGTGGATGGCTCAGCAGCAGAGAGCGAACTCCTGGTTTCGAAGCCATTTTATAATCTTAACAAGGTCGCTGGAAGACGAGCGAAAGGTAGAGAGAGAGAGATGTATATACAGAGACGTCACACTTGCCTCACTGTTCCTGCCCCCTGGTAAGTAATGATGGGACTCATTGGCATTGTGGACAGTCAGTCAAACTCTATACCACGCACCATGAGCTGCAGCAAAGCCCAATCACCGTGACTGAACGATATTAATTCGATACTCAAGGAAGCCAAAGGAAGAAAAAAAAATATTAATCCACTTTGGTCTGACTGCAACATGACGGCCCCGAGGAGTTAGTGAGGTCAGTACAAGACAGTCGACGAGTAAGTGGTCACTCACCGGGGTCGTTAAACAGAGACGAGGAGAGAGTCACATTTTTGTGGCAGACATAATTGGGATCGATAAGTGGAAAAATTAGTTTGTTGCTACAGCCGAGACTAAAGGTAAAACCAGAACATGTGCAAAAAGGTCAGCGCTCCAAGATGACTACTCTAATTAGTGTTACATTCGGGGGAAGAGGAGGTCTTTCTCTCCTGTGGGCATGATGAGACCAAAGAGGCCTCGGTCCTGCATTATGTTCCATCCACTTCGAACATTACCGCTGGACAGAGCCACTTGCCTTTGTTCGTCTTTTGCATTACTCTGCATTTTAACTTGGTGAGCAAACATTTCTAACGTCAAACACGTACTTCCTTTTTCTCACTGTCCACTCACCTTTACTAAGTATAATTGAATTTATTTTTCTTCTTCTTTTTTAAAATACTTTCCTTTCTCTGTTTGGCCATTTCATCAATAAGCGTCTCCGTCCAGCGTGTCCTCGCCTCATTGCCCCGGTTACCCGTTTTATAATTGCTTTTTAAAATTGTATTATTTGTATTCAAATCACTTAATGGCCTTGTGCCGCTCTGCCCAGCAGACCTTCGCTCCGCCATCCAGCTGTTGGACTCGGGACACAGGGCAAGACTTGAGACGGAGGGTGGGGTACTGTGGGGCGTTCACTGTAAGGGCTGAGCAACAGTGGAACCTTCCCTGCATTTTTATGAAATTGACTTCTGTCGGTGTTCATCTGTTTTTATACAGATATGTGCCCTGGAAACTGTATTGTTGTTGGAATGTTGATTTTAATTGTCTGTAATTTATATGTTTTTGTTTTTATGTGAAAGCACTTTGTGAAGCTGCTTCTTAAAGGTGCGAATTATAATTATTATTATTTTTATCTGTTTCAAAAGATTTAAGCCATTGCGATATGCATTTTCTGTGTTTCAGTGCTTTATAAATAAGTTTTTTTATTAGTTTATTATAAGAGCTGCAACAGTTAATCAATTAGTAATCAACTACCTAATAAATCACCTACTATTTTGATAACCGATTAATCGGTTCAAGTAGTTTTTATGAAAAAAGGCAAAATTCTATGATTTCAGCTTCTTAAATGTGAATATTTTCCCATTTCTTTGCTCCTCTGTGACAGTAAACTAAATATCTTTGGTGTGTGGACAAAACAAAACATCATCTTGCGGTTTGGGAAATGATCAACATGTTTCACCATTTTATGGACCAAACAACCAATCGATTAATCTTGAGTTGCATCCCTAATTATAATGATTATTTAGTCTGAAATGAGACTCCAATATTAGTCTCTAATTCAATTCAATTCAATTCAATTTTATTTGTATAGTGCCATATCACAACATACATTGTCTCAAGGCACTTTACATAGTGAGGTCAATATTACAATATTACAGGGAAAACCCAACAAATCCCACAATGAGCAAAGCACTTGGCGACGGTGGAGAGAAAAAACTCCCTTTTAACAGGAAGAAATCTCTAAGTTGTCTCAGTGTGTCTCCTCAGTCTCTGGTAACCGTCCAAGTCTCCAGGTGCCCCTTCGAGCTCAACTCGATGCTCAGTGCTCATATTAATGAATATAAAATTGATGAAATTTGAAAACATCGCACCAGACGGCCAAGATGATGTAAAAGTGAAGAAGAGCTAGGAGATATAAGGAGATAGTAACTGGCTGATATCCTTTCTGTTTTCCCCCAGCCCCCAGCTTATTAATAGAGAACCTACGGTAAACCTATTCAGATGGTTACGACGTCACTGTACGTATATGACAGAAGTCCGCAGGGACGTGTGGATTCAGCTTGTGAAATCTGCCGCAGCCTCCCTCGCAAAGAACGGAATCCCACTGTGCTCGGGATGTCACACAGTTTGACGGGAGCTGCGAGGTCTGGGGGTAATTGGTTGTGTAAAATCCGAGTCAAAATGCAAATTTGTGTCAACATTTTCTGCAGGTGTTTTCAACATTTATCGAGCAACTTGGAAACACAGAGTGCAAACAAACTGCAACTTGTGACAGGTCTGTAAACAATATCAGTGCGTGCATGGGAACCCCGGCTGAATTACTGATTGCAATCGTGCGTTCCATTAATGAAGCTGTGCGACCGAATCTGCAGTTTATGTTTCACTTGGATCAGAGTTCTGAGTGACGCACAGAGGCAGTGTTCCTGTAGACGCTGCGCGATAACTGTCCTGCGGCCAATACTACAAACGAAGAGTGGGAGGAGGACATGCTGAGAGGAGCAGCAAACCACACTGTGCTACGCTTAATTGTTTTTAACTTGCCAGTTTTATAAGACATATTGAGTCGAGGTTACACTCTGGCCAAAGACCTTAATGTGCGTACGGACCAAACGTGAAGCAGTTTTTCGCAAGATGAGATTGCGTATAAAGACAATGCTGAGATGTGGAAGGACACAAACTCGTCTTTCGCGAATTCAAACTCGAGCGAAAGCTTCTCACGATGTCACTGAAGTCTGCGTCCGACGCCCTTATGTTGTATCACAAATTGAGGATGAAATTATTTTTTATTTATGTGAGTAATTTGAGTAAACACAAATTATCCTGTGGCCACACTTGCAAAAAAAAGGAAGCGCAAAAATTTGCTTTGTGTTTGGTCTAAGCCTGTCTCTCTTTATTCAGGAATCCATCTATCTATCTATCTATCTATCTATCATAAATTCTGCATCAAGCTACACATCTGAAAGTAACAGTAAAAGAAGGGTGTCATGAGCCGGAGGTTAACAATCCGAACATGACTCACTCCAATGTGTCAAATCAAATTAATTGTGACTAATAGCTATTTACAAACAAATTTCACACTGTAAATAACTAACGCTGGACTTTTGATTGGCTGACCCATTAATCAGGCCTGGGGTTTCGCCCATTCATCCTCCTCCATCTTTCATCTGGCGCATGTAAGCAGTCAGATTATCCTTCCGCTGTGTTTATTCTAATAATATCCAAAAACCATAAATCAGCAGGCGGTGCTTTATTACTCATGCACGCAGCAGTAATAAAGCATTGATTGGCTACGCGGAGGATAAAGACACAAGTTTATCAATCAAAAGTGGAACAGTTCATCGGTAAATTATGAATTCAGGCATACAGGAAACACTGCAAAAGAGGGACCCGGTTGTGTTTCTGACTGAGGGGTCCACTGATATGATGCAAGATGTCTGCAATGAACTGACAGATCTTAGGGAAGTATATGCATATTTTCCTCCTCCCCCCTCAAGTTTCCTAGCTTCTTGTGTGGTAGCCAGTGTCTGTCTCGGGCTTCTAGCTTCCAAGCCCAATGATGAGGTCACCATGCCAGTTATCACACAGTTATCACACAGTTCACAGGTTCATGTCTTTGTTGTATTGTTTACATTCGGTTCCACATCCAACGCAACTTAGAGAGCGCAACAGAAAATTTTGGATGTCTTCTTCACCTACGTGGGCTGCGTCAACCTTTACTTGACAATTATTGATCTGTAGACGGGAGGGCGCCTGATGTCGCCGTGTTGTCGATCCAGTCTCTCTGTTTGAGTGGAGAAAAAGAATGAACCGGTTCATTTAGTTAATTTCCGCTGCCACTATAATATCAGTAAGGTATTACTACCGGCATCGTGGACTTCAGGCGCTTCAGCACTCGACAACAGTTCGAATGCGCTTAAATACTATATCGTCGCGGTCGCAGACTGCAAGCAATCCTGTAAAAAATGCTATTATATCTTCGGTCTCCACCTCCTCCCCCCATAGTAAAGCGCTTAGAGAGCTCGGCAGACAAGAAAAGTTCAACAAAAAACATTTACTTGGGAAGCAGAAATAAAGCTCATATTTTCGCCTCCATAAGTTAGCAGTGAACATCTAATGGAAAACAAAACCCATCCTGGAGACAACACATCAACTAACAAATCACTCATTTTCAGTGTGAGCCCTTGTTCCCTTTTACGGAAGCATCTGGATTTGTTATCACCGCTCTCATAAATTTAAGTTTTTTCCCATCCTCCCTGCTCACCCTACTCTATACATCATACATATATGTGGGCAGGTTTCTCACTCACTCTACAAGCTGCTCCTCCTCTGATCTGACAATATTCATTTTGGGCAATTGAGTAACATCTGCTCAACAGAAGCTTCACCAGAAACCTGTGCGCTGGAGTCCATATGGCTCCTGCTGCCCCCCCACTCACCCACTACCTCTGTCCCTGTAGTTATTATGCCCGCCTGTCCCCCTGTGGACTGTTTTTCTCCGAGTACTGCAGCAACACCGGACTGGCTATAAATCACATTGCATTATCACCGCGCTGTGCGTCGCCTCTTCGCTCTGCCCGCCCACCGCGCGCCCCACGATTGGCCGGCGACGCTCCTTGGCCAGCCTCTCCGAGCGGGACATGGGCGCAATCGTATATCCCGCCTCCTTCCTTGGGGACGCGGATTGGGCGAAGAGGCTCTCCTTGAGCTGTCAATCGCGCTCCTTTCTTGTGCGCCTTGCATCCAGTGTTGCTGCCTGCGACGCACCGAGTGCGGAGCGACGAGACGCGCTGCATACCAACAGAGACACACGGGCGCAGGCTGGTCGAGGCACAAGTGGCGATTCGCGGCTGGTCAGGACGCACAGACTCCATCCTGCTCTCCCTCTTCAGAAACATTTTTATTTTCCGTGAAGTCATTGGACAGGTAAAATCTTTCTCTAGTCGTGCATTTTCTGATGTCTCTCCTTTCTTAAAGACAGCAACAAAGTGTCTTGGATATTTGTTTTTTTCTGCTCCGATATTTTTTCTGGTTCAGAGATTCTACACGGGAGAAGATAAACAGCCCCCCACCCCCCACCCCCCACTACCCCCCTCGCCTCTATCTGTCCAACGGGAGTCATCAGAAAGGAGAAAAAAGTCAGGTGGATAAAGAGACGGATGCTTTCGTCCAGTCACATGTAGAAACGTTGGACTATTGCCGTTGACATTCATCCACCGGGTCGCTTCTTACGCACCGATCGCCCGCGACGGCTCGATAAAGGAGGAATACCGAGGCATCTGGCTGCAATAACAAGCAGGAAATCAATCAGAACTCCATCATGGGCTGCCCCCTCTTGTGGAACGCGTTCGCTGGTGTGATCCTGGCTCTGCTGTCGAAGGGTAAGTTCCTACGAGCTACTTTACCGGCCCGCTGACGGCCGCGCCGCTGCGTCTCAGTACGCACGCATCTTCGCCTTTCATTTTCTGAAAAAACGCTTGTGGAGGTGAATACTAATGATGAAGGAAAGGGGGGGCGATGGGGGTCTATACCTGCCTGTGAATCACGCGCGTCCGCGGTGCCACTGCGCTCCATCTTTCCATTTGCTCCCGCTGATGGATAGAAGAAAAAGAGAGAGAGAGAGAGAGAGAGAGAGAGATGGAGAGGAATAGAGAGACACCGTGTGCGTGAGCGGCGCGTGCGTGCGAGCGCAGCGCCAGGTTCATTTCCGAGCCAACCTCGTGGTTCGGTGTGTAAGCAACGAGTGATGCATGTCAAGCTGTTTACTATGGGATGAAATAAATAAAAAAATAGACCCCCATCCCCAGTCTTTCTGTGAACATTCCGTTGCGTGATGTGTAGGGTCCGGTATCCCACGCACACCAACAGTGCGGGGGCGGGGGGACGACATACACAGGAGAGCAAGACGTTGTTTTGTTCTCTCTCTCTCTTCAAAACCAAGGTCAAGAGAGGACGAGAGAAGTAAATGGTGATTGATGGATATTTGGGGGGTGGGGGTGTTGGGTTGGGGTGGGGGTATAAACTGACTGATTAGTCTCTCTATTTTGTTACTGGCATAAAACACAAACACGCTTCATTCATCTGCTCTGAAATGTCTCCAGTTTTTATAGTAAAACCTCAAACCGCGTAAAAAAAGAGAACTTGCACAATCATTAGATTCGGATTCAAACTGCTTCGTTATGAATAGCACCGGCAGTCAACGAAGGTATGTTGTTGTTGTAGGAAAAACACTGACCAGGGAATATTTCAAGTCATCAACCTATTTTTCATCATGTCAACCTTTAATAATAACACCATGCTGCGGGATGTCCCACCTTATATAATACATGGCATTCCCACCATGCAGCATATCTAGCATGAACACTCACACACACACACACACACACACACACACACACACACACATACCTGGCTCAATTAGTGCTGCCTTCATCCTGTGGGAAATCAGTATATAAATAAATTACTCCAGCCCCTTAATAACAATAATTGATGTGTCAGTGCAATAAGACGTGAGGTTAACAGCCCTGCAGACGCAGACGGGCTATAGCCTCCTGCTCAACACTGCCTTTTGGGCAGGAGAGCCCAGCTGGTCACGGTTGGCCTGCCACAGCGAGCCTCCTCTCTCCGCAGCAGGCCGAGAGCAGACGGACAGCCCCGCAGGACGCACACAAACACAATCGTCTCGGCTCCAACCCCGCAAAAACCACGTCTCCCCCTCAGCTTCCAGCCCCCTGAACATTCTAACCTGTGGTATATTTGCAAAGCGAAGGTGTTACCAATCATGCGAGCCGCAATCGTGGAGTGATTGGATATTGACGTGACTCGTGTGCACATTGCAGCACATGTGAATCCGATTCATCTCGGAGATGGACTCTCGCCCGCCGAGGACTCTCGCCCGTTCGGCAACACGTCCATATTTTTAAGGTGGAAGGCATGCATTATAAAAGGTTAGAACATGACTGTTAAAAGGGCACCATCCGCCGCTTGATAAATCATGCAGCAGTGGAAAAAATCCTTTTTCATTTTTCATCTGTGCCACTGAGAGTCAGGCTGTGCGTGTTATGTGGTTGAATAAATGCGTCACCACCACTGTTCAGCAGATTGTTTGTGAGTTATTATTGCTGGTTAATGATGTACAATACAAATTCCTCTGAATGACTTTTATGGCCTCTACAGTATTTTATTCATCTGGAGATTTTTCTTCCCTCCCGACAGTGATTATCACTCATTTTAGCCACTTCACATTATGCATGACAAATAGACATGAAGAGAGAGCGCCGTTTTATCTTTTAATACCTTCAGAAACAAGGTAATGCGTTACGAATGCAGTCGAATGCGTAGCAGGTTGAAAACGGGCCTTTCCTGTGCTGTGAAACACCATTCGGCCATTTGGAGGTAGCCTACCAGCTGCATCTTTGGATGCACAAAAGCATAACCACATGTGTGATGTCAGCTGCTGGCATGCCAACATACCTTTCCCTTCTTCATTTACTCTCTCTTTTTTTACTTAAAATGTCTGAGACCCGTAACTCAATGAGGGTGGATGGCCAAGTGCCCACTCATACATACAGTAAAAAATATCTATATATATATCTCAAACAAGCTGTCTGCAATTAAGCAAAAGCTGTTTCATCTACGAGACCAGACGCTGCAAGGCTTAGCTGTTTTCCTCATGCCCTAGAAATTGAGCAATTTACTCTTCGCTAAAGGGATTTCTGTTGTGACACAGACCTGCGAGATCTGATCATGGCAACAGTGTCGTCACTGATTCAATGAGAAATGAAGTTGACAAGAGAAATTGGCTCTGTTAACATAGGTCAAAGGGCGTCTAAGGTTATATCTCAGAGAATATTATGTTCATTTTTTCAGTGTTTGTGCACATACATTTGGAGTATCTGGTGCCTGCTGGCCCACAGACTGTGAAAAAAGACCACCCTGTTGTTTTTTGTGGGATGGCTAAATCCTACAGCCCGGCTCTGAACAACTAGTTCAGATTTCTCTCCCACTGTGATGTCACAGTTGGACCCTTCTGGGGTAACCCTACCTGTGATCTGAGTATGTCCACTTCTCTGGGGAAGAGGAGTAACATTTCCTACACATTTTGAAAGCGGTTGACCAATACCAACAGACTGGGCCAGCTGGCGAATCAGAGCAGACTGGGGTTTATCGGGAGGCGGGGATTAAATACATCCAGGCGTTTTAGACAGAGGGTGAAAAGAGAAGCTGCAGGAATGGGCAGTGTGAGAACTCTGATGCCTTTTCTGAACATTAGAGCATGTAAACCTTTTTAAGTGTTAACCCAAATTAACAGTATGAACCTGAATATGAGCATTATGTCACCTTTAACACTTGATTTAACATATTTCTGCCATCCAGAAATCCAATAATGCAGTTACTGCAGCAAAATCCAATGTCACACTGGACGGCACATACAGTATATATGTCGCTAATGTTAAAACGATCCAACAGATGGTTCTTTCCACCGACGTGCGCTGCTGTCATGAAGGATCTGGAAGAGGAAGTGTACAGGGCAGGAACACAGGTGAAAACAGGCAGGGTCGCTTTGTAGCCCACCATTCTTCTTGTTTCAGCAACATATGGGGGCCAAGTGGGGTCAGTGCGCATTGCACATGTTAGCATGTAGCCAACCTCCCTTTTCCCTGCCCCCTCACTGACACACGGACACACACACGGACACACACTGAACTGGATCACCAGCCTTGGCTTGTGGATGAAGAGAAAGGAGATGCCAGCATCAACAGATGCCTTGCGCTCCTATTCTGGAGGGGCCCCTGCTTTTTTCTCCCCTCCTTTGATATCCGTGTTTTTCTGTGTGCTGTTGTGCTCCATGTTTGGCTTAGAAATGCTCTGCCATTTTGGCAGGTTTTATCTATCTGCCAGTGTTGGAGTGGGTCTGGATTTGGTCTCAAGAGCCCCGGAGACAAGGGTTGGAGGTTTAACCAGCCTGGAGTGGGTCTGTGGTCTGAATGTTTTTCCTCCTGGGTTTCACTTTGTTTCTTCGTCTCTTGCTGGTGTGTGGTGGCCTATGGTGCAGTGCATCATCTATTCCCCACATACTGTATAGTGGAGCCAAGATACTCCCTCAAGAAAATGGCACTGTGCTTCGACCCAGAACCAAAGGAGATAGAAAATATGTGTGATGGGAAATTAATGGTTGAATTTGGGGTTGTTGTGAAAACCTGATTAATGGCTGAGAATCTAAATATCAAAAGGAAAACACCAACCTGAAGACCGTAAAGTACTGTAAAGTACAATCAGTCTTTATCATCCCATAAGAAGAATTGGCCGGCAGCGTGGCAAAAAGAAACCCACCATAGCCAGTTAAGGACAAGTGGAAAAAAATATAGGCACACGGACAATTGGGTAATAAAACTGGGACTGTCTTTTTGGTAACTGAGTGTAAGTCAGGTGATGTAATTGCAGGAAAAAAATTAATGTTGAACCTATTGCACCCTGCTCTGGGAAGTCTGTACCTCCTCTCTAAAAGAAGCAGTTTAAAGACTTTATGTGGGTGTCGGAAGGTATCAGCAAAACCAAATGACCAGAACAGAGAATAATTTTCTGTCGTATTCATCACTGTGCCCTCAATCTGTGGGTTTGCAGCATTTCCAATTACGAGGGCCAGACAGAGATCTATAACCTGTGAGCTGGTGACCCCAACAACCCGCCAGGCTGAAGCTGAGCACCGCATCTCATATCTCGCGTTAGCAGCCACTGTATCTGGTCAGAGTGTCGACCCCAGAGGTCACGGGTTCAAATCCTTTGAGAGGTTAGCCACAGTGTTGTGCCGTGGACGATAGGCGGACGCAGCACCAATCCGCTGCCCTTGAGATTTCTCCTGTCGGTTTTGATAAACACTTCACTGGTCCTCACATATTGGTTTGGGGGGAGGGGGGGGGGGACTTACACATAGTGCCAGTGTCATAAATAATGATTACAGCAAGGCTTGTTAGCAATTATAATTACAGTTAATATATGGAGTTCAGTGTAATGGAAAGGAGCTGGGGCCGCTTTCAACTTAGGACAGGTAGTTATACTGTGTTTAATTACTGTGGTAATTCGCTTCGTTACAACCTCCCCTCGTCCTCCCTGTGTCCCAGTCCCAGCATATGAGGCCTGTGTCGGGTCCGAGGTGTGTGAATATAAATATGAGCCGTGAGTTCTCACTGTAACGAATGAGAGAGGGTTATGTTTTATTTAGTGTAGGGGAAGGATCACTCAAGAGGGAGCAGAGTGGCTGCAGAGTGGCTGCAGAAGCAGGAATGAGTGGTGGCTCATGTGCTCACACCAACCATCAGCCCACGCCGGCGCACGCACCCAAACCCCATATGCACAGACGCACTCCCGCCCACACGTTCGCCGGGAAATAAACGTATGCATAAATACACCAAGGAATATTACCTTCACTTTGGCCACTGGGAAGTTGAATTTCAGGCCATTGTCCCGCTGAATGTGTGAGCAGTAAACCACGAGGGAGACAAGGTGGGACATCTTCACAAATATATCAGTGTCAGCATGGATATTCATAACTTTCATTGATTTCTGTTCAATGGTGTTCAAACAGGTAAAGCCGAATGTGCCTCAACAGATGGAAAAGGCCTCCTGTTTGTGCTCCAAGGCACACTGCAGATTGAGCTGTCTGATGGGTAGAAAGTCGGGGAGAAACAGAGATGTTTTTCTTGTTTGGTAATGTGCAGATGTTTCGCATTTAAGAGAAATGTGAGAGAGGGAGAGAGAAAGAGAGCACTGTGGGATTTTTCTTCCCTCTATTCTTCTTCCTTCTTCTAGTCTTCTCTTTTTTGTGTGCCAGGGAGTTAGCATCATTGGAAACACAATTCAGATTAGTGCAGGCTGCTTGTCCTGGGGGAGCCAGGAGGGACGAGGGTCCCGCTTCTCTCCCTGTCCTCATTACCAAAAGACAAGGAGCTCGCCGGCAAATCAATGGGAAAGGCTTTGGCGCTAATGCAGGCCGTGCCTGGTGATGGGACTTTGTGTACGCGGCTGTGTGTGTTTTTTGCATCCTGGTGTGCTTGTGTTTGTGATCCTTTCGCCTCTATGCGCGTGTTCATTGGAGTTTAATCATTCGTGCCGCAACACAAGGCCGGAGAAACGCATTAGTTCCAAGTGACGGCCGCATCGCTCGCCATTGGAGTAACCTCAAAACTCCCGGTTAACTGCCCGGGTATTGACCACGGGGGACGCACGAAGGCGCGGAAGCCCCTTTAATTATGCACAGATAACGTCAGATTCATCAGTGAATCCATTTAGTCCAGTTCTATCGCTGTTACCATTGTGATCATAATTGCTCAGGGCATTGTTGCCATGACAACAACTACTTCAATAGCCCAGCAGTTGTGTACAACTTCCTTTAAAAAGAGCAGCACCTTGGTGTTTCCTGTCAACAACCCCCTGCGGCGGATACCCGGCAACAAAATATGCTGAACACTCTGCCCGTCCCGCGCCTTATTCCGCGCCACATCTGCTGTTCCCGCCGTAACCGATGCCGCTGTTGTTCTCATATTTGCCTTCATCCCACCCTGGCGCCTCTTCTTTTGTTTACACAGGTACAAACTACTGGCTGCAACAAATGCTAAATAATGGTTTCATGCTGTGGATTTTTCAGCCCCACCGCCGCCGCCGCCTCTGACATCTCGCGGCGCTGGAGGTGTTTCTGGGTCTGTGCGGAGGGGAAGGCAGGGCAAGAGGGAAGAAAGGGAAATAAATAAAACTGAGGAAAACAGATCAATAAATATTTCAGTGGCTGCTCCCTTCGCAGACTGCTCCTGAAGCCATGAGAGGCGGAGAGAGAGATAGAGAGAGGCGTGGATGGATGAAGTGCACGGCGGAGAGAAAGAGAGATAGAGAGAGCGAACAGGGGTAATTGTGTTCCAGATTCTCATTCACAGTGAGCAGGAGAGATGGAGGGTGAAAAAGAGAGACAGAGAATGGGCATAATTGTGTCCCGGACTTTAATAGACAGAGAGAGAAGGAATGAGTGAGGGGTGGAGAAGCGACTCGGGGTCTGCTAACGAGCACCACATACCAACACTGTCTCCTATGGGAACAAAAAAATAAGAAAAGAAGGCATATGATATGTTTGGGCCCTTGGACTTTGACACACCACATAACACTGATAGTACGAATAGCTCTCTTCTTGACTTTCACATAATTCAAAATTCCTGTCAGGAGTTGGCGACGGACCCGCGTGGGTGTGTGTGTAGTTTGCGCGGCGAGCGGCTCTAAATGATAATGAGCAGGACTGACGTGCTGCTGTGAGTCAGGCGCGGCCGGCGTCGGTGGATCCACACTCCAATCATCAGCTGATCCGCGGTAAGATGCACATTACATGCGGCGGGTGCGGTGTGTATGTTTGAATACCGCGAGCGAGAAGCAGCAGGGTCAAGGGGGGGGGGGGGCCCGAGAGATGGAGGAGTTATGAAAAAATTATAGAAGGAGCGCTGCTGGGAGGGAGCGAGGGAGAGGAAAAAAAAGAGGAGACAGATGGTGTGAGGCGGGGAGGGGAGTAGGGACTCAAAGGCCAGCAACAGGCAGTGATCAAGATGGATTGATTCTGCAGGCAGATGATTTGGTTGAATAAAAAAAAAACATGGCAGGTTTATCCTGCCAATAAAAAAAACTGTTTCCGTGACATTGGGGTGTACAGTCAAATTGTTTCAGGGTCACTCATATTCTTGGCATTAAGGAGCTGGTGCTAATGTGACGTGCCACTGGCGAGGGAGTCATCCCGGCACAGCGTTACATCTCTAATAAGACGCTCATGTAGTGTGCCCACTGGCTCGGAGGATCCACAGGTTACATCATTTAAGAATTGCCAGCAAGTATACATACAGCTGTCAAATGCCAACGTTACACGCGTCGGTGTTGCTATTCGGGGAGAGACGGAGACGAGCCACGCAGACGCTTGAGAGGGCCTGCGTGTTCGCCGTCCACTCAGAGCTTATGCTGTGTTTTAGCGATATTACTCAATTTTCCCTATCTGTTAACGCCGACACGTGGCTCCAGCGCCGGCCGCGAAAAGGTGCTGGTGGGATTTTCTGGAAACAAAGTGGCCATATAAAGCACGACATCCCGGCAGTAGAGACTGTTAGTCAGAATTTCACTTAGGATTCGGCCCCATATATGGACTTGGATTTCTTTCTCCGTGTCCTCAGGGTATTGGGTGTTAAAACAAATTTTTTTTGAAGCAGAAGATCACATATCTTTTCTTATGATATGACAAAATAACAAAATATCATATTTGTAATGCTGTGATGCGTTTGTATTAGGTGGGATGTTGGGTGAGATTTCATCAAACATCTGTGCTAAAATAAGAACAATTAATGTGGTTTGGGAGAAGACGCCGCTGTGTTATTGTGTTATGATATTTCACTAATTAGATTGGATGACGCTGAAAGCCCGTGCTGCGTTCCCAGTTTTTTTGTAACGCAAGTGAGTGGAATTCCATAAGTGCTTGGACCTGCAAAGGGGTGGTTGCGTAATATTCAACTCCGATATTATGTAAAACGTTTCAAAGATATGGTGTGTTTTCAAATTGTGCTCCAACCACATTCCCTTCCTTTATCCACTGAAGGACAAGTGATTAAATTACTTGTGTAATTTAATGTCAAAATTCTGCTCAAACACCATTTTATGTATCTTTAGACTTTTCAAAGCGGTGCTCCAAAATCATGTCAGTATTAGAGCATGCCATAATATGAAGGAATTTGGCCAGATTGTCATCATTAAAATGCATACCATTCCAGAGATGCATGTGAATTTCTGATTAAAGATTTCTCATCTCGTCGTCCTTGTTGCGCTGGTGTTTACTCCCATTCGCAGCAGTTATTGCACGTAAATGTGTCAAATAAAAAAAATACTGCCTGAACCAGATATTTCCCGTCATCCAGGTGTTTTTGAGTTAATGCTTTGTTTGATATACTCGTCAAATAAAGCGCCCGGAGCGCCAAATAGGTTCAGCACATCAAAACAAACATTTTAGCGAACCCTCCCTTCGGAAATGACTCGGTGAAATCGCTTTGTCACAGCGGCAGAACATCACACTCTCTCCCCATCAAGGGGGCACCGGCTGTATCGACGTGACCTTTATCTGGCCAAGCAAACCTCCAAATTCCTATTAGAAATAATGAAGGTGTCAGAGAAGGGCAATTAGCTTCTTAATGTTGGGCAACAGTACTCTAATATAACACCTTTGCTGACAAGTCAATATCTACGCCTGACAGCAACTGCTGTACTTGGAGACGCAGCAAGAGCCATAACGGAAAATGTTGACATCAAAATGAGTGTCTTTATTCAGACTCCACTGAGTCTGTTGTGCTGCATTTTTTTAAAAGGCAAAAAATATTTCTGGTCAGATAGACAGGTTAAACCAAAATGATATTGCGATAGAGATGCCTCAATAACATGTAAAATCTGGTCATGAGTGATGAGAGGCTACTAGTGCAAAATCAAAAAAAAATTGAAGGTTCAATATAAAAAAGAAGCAGTTCTGCAAATCGACAATCACAAAAATATATCAATATCAGGCCGATGTCAGGGCAGGAGCCGCAGTATTGAAGATTTAGATCAGATTTTTGAGCCACAGAAGATGAACGGCCCAATTCAACACTTGTTATACGGCTTCATGTTGCCCCATTTATGGTAAATAACTGCATTATCAAGCCTTCAGTTAGATTTGTTTGTTATTTTTGGGGCTTGACAGCTGTAATCAGAATTGATTGGGATACTGCAGCGAGGCAGATGAATCAGACATGACAAATGTGGGGCAGACAATGCAGGTGTTTTCTTTAGCAGGCCAGTGTGACTCCTCCTCTCATGAATCCATCATGTTCTAGCCTCTCTGAAATTGGGCTTCTATTGAGATTTTTTTTTCTTCCTTTTAATGGGACAGAAGAAAAAAAAGTGAAAGCAAAAAAACAAACAAACATGTATTTCAATCCAGCCTTACAGATCGTTAATATATCGAAAGGAAATGTTGGAAGAAATTCTGCTAGTGCTATTGACTATCCTTTAATTCTTTTTTTCTCCACTGGTTTTGTGTATTGACTTAATTTGAAGATTAATTATGGTGTGAGACGGCTCGCCATAAGGTTCAATTATTTCAGACGGTTTGAAACGATGACATATTCTTGAAAATAACAGATTTGACTTTATTAAAACATGCCACCAAAACTTGGTATGAAGTGCTGAATATGATGCACTTACACGTCTGGTGCCTTTTATTGAACAAGAAGCTCTTTAGCCATTGCCTGTCATGTAGAGCCTCATTTCTGCTCCTTGCATCACAGCAAGGTTTTTATTATTAAGTACATAGATGTCGGCTGTCAGCATTTTGACAGCGCAGTTTGATGTAGTGCAGCGATTCTTTTCATTCTCTCGCTCTCTAAGCAAGGATCTCTAAATGAGCGGAGATTCTCTGTTATACGTGCTACTCAGGCTGAAAAGCAAAGATGGCACAAAATATAGACTAAATGACTTTGAAAGGGTGCTGTGTTTGAAACTCCAACGTTTCAGGACAGCAACTTGCAGAGTCAAAGAATAGCATAACGGTAGGACCACATTTTCTTATAATGTAAAAGCCTGCCACCCACTACCACTTCCTGCTTTCGGCTGACACTCAAAGACATGAGCGCAAAACCAAAGGGCCATCTCATTGCTTTTTTTTCTGGGGCAACTTGTTGCCTATTAGGATATGGAAAATACATTAGGTGATAAAAAAAAGAGTTTAGAGAGTTGTCAACTTTCTGTGTCTGCCCTGATTACATGGGGAACCATACAACTCTATACTGTTGAAGCTGTATAACTCCCTTTTCAGTTTCCTGTGAATGTGTAATAGATATTGATAACTTAACTCATGCTGTGCTCATCAAGAAATGACACAATCCAATACTCCAATAATCACAGCAGATGGTTGTGAATATATAATATATAATATTATATATATGTCCTAATATGGTATGTCAATTTTTCTATGAACTTTATTGCTACAAAAATTATATATATATATATATAAACTCTGGATTCCACTTCAGTTCATTACATCGTCGACAACCCTTCACATTTAATTTTGTTCGTTCTCAATTACAGTTGGGTTAATGCTTGCAACACAAATGAGTAGAACGATAACAGGATATGATCATATTGTCATGATCAAAATCCACCAAGAGTTGACACATCTGATGATGTTTAATTATTTTCCAGGCTTTAGTCACTCATGAAAAAAAAAATAAACACCAAACTACAACCAGGAATTAGCTTCACAAATGGCGTCCATTGCCTAGTTAGACAGATGTCGTGTTTTGATTAAACTTGACACATTATGTTCACATTTGTTAACATTCATATCATTTATTTCCCTGTGCCAAAAAAGAAATGTGTGAAAGCGTTTACTGCTTACCATTTTTCTCTGGTGAGAAAAAAACACTTAATTTCAAAGATGCAAGTTTGATCACCGACTGTAGTGATTCCAGCTTGGCTGCACAGGCCAGTGAGGGATCCATGTGTATTAGAGGGCACAACTCCCCCGGGATGAAACAGGGGATTGGCCGTGATAAGCAGCGAAGAACAAGGGAAACATGCCTTTTCGAAAATTGCAATTACGCCTATAAATATTTTCCGCCGCAGTTTTCCCCTGGACTCTGTGTTACTGACGGTTAGGGCTGCATTGAAATGGATTCGTCATGCATAAATTCTGAGGAAATGATTAATCCTGTTTGTATGAAGGTCAGCGGGAGGCAGCATCTCTAATGGCTCCTGCATGTAAGTGGAGTGGAAGGCGAGAAGTACCCCGCGTAACAGAGGGTAAACTGGCTGGGCCGGAGAGGGGGCGAGGCCACTCCTGCGACGCTCTGGATGAATTTGGAGACAGAAACACCATATGGAGATTTGTGGCTGTGGTTGGTTGTTTTATTTATTAGCTCTGTCAGGCTCGTTGCCACCTTCATTTCATGCCTGTGTAACTCCACCTGCATCTTTGGTTGAAGTCACCGACTTCAAGTAGCTCCATAACAATAACTTTCCCTCAAACTGCTGGGGGGAGAAAAAAATTCAATGAAGAAATACCAATGTGCCATTTACTGTAATTACAAGTGATTAATAATATGTTTAATTTTTTCAGCGTTAAGCTTTTGATCTCGTGCACACGCCAGCCTTTTGCTCTCACATATTCCCTCTCAGATATTATGGCCTGTATCATTTAATACAGATGTGCTTTGATGTAACAACAAAAATCCTGAGCTGAGCAGCAGCAGAGTCACAACATAACTAAAGTTGACAGATCCACTCAGCAGTCTTTTGCCGACTAATATCAACCGATGTCATGTTCCAGTGTGTTTGCTTTATTGACAAATCTCCATTTCCAAAATAAAGAGACCAAACAAATATACAAGTGTACGATCAGAAATTTGGGTCTGTGCAAATCCGGGCTGGACCAAAACCGAATGCTGGTGGAATCTCGTGGCTCGAGAGAAGAGGGGAGGAGTAAAGTGAGGAGTGTGACCTCTTGGCCAATCAATGAAAATCAGTTTGGAAAGGGAGGAGAGGTTTTCAGACATTTTCAAAGAAATAAATTAAGACTAAAATCTCGACACAAATTTTCTGTTTCTCCTTTGCAGGTTTCCATAAAAAAGAGAATAAGACAACAGGTGTGTTTGCGATCTGAATCCCCACACTACCTCCTTTTGTGTCGGCAACAGGATCACTTACCCGTCCAAAAGATTGATATTTGAAAGTCCCTGATCCAGGTGCTCTACCAAAGTCTCCTCTAATGGTCCGTCAAAACACACCAGGAAAATGGTTCCCCCCCCCACCTCTCTTTTTTTCTCTCATTCCTTCCCCCATATCAAACAGACAGCCGCTAATAAAAGATTCATGCATGTGGACTTTGGGTCATTAAAGAATGATCCACAGCAAAGCTGTTTTTTCACCCTCATAATGAAATCCAATATTCATGAAATGGATTTTCCTCCCTTCTCTCCCAACTCGCTCTAGTCACAGATGTGTGTTTGCCGGCGTATTTAGTCTGTGTTTGCACGGCCTTGTTAGGCTAGCATGGGTTAATGGTATCCTTAAGGCACATTTTCGGGCCACCCAGTTAATTACACAGGGTTGACAGATGACCTTGCAATACATTACCTGTGTAGAGCAACGCAGAGTTTGTGCATATCTGGGCTTTTCTAAGATTGGGGTCAGAGGAAAAGACCAGTTAATCAAAGCCTTGTTTACACAAGTGCGGTCCTCACCGTGCAGAGCTTCCAGCCAGAGGTAGCGAGACAACATAATCAGATGTGTATCCGAATCGTACAATATGCAAATGTTGACATTAAAACGATGCTACTAATAATGTTACTACCTCATCAATCTGTTTGTGCATGTGTAAAGTTTCAATTTAATGATGTTGAAAAGGTTCTGGGGTATTTATCATTTGCTCAGGGCACAGCAGGGGGTGGTTAACAAAAAGTTCCTAATACATATCAAGTTTGAATGAAGAAAAGATTAAATCAAAAATGAAACAGATATTCAAAAAATAGACATAGATATTCAAAACCAATAAAAGTTGTAATTGTGCATGAAGTGCTTATAAATTGAAGACCGTCGTATGTGGTAAAAACGACCATTATCAACCCTTTCCTGAAATATTGCTTCTACTGGTGACGCATCACTTCACCTTCTTTTCGCCTCAGAGCATCGTGGGCTTTAGACGCATGGTGAATGAGCTTGTAAAGGTATGGTTGACGGTTAACGATAGGGTTACATGGCAAATATAGTATACATAATAGTTAAAGGTGACATATTATGATCATATTCAGGTTATACTTTTAATCTGGGTTACTACTTGAAAAAGTTAACATGCTCTTATGTTCAGAAAAAGCACAAGTGTTCTCATACTGCCCATTCCTGCAGCTCCTCCTTTCACCCTCTGTCTTAAACACCTGGATTTCTTTTAGCTCTGCCTCCCGATAAACCCCAGTCTGCTTTGATTGGCCGACTGGCCCAGTCTGTGTTGTGTAGGAATGTGTAGGAAATGTCACGCCCCTTCAGCAGAGAAGTGGATATTCTCAGATTGCAGGCGGCGTTACCTCAAAAGACCCCTTCTGTGACATCACAGTGGGAGAGAAATCGGAACCAGTTGTTCACAGCCAGGCTGTAGGGTTTAGCCAGCCCACAAAAAACGACAACTGGTCTTTTTTCACAAAAAAGGCAGGCACCAGATACCCAAATTTATGTCTACAAACACTGAAAAGGTGATTTTTGCTTAATATGTCACCTTTAAATTAACTACCCCTTTCATGGGGAAGTTTCAGTATGAGAAATTACAGCATTATATGCTGTAATATGATTTCCTGCATGTATGAGGATCAAATGATCACACAACATGTCTGAGACATTACTAGACACGAGGTCCTTCCCACGCACAACACTTGATACACTCAATCCTGACACAATGTGGAAACCCCTCCTTTTATACCAAGGGACACGGAAGAAGATCCTTCCTCTCCTCAGCCTGCACACTCTGGCACTGGAGTTGTTCTGGAGCTGACCACCAGATGGCGTTAGCTTAAAAAATTGAACCACCTTTTTGCTTTTGAAATGAATAAATGTGCAATAATTTATCCGTGTTCCCCAATTTCCATTTTCAAAACCTGTTGTGGCCTTTACGGATACCGGTTACCTGAGCCTCAGTCGAGATGTTGGACAGCTCGTCAGTATGGGTGACAAGAGTTGGGGCGGAACCTTCACTAACTGAGGAGAAAAAGGGTGTAAAAGCTTAAAAGCTTAAAGTAATAATTTGCTTCTGTAGGTATAAAACAGCCATGTAGGCTTAATTTAATTTTTAGGGTTAGCAGTCATACTAGATTTAAAAAAAAAAGGGAGTGAGTGACACCAGTGTTGATACCCCAGGGCGGCACTGGTGGTTGAATATTCATGAAGTCATACGGGGCATAAAATGGAAAAAAAGAAAGTAGAAGGGAATTGATGCAAAACAACCTTCCCGCTTAACTGAATTATAGCAGAATATGTAAAACCTTGAATCTCTGTGATTGAAATTTGTGCTCAGGAAACACCACTATCATCGCTGGCATCAGAAGCAATTTTAATCAAGTCATCTTCTTTTGTGTCATATCATGAAGACATTATGCCACGTTTGATCCTCACCCCCTTCATTATGATAGCCACCAACACTGTTATCATCAAGACTGATAATCAGCTCAATCTTTCCTCCCCAGCTCCTCATTGTTATCTCTATCTTTATCACTGCCACTAATACCCAGCATCGCACCCCGGCTCTCTGCGGCGCATCTGTGTTTTGTTGTTGTAGTCACAGCGTTTTTTTTAACCACAATTACATACTCCACTGAAGCAAAGGAGGTAATCCTTTCTCTCACTGTCTTCGATTATGTTTCATTGCATTCATTCGTCGACCCACCGACCCCCTCTCCACACCCATGCACCCTCCCCTGGTATCTGCAAAGATATATCTACAGATGTGGACATCTGTCGTGTTCTTGGATTTAGATTCCCTTTGTTGCCACTCCGTCTATATCGGTGTACAGTATGCCAAAGTCTCTTTCTGTGCCTCTGGGTGCCCCTCTCTCAACCCATCTGCTCCCCATTTCTTCTTCCTTCAAAGTGCCCCCCCGCCGTCTCTTCATCTTTATGTGCTGGACCTCCATTGCTCTTCTTCCTTCACTGTGTCATAAACTATGAGATTACCGTCTCGCACGGGGCCAACTGCTCTATGTGGAGTTTTGTTGGGGTGTGCAGATGGTGAGTAACAGGGGTGTTGGCACTCGCATCGGAAGGGTAGAGTGTGTATTTAAGTATGTAAGTGTGTAGCTGTCATGCACGTATTTTTGTTAAGCAGGCCTCTTCTCAGTGTGAGTTGAAGTGAGCCCTGGAAAACAGACTGGATAGAAGAAGGGCTGCGGCCGCGCATGCGCACCCGAGTGATCTCGCGCGTGTGTGCTGATGGCTGCAGCAGCACCTGCGTGTGACAAGAGAAGGACGGGTCGCGTCTGCGACGCCTGAGGCTTTGAGCGCAGGAGGAGGTGTGGGTGAAAAGGCCAATGCAGGGTAAGCGCGCTCCTCCTCCTGCAAAGCATGAGTCAACACATGGTATGTGGAAGCCGGCCGTGGGTTCAGTGCACCTTGCACCCCTCACCTCCTGAGGGGAGGTGAGGGGGACACCCACAGGGACAAACACCGTGCTATCTCCTTCGTCATCGTTGTCTCCATTTGCAGTCAAACGCTCTGAAGGGGAATAAAGTCATCACACCTACACACACGCGGTAGCGGGGAAGGGGAGCGCTTGCCCCGTTAACAAGTGTTTTCTAATTGGCTCTGAGCACTGATAGACAGCCACGCGCCGAACAAGAACGAGAGCCTTCTATAAATACAGTCTAACAACAGGAAGTGCCCTGAGAGGAACACGCACATATGCACGCCACATAATGCCCACCTGCACATGTTAGACAAACACATGAATAATCAGAGCCTGCATAAATCAGGAGATCTGGATATATAAATATATATATATATATATATATATATATATATATATATATATATATATATATATATATATATATATATATATATATATATATATTTTTTTTTTTTTTTTCCCCTCATCTGCTCCTGTCTTCTGCTTGATCTTTCAGCCTCAACGGGGAAAGAGAAATTGAATACAAATGTGCTTTTGATATCGCTTCCTTGCTACAGATAAATAAAATGATCAGACTCTGTCAACGGGATGACTTCCACTCCCGTTTCACCCTCCTCCTCCCAACACATCCCCATCCTTCCATCTCTCTGCCCCCACCTCCCATCCCACTCCCTTCTCCTCTGATTGGAATCTGGAAACCTATTTGTTGTCTTGCTCTCAGACCCATCTCAGGCCGCGTCGGGTAGTCTGCGCACGTCCCCCCTCGGTGCTTGTTCCCTCATTCCTCCCTCTCTCCTTCCTCCTCTTTTCTGTTCTCCTCTGCTCCCTTCTTTCATCTTTATCCCCCCGCCGTCTGCTGCAGGCTCTGTGGAGAATTTGCCCAAATTACCTGTCATACTGGCAGCTACGTGTAAATAAGCCCGAAAAGTGTGTCGCTTTCTCATTGCCCTCCCCTCCTTCGCTCACCTTCCCTCCCCCCCACCTCGATGTTATCTCGTCTCACTTCAATCCGCCCTTCTCCTTCTGTTCAATCCATCACATCTTTCCCCCATTTTTTCCCTCGCCCTCAACCTCAATCTCCCCTCGCTGTTTATACCTACTTCTCTCTTTCTCCGTCTCCACGCTCTCAGTTCGCTGGGCAAACTATGGGGAGGCTTGGGGAGTCTTTATGTTTTTTTCTTTTTCTAGTATAGGGAAAACAAGTTTGTTGCTGACTGTGGGAAATATAGCATGCACAGAAGCAGGCCACTGACTACCTGTCATTTATCCTCTGGGCTTAGAGAATTAGAAATTGCAGCCTTTGGCCTGCTCTCCTGCTAGATCCAAACAGCTTTTGGTGTTTGGGGTTGGGAGAGCAGGAGCAGGTGGATGTCTGTCAAGGTGTGCCAAAATGATGTTAAATTTAGACCTATGACATATAACATATACACTCATTCCATACACCACTGTTAAAGGGTTGTTGTCTCACATTTTGTTAGTCTAGGTGGGTGGAGGTGGAGGAGTGCTAGTGAGGTCAGGGCCAACCTCTCGGTTCAATATCTGCCTCGGAGGGTGTAATCATTTTCCACCCAGGGGTTACCGGTGCAAAGACTGTGATTTGGATGGAGGGAAGCGGAGGCAAAAACCCCAAGGTGGATGTTGTCTAAGCGAAGCAGCGAGAGCAATAAAGGAGGAGGACATGGCGAGAGGAAAACAATTAAATCTTGTCCAATCCAAACTGTGAACTAATAGCGTTGTGTCACTGTGATAGAAGAGGAAGGTTCTGGGTTGTTTCTGGGCTTTGAAAAAAAAAAAGCTTCCAACACCACGTCCGTATTCCAGGTGAGCAAATTAAAAGCTTGGGCTACTGTCAATTATGAAAACGTAGCGTCATTATGATGTCTTCAGATTGATTCGGTACGGAAATCACAAGGATTTTTCCCCACGCGAATCCTGGAAACCCCCTCCACCTCTGAAGATCAGCAGCATCTTTTTTTGATAACTCTTATCCTGATGTCCAAAAAGCCCACTTTCAATGTCCATTCAGTCCGGGATTTCACACTGTCGTCTCTCCTTGTCATCGGGTAATTTACACATCTGTTCATCTTTTCCACTTTCTGTGGAGCCGGTGAAGGTTTGCAGAGATAATGGCGCCTGTTAGCCAAAAGAGGGCTCAATCATGAGCGGTCACGCATCACCTCACTGCGATCCCACCATGCGGAGGCTAAGATATTCACACCAGGCCTGAGCTGCAGTGGAGGAGCGGTGTAGTTCAGTTAATTGGAGACGGCCCGCAGGTCTCTGGTAAAATATGTACAGTACAGAGACAGAGGAGGGAATAAAACATGGGAAGGTAGAAGATCAAGACCTTGGAGCATCTTTTTACGGGCTATGTGTTTCTCCGAGGCGTAGGCAACACAGAGCTTCGGCACAATCTTATAGCGGTGTGAAAGCACATTCGCACACACACACACATATCCCTCCACGAGCTCATGCTAATCCATGTGCACTAATGTAATATATGTACAGCAGTCCCCCGAGGCATGGCACATCCATGAGGAAAGAAACCCAGGAGAAATTCCTGCTCCTCGTGAATCTTATTAGCATACCTGTTGGAACGCCGCACCCTCAGGCTCGTTGTTTTTTTTATTTCACGTGTGCAGTTTCGCTCAGATGCGGAGGAGGGAAGAGACAAGAGGCGGGTGGAGCGCTTGTGCAGGTGCAGTCAAAGAGAACAACACACGCGTGTTCCTGGAACTGGACCGTCTCGTACCTGTGCAGATTTTTCCTCTAAACTTCAAGTCAACAGAGGATCTCAAAGGCAACGCGGTGTTGGGAGAATTGTGAATTCGCAGAGGCGAAACAGAGGACGTTAGAAACTGGGACAGCAAACTTAGAGAGACGGCTTTGATCGGGGCAGCTCTGTGGCTCCACACAGCCCCATTTACAACTCGTCTCCCCCGACACACAGCTGCCCTGTCGTCGCAGGGCACGGAGAAGCTTCGGGACCCTCGTCCCTCGCTCTATGGCCCACTGTTTGTTTGACAAGCCGAAGCCAAGCTCGATTTTCTCCCACGGCTCGTTTGCCAAAAGAATATCTGCACGGGACAAAGGACCAAAACAAACATTCTCAATTAAAACGCATTGATAAAAATGTGGGGAGCCAAAGAGGAGGAAAAACTCCTATCAGCATATTTCGCACCGATACCATACACGAAGAGGGGAAACATGCTTTTCCTAATGAGCTCAGAGTTAAATTTCCCACCATGCCATGTTGGCTTTTCAATGCTTGATTTCACATCCATTTATCCGCCCCCTCACTGCAAATGGGCTTGATAATTTATGCTTTTCTACGACAGTGGTGCTATCAAAGCAGGAAAAGCAGCCTTTGGATGGGAGAAGAGATAATAAAAGGCGAATACGGCTGGATCGATACCACAGCGCTTGCTTGTGTTCAGCCAACAGCATAAAGGTGTATTTCCTGAAAGAGTAATTTCGGTGCTTGCAGCCTGGACCGCCTGGTATTATATGTATATATATATATATATATATATAAAAATGGCACTGCATTATGTCTGCAGATACGCGAATGTCTTCTTCTTTTGTTTGATGCTTTTTGTTTGTTTGTTTTGTTTTGTTTTCATTCTCATTCGCAGGACACGTACACCAAGGCGGAGCTGGATCACATACAGCTTTGGCTCGCCAAAGCTGATTGAATTCCTAAGCCCGTTTCCCCTCAGAAAAAAGGGAATGAGAGAAAGCAAAAATTATGCATCTCCCAGGCGCTCCAAGACTATCTTCTGCCTTTTCATTCTCTTCCCAATTTAACTGTGTAACAAAATCCCAAGCTCCCAAGATTGAATGATATGACCTTCTTATTCACTCTGCTGTCGTACTTCAGATAAGCAAGGGCCCTTTTTAAATTTTTTTTAGCTGTGAGAATTTAAAACAAAACTTTCATTTGATTTCCTCCGTAAGCCTAAATTGAACTTTATAAAAAAGCGAAAAGCTAAGAGAGGGCAGGGTTTTGTTGTTTTTTTTATTGCTGCTTATTTCCTCGAAGGGAATATCTTTGCAGCTGTACATATGAGCACATAATGGTATCCGCGTGATGCATTGTTTATTTGAATACTCCAGTATCCAGGAAGATGTTTGCTCATTATGTTTGCAGCGTAGAGAGAAGACAGTAAGTGTACATGGTCAGATTGAGTTCGCACATCACTGAAGAACTTGACACTCACCAATGTTAGCACGTTGACCCTTCTCTCAGTCCTCAAAGTTCGTGCGTTTGTGCTGCAACGTCCAGCAAATGCGTCATCCACGGGAACTTGTGGTAGAAATCTCAGAGGAACTGCAGTTGCAGTCGGCTACGCAAATTAATGATTGTGGACCTCCTAAAGGAAGTACATCTGCAAGGTTTATTGGTCATGCTTTTTTTCCCCCCTCGACACCAATGACACATGAGGGTAATTCTATTCGATGTGATTCCCCAGGCGCGCTGGCACCACGGCTCAGTAGGAGACAGAAGCATGTCCACCGTAGCCTGCCTTTGGTGCTAAGAGGGGGTTGTGGATATGCCACAGAGAATGACTGTGGTCCCTTAAACTCCCTTGCATTTCATCAGGGGACGTCAATGGAGAGAGCTGTGAATGGCGAGAAAGAAAGCCGGATGGGGAATAATAGGAGTATTTGTTGTAATGAAGAAGTGAAGTCACGGCAGTGTCAAGGGAACATGTTTGGCTGATGACGGAAACACTGAACGCTATTGTTAGCCCTGGGTGGGGAGCAGTGCAAATGAAAGTTGGGGGAGAAAGAAGGATCGGCGCAGAGGGATAAAGAGGTGGTCAGAGTTGAAGAAAAAAAACCCTGCACATTGTGCAGCGAGGATGAGAGAGAATCATGGAGGCAGACGAAGAGAAGGTGAGATAAAGATACAGAGGCGAGCTCGCCCCGTGTATTGTTGCCGACCATATTGATCGAGCTGGGAAAAGCAGAAAAAAAGAGCGGCCGACTGTCTTGAAACCAAATACTGATGGATGGGGGCAATGGATGGGAGGATGACAATAGTGTTATTTAGACGAATGAAGGGACCGTTCTCCACAGTGAAAATCCTGGAGCCAAGTGAGTGGTGTCGTGTACAGTGTTTAACTTTATAATCAACATCCTGTCGTAGATTTACATGAGGGATTTGTAGTTATCCCTCTAGGTTAGAGGCAGATGATCGACTAACAGAATGATTGTCATCAACACTCCCAGGGCAAACCAACGGCGGGGGGGGGGCTTTCTGAATGACAGATGCAGGCACATACAAAATGGTTGTTGTTGTATGTACCACTTTTGCCGCCACAGGCCACAACTTCTTAAAGAGGCGATTAGAAATCAAGCAAACATTTAGACATGTAAACAGAGCGAGTTGCACCTCTGCCTCTCTCTCTCCACCCGGAGGGGGAAAGCCAATGTCTGTGACCTTGAGCAAGGTATGCAATTTTCAGTTGGTGACAAGTGCAGCAATTGCATTGAACAGAGGGTCTTATCAACATGGGAGTCGTCTCATCAAGCTGACATGCAGATAATAATATGGCCGAAATTGGAGAAAGACAAAAAATGCAAGGGAAGTGAAGCTTTTGACTCAGCACGTCCGTCTGCGGGTGAGCTCTCGTCCTTGGCCCCAGTCGTGATTTTAGTGCAAGTTTGTGCTTTTTTCCCCGCCTGTGATTGTGTGCGTGCCTGCCTTCGTTGCGTTTTGATCGTGCTCGTGGGCATGCCCGCGCGAGCCGGCGTGTGAGTGATCTGTGGCTCGAGCCAATCCCTCAGGTGTCTGATATCTGATCGCCTGGATTGATCGGTCCAAGGAGAGCGTGACATTCAGCCTCGCGCTATCGCGCCGCGAGCTCGCCCAATGAGGCTGTGGAGCTCCGGCGGTAGGGCCCCTTTGTTACAGGACGGTTAATTATGCTTGAACCACACAAGTAAAAAAAAAAGAAGAAAAGACTGGGTAGCCACTGGCAGCAGTGCTGATTTCCCAGCAGTGGATAGCTGTACGACGTAGCATTCAAGAGCTGTGATGCCGCCCATCATGAGGCTTACCTCACTTTGCTGTAAGGTGAATCCCCTGGGAAGTCATCTCTGCCTTCAGACGAGACACAGAGGCTTTTAGTGGGGCTCCCGGGCAGCACAGGTGGTGCCCCTGCATGCATTGATCTGTCGGTGCCTTCACTATAGGGAACGTCACCCGCGACAATGGAATACAACCGGGCACGTCTATGAGACACGGTGCTCTGTAACCAGGCTGTGGACAGCGTTGCCGTCAATGCATCTTTACGTCAAATGAATACTGCATGAAACGCTGACTTCGCTAATGGATTTTAATGGTCCAAGATAGTGCAAGCAACTCTTTCGCCTTCCTGAATGCGTCACTGCAATTCTCAGGTCTCTGCACCGGCCTCTGCAGACTAATAGCTTACAAATATGACTACTTGAGATTTCTGATTATTTTTTATGCAAATTGCATCCTGTAACAGTCTTCACTTTTTTAAAGCAAGGTTGAAAAATTGCACGTTCTTCTTTGTCCTTGACTGAATGAGGCCTTCTTTAGCAGACTATTATCCACCTTAAATTCTTAACTCCCTTCTCCAAATTAATTTTTCCTTTTAATTGGTTCGTTCCCATTGTTTGAATTTGTTATTTAAAAGAATAAAACGTATGTTGTGTTTCTTTTTTTGTTCACCTCTGTTCGTTTTTCTTTGACATACGGCACTTTGTGTGGGAAGTATCTGGTTTTGTGTAACGGCCTGATGCGATAAATTAATGTCCCATTATGCAAAAGCCATTCAGGGTGACAGATCATGTTCATTCTATGAATGGTCTTCTATTTTGTGGTGTACAGGGACATTTTTTCACACAGAGAATGGGGATACAATGGCATACATCTCCTATTCAGTCAAACTGGGTTTTTTTCATTCTTTCTTCTATAAAATCCCTTTGACAAAACTCTCTTGGTTACTGCCAAAAGGGGAAAAAAAGTTATCTCTCTCGCTGCATACCCAGGAAGACCTATACACATAACTTGATGATGTAAACTGTACGGGGGGTCTTCCCTCCTTTTGCTTTAAGGTAAATCCCCCCGGGGATGTCATCTCCGTCTTCAGATGAAAGCACAGAGGCTTTCTAGTGGGGCTCCCTGCAGCAACAGGTGGTGGCCCTGTATGCATTGATCTCTCAGTGCTTTGACTATAGGGGGCAACGTTCCATGACGATAGAATACAACCAGGCACTGTGTCTGTAAGCCGTTGTGCACTCTAACCACATAGTGGAGCCTGCATACAAAATATACGGCGTTTCCAGTCAATACAGCTTTAGCTCCAATGAATACTGCATGAAATGCTGACTTTACTAATGGAGGTTAATGGTCAAAGATAGTGTAGGCTATACTCTTTTACCTTCCCGAATACATCACTGCAATTCGCAGGTCTCCGCACTGGCTTCTGCAGACCACAAGCTTACAAATATGACCATTTTCTATAGATTTCTGTTAACGTGGCTTTACTCCTTTAAAGCGAGATTTTAAAAAGCAGTGTTCTCCTTTGTCCTTCACTGAATCAGTCATTCCCGAGCAGACCATTATCCATCTTGCATTTTGAACTAACTTCTCTCAATTTATAAATTTCTTTCAATTTGTTATTTTCTTTAATAACATTTTCTTGTATTTCTGGCCTCTGAACGGCATTGGGATTTATTTGTTTTGCGTTGGAAATATGCAGTTCTGGTTTTGCCTCATGGACTGATGTGATACAGCATATTTCTTTGAATGTGAATGCATCGAGGGCGACATGTCATGTCCATCCATTCGATGAATGGACTTTTCTTCACAGCAGAGGAATGGGATACCATGACAGCTAGAGTATCTCCCATTCAGTCCTTTCTTTCCATAAGATCCCTCTGGACAAAGCTCTCTCGCCAACTGCCAACAGGAAAAAAAGATCCCTCTCTCTCTCTCTCTCCATACCCAGGAAGACCTATGCACATAACTAGATAATCGTCTTGTGGAAATGTTTTTTTTATCTATCAAGCGTTTAATTCTATTAAAGGGGACATAAAAGCTTAGATATCCTGAGCTCCAGGATGGTGCCAGAAGACAGTGGATCCCCCTGGATCTAGATCAGGAGCTCCTGAGGATCCCACAAGATATCATTAACACTGTCTTGTCTCACTGGCTGCAGCGACTGATTTTCTTTCCGACTCCTCCACAACACCCTGAGTAATCCCCGTCATGGAACCCTCTGTATAATGTGGTACCAAAGAGCAGTTATCAACAACTAAATGATGGAGCCCAAGGTTAGCAAAGAGCAGACCATGGATTTCATAGATAATTGATGATACATTTTTCAGTTGTGTGGGACCCGCTGTGTTGTTATGGAGCCAGCAGTAATGCTAATTCTCGAGCTGCCATCGCCTCGATGTGCCTCATCTCTGCCTCATCTCTGCCGACACCATAGTCAACATCGCGCCAGCAGTCACGGTCATCAGCGGCAGTTATGCTTGTCTTTGATCATCAGCTGGGAGGGCAGAGCCTCACACTTCACAGCACCTGCTCGCCTCAAACCACTGCATACCGTATACCCGTCTCCCCCGACAATCTGCAGTGTCCTTCCAAACTCCTTTAGTTGCCGCCGCGCTCCAGATGTCCACCGCGGTAAGCGGGTTGGCGGAGGGAGGTGGTTGCTTGTGGAAAAGGAACATTTCATGAGTGCTGTCACGTCATCGGGGTTCGTGCCGCAAGACTTGATCAGATTCAAAACTACAGTCCACATGACCCCTTTGGCCTCTATTTGACCTACTTCCGCTCACGGGGAAATGTTTGTATCCTGCCAAAACATTGTCAAACATCTGCAAATTCCTTCTTCTGTTATTCTAATTAGTGTCTGGAAGAATGAAGTAAAGAAGCACTCGGTTTTTAGAATAAGATGAATCATTTTTGGTGGGGTGACGCGGACTGCCTGTGACACTATTGAGCATGTGGCCTTGGAGGCTGCCCAGCTGATGTAATAGCATATGTTCCAGTCACTACTCGTTTTGCTCCCGGAGATCAAAGGCTGTAACATTTTCTTAATGTGTGTGTGTGTGTGTGTTCTAAGATCAACGTGTCCTTTTTTTCACCATTCACTTTATGCAGGGCACTTACTAAACCTTTCATAATTTGCCAAAGTAGCATTTCGCGTCGGAGGTCAGCTGTTACACTTTTCTCTGAGCCCTCAGCTCTATTGGAGGTTTTGCTCAGAAAGCGGCTATTAATGCTCCATTGCAATTTGTTATTGGTAAACACAGCTTCACTGTGGGGCTGATTTGCATGAGTTTGCTTTTTTGAAACAACATCCTCCCTCTTTAAGCATGTTGAGTCTGCACCATCTGGTCTTTAGTTTGGCGCTGTATCGAGCACTGAATACACATTCTCCCACCAAGAACGGAAGGTTTCAATTTGCTCCTCAGTATAGACATCTGTAGCATTGAGCATCAACAACCAAAGTAAATTATATGATGTGGGATTGTATTTCATCTGCTGTGCGGCGTAAATCCTAATGACTGTTTTGTGGATGGACTAAAATCCGTCGTGCCTGTAGATCTCTGATTCGTCTTTGTTTTTTTTGCTGTGAGGAGTGTTTATTTTTCTCATCCTGAAATGCCAGACTTTACAAGTCATAAAAATTCTCTGCTACATAGCAGTGGCAGTGAATACATCTAATGTGTATTTTTATCACGCCTTTGAAAATGGTTGGCTGCCAAGTGGAAGGATAATAAGATGTGGAACGTGTGGGTGAATTTTAAAACAATTCCAATTTTGCCCCTCCATTCCCATTATCATAATCTTCAAAGATGCTTGTCTTGTTCATTTTGTTCATGACCCTGGCAAGTAAGTCATTGAATTTCCTGAAATAACTGCAAATAAGAGAGCCATCATTAAGATCCCCAGCGTGTAGGAGTGATAGGACAGCATAGACTTCGTATATGAAAGGACATCCAGTTGATGGCTTTGCAAATGATCTGAACTCTACTCATGACATGAATGCAAATCCGTCAAGTTTTCCCTCTTCTTTCTGCAGAGCTGACTGACCCCCATAATTAGATGAGCGCTTAGAGATGTGCTCAGCTTGTGGCAGCGCTGATGTGAAAGAGAGTTTTATACTAATAGTAACATTGTACCTCGAGTGGACTCACCACAGTTGTTCAAATCTCGTAGGAGTATTTTTTTTAGGAAATATGTTTATTTTTTCCTTCAAGTTGATGCTTGTTGGCAGGACTTTTCTGCTAGAAGAATGTGCTCGGGTAGGGGTGATTAATGTTTGAAAACTGCTCTAGATTAGTGCTCACAATATGAGTGTTGGTGCCACATATTAATGCCTTAAATATACCAACCTTTCGGCTGCAACACAAACATTTTTTTTTGTCGCCACAGCAATTAGGAGCCTATTTGTAGAGTGAAATATTCCTGTAGGTGCATTGAGGATTCGAAAGTAGAACTCAAAGTCTGAGCGGGTACGGCTTACTTGATCAATGCTCATAAAAAAAGAATAGCAAACAAGATGTCAGTCAGCCAGGCCAAACAAGTCTAAAAAGGGGATGCAGGACGAAAGAAGCAACCCCCCAAAAAATCCCACAGTGATCATAAACTATACATTACATTACAGTTACTCATTTTGGCGGAGGCTTTTATTGAAAAAGACATATAAAGCTTCTGTACAGTAGGAGACCTTGAATGAAGTGCTTAGCGCTAAATCTCTTCAATAAGACAAAGTGTTGGAGATCAGGTAAAGACGTGCCCAGTAAGTGCTAGTTGGGCTGATAGAGGTGACAGGAGAGGAGCCGCTCTCGGAGGAGATGAGTCTTCGAGAGCTTCTCGAAGATGGAGTAGCACGCTCCTGCTCTTATAACATTTCTTAGCTCGTTTCACCACTGGGGGGAACACAAAGAAAAAACATTCTTTTTTTGCGATCGCCATGTGTGCAGGGATGGCAACGCCCGAAGACGTTCAATAGAGGAGTGGAGTAACCGAAAAGGAGTATAAGTCTGTATGACTGAGTTCAAGTAGACGGGTGCGGATCCAGAATTCGCTCAGTAGGTTAGTGACTTAAATTTCATTTTGGTTGCCACGAGTCGCAAGTGGAGGTCAATGAGCAGCGGATGTGCCCTTTTCAGGCTGATTGAAGACTAGACACGCCACAGCAGTTAAGACGAGATGATAATCATGGCCTTCACCAAGAGTTCGGATGGTGTACCGAGTCACATAAGGCCCGATTTTTCCTATGTTATATAGTGCAAAGCGTCATGACTGGGAGACAAATGTGGAGGCGTACAGGTAGATGTGGTGATCAGGTAACTTGGTAATGTCTTAGACAGGCGAACAATAGCAGCACTGGAAAGATCCATGTTCATGAAGAGCCAAGGGGGAGGTAAGGTAGGTCTGAAGAGAATGGCTCCCTTTGCTAATAGATTATATACATGTCCTCTTCTGGGAAGTGTCAATACTACTCTAAAGCTTTGAAAATGCTCCAAAGTTCAGCTTTGATCCACACTGATATCATGAACACAGAAACTCTGTTCTTAAAATCATCACATTCATCCGCCCAGAGGACAAAACAATGTATAATGAGTTTTGCTTTTGAGATTATTGCGAGGGGATCATTAGGGAAGGATCATTTCAGACCATCAGATCATCACCGGGGACTGGCCAATGAACCAAGCTAACGCTGTTCCACTTTCAAATAATTTAATGATAACACTCATTTCTGTTTCATTGTCACAGTCTGCAGGCAGGTCTTAGACTCTTAGTGTTTTTAGTGAAAGGGGGGATGTGTGACTCAAAAAACGTATTTGATTAATCATTTTTTTTGCCTTACTATTTGCTCATTAGATATAAATATATTTACTAATACGATGTTGTCAGTAAGGTAAATATTGGCATAATATCAACATTGCAGCAGCTTTCCAATGGGAATATAATTATGGTAATTGCATTTTTTAAGTAACATTATTCAAGAGTTTGTTCAGAACATATATTGTTATTTACATGGCATCACTCCTCATCCTGCTACCTCACTATTTCCATGTTTAATAATAATACAGAATGACTGCAGGCTTGCTTTGGCAAGCCCAGGGCTCCCATTGCACGGTTTTGCAAAACTTCCACCAAAACAAACTGAGCCTCAAGTTGAGCAACAGCATCCATCCTTGGCCTACTTAGCTGAACTTGCCTCGTTCTCCGCCGCTCTTGCCAACATTTCTCTTCCCTAGACGTCGTGTCGACAGAACTTAGTCAAATATAGCCCTTTGTATCTTTAAGCTTGAATATTACTTTCTGTTTTAAGATGTGGTGAAAAGATGATTTTTAACGTTGAACGGCACAAACTTATCGTACAACTTGTTAATTGCTCTTTGGTGATTGATCAGCAACAGCCAATATGTTTACCAGTAATGATTTTCTGTTACACCCATCTTCTTGATCAGACTGATAGTTTTCTAGTTTTCCACTAAAAGGGAGATTGAGTGAGCTGCATGGTGAAAAGTGCATTTCAAGTCACAGTACCAGGGTAAAAAAAAGCCTAATTCTTGAGCCAAATTAAGAAACAGCAATTAGTGATATATTATCTCTTCAGTAAATGATACTTTTGGGCCTCTGCTCTAAATAGCTAACCTACTAGTCTGTATTCTGAGGATTTACTTTTTCATTTACAGGTCATTTACAAGTCATTTAAAGCTGTGACAAAAAACTTGTTTATGTTCTACTTTCATTCATAACCAAAATCAGTCTCAATGCTCTAAAAGCCTCTTAGCACATTTCATACATTTGATCTCATTTAAAATGGTTATTAAACTCTGCACTGACTAGCTCTCACCGTATCTCATCTGCAGGTAAGAAAGTCACATCACATATGGTGTTCATGTATAGGTTTCTCCTCACACAGATGTGTGTGCAGAGACAAGGAGACGATCTTTGTGCCGGTGTTGACCAAACAAATTCCAGAACTGCTTCGAAAGAAGGTTTGAAAAATGATTTTTATTTCTAAATATTTATCTGATACAACTACAGTACATGCTACCACTGTGACACTGAGTGGCACAGGGTTGACGAGGGGACAGTATACAGCAAAAAAAAAAAAAAGTGTCGTGAAGCGAATCCTGCACTTACCCTCAAGGTTCTGTACAGTCCCCGACTTGGTGCATAGCAGTCTGGGATCAAGGGACAGAGCTGGGGACAAAGAAAACTGAGTTGGCAACGATTTCGCCGTGCTCTATACACACTGAGCACGGTTCTACCAGGCACTGCAGGAATCTAAAGAGGGTGGAAAGAAAAATGCAATGCAGCACTTCGATCCATTTTTAAGGTGTGTCACGGCCACATGGCGCGTCTGTGATATAAATTGCCGTTGAGGTACAGGGAAAAAAACAAAAAAACAAAGTCGCTGTAGACCACATTGGAGGTTATAGGATTGTAATACAACCCCATATTCACACAAAGGACAAGGTAACAAGCATAAAATCCTCCACACCTGGCTGACGGCAGCGTGGAGCCAGCAGCAGCGGCGGCAGGCCTGGGGACTAAAGCGACATGCTACATGGTTTTTCCCCCCACTTGCTGGTGCTATACTCCCATTGAGACTTATTGTTTTATTCTGTCACTTATTCGCTTCATAGCTGCCGTAATCTAATGCAATTTAAGCCACTTACATTTTTCATACAGAGCACATTAGCGAGTTAGTGTTGCCTGAGTGGGCCAGGTTAAGGACCTTCCTGAAGGGCATTGTCACTGTTACATGGTCCCTCGTGTTGGGAGTTATCCCCTTTCTTATACACTTTCTTTTGCCCCCATCCCCCCCATCCACGGCCCCTGTGTGGAGGGGATACAAGGGGGCTGCTTCACGCTGGGTCTCCTCAATAGTTGGCTCTAAACCTGTTCTATTCCAAAATACATCCCTTTGTTTACATGGCTTTTTTTTCCTTTCTGTTATCGCCTGGACAGTATATCACACAGCTTGCGAGGGAAAGGCCGAGAGTGAGCGAGGGCGTACTGGAAATAAAGACAGACATAAATCTCTCAGGGGCCCTGACCTAAGCCCGGGCATCACACTTGTAAATGACAAGAGCGGAAAGACTTACCAGTAAGATCACACATACAATAGCCGACAGGAAAGAGATGATGAATTATGAGTGGTTTTATTTTCATCCACACAAGCCTTTTTACTTGTGTGTGTTTATGAGCGTGCTTAGCCGTGATGAGCATATTCAACCCTCTATAGAGACCCCCTTCTTGCTCACTTAATACAGATTGTTACTATACGGGGCGGCAGACAAGGCCAGACCTTATTTTCCATTATTCAGTATTACATAATAGTTACGTAATACTGAATACTGAATGGAAACTTCTGCGGTTGGATTACGGAGCCCTGATGAGACGAATCAGTCTGGAGAAGCTCGCTGAGCAGAAAACTGATCTTACACATTAACAAATGAAAAATAAACTGCAGTTATTAATACTGGTAGCAGAGGGTTGAACAGGTTTGCAGTCCATTACTCTTTTCACCCCCTCCCCACATTCTCTCATCCCCTGGTTTATGCTGCATCCATCCTTCTCCTCTATGCCATTGGTCTATCACACCATCATGGCAGTTGTCAGAGATGGAGGAGAGTACACTGGCTGGAGAAACTCGCATCGATCCGCTCGCCGGCAGTCCACACCCAAACCTGCTGACTCCTGGCAGAAAAATAAAGGGAAACGAAAAGAAAAACCTCAACCCTCAGCTGTTTTTGTTTTTTACCTTCCCCACCCCTCCGTTACCACAACCATCAACCATTCAGGTCACTCCAGCACGCTTTGGTCGCTCTTCCTTCCACCTGATCATACCTGCCGTTTTCCATCTCACTCTTTTCCACTTCCCGTATATCAGAGGTGACTCTCCTGTGTGTTCGCTCCCCATGTTCAGCATTTTTTCATTCCACAATATCCAATTTTCCAATTCCCCTCCCCATCGCTCATTTTTCTACCCCCCACCCATTTATCTATCCCTTCACCCTCTCCTCTTTGCATCTGCTCCTTTCCGCCTCCCTTTGCTCATCTATTGGTCTGTGTACACAAATACAGACGATCAAACACACACGCGTGCACACACACACACACACACACACACACACACACACACACTCTCTTTCCCTCTGTCTTCCCCCTGGTGTTTGTAGCCCATATTGAAGGCTCAGTCGCAGGGGATTAGCCACAGACTTGATCAGAGTCTCTGTGGTTGCCAAGGTTGAATCTGTGGCTTGAAGATTTACACCAGGCATTTAATAATGCACATGTTATGGTCTTGACCATGATATCTGTATTTCAGCTTCACGGTGCAGCCAGGACTGCTCATTGTATGCTTGTCTTCAACTGAGCCTGTTTTTTCTTGATTTCTGCCAGAACAGTTATTGGTCATTTGCCATTTACCTGATCCCATCATTGAGTGTTGCCCTACAGTCGTCACATTATTCCAGCTTGTAGGTACAAGTTTGCGTAAGTTTATAAAGTCAGGGAATATTTTCCCTACAACGGGTTTTTAAAGATAGATCCAAAATGGCTGACACTTTGGACTATTTAACTATTTAACTCTTCAAATATTAACCGATCAAGGCGAGAGAGAGAGAGCTAAATTAATATTTCATGAAAGGTACAGGGAGAGCCAACCCACTGCTGTGCACCCACATGCCCTTAAATTGCATTTTATCTTTTCCATGAGAAGAAATGTGACATATACATCTTTGAAAGGATGTACTAATTTCCCAGATTGGTAAATCGATATGCTCCATTTTTTTTCTAAATCAATCACCATTCAGGACATCGTATCCCCTGATGATGGCTACGCTTGCCTCTGATTGAGCATTAATACATAGGCCTTGTGTGATTTGATGCATCGCATATTCACTGTCCAATGAGCAAGGGCGGGGGCACATTACACATTCAGTTTTCCATTATGCAGCCCTAATTCATAGAGCGCTTTCATCAAAGCCTGTGCCAAGCTGCGAGATCAATGGGCGTCATGTTTCCTGATGTAGACTGATACTGGACGACAGGAGAATCAGTAACAATTCGGCGCGCGTCTGTTTATAGTTTGGTATGCAGCCATGCTATTGTGATACGGCAGCTGCCAATGAGTTGACAGTCAGAGGGGGTAAAAGCTTCCCCTCTCCCTGCTGCGAGTAGACAGATCTGATCCGCTCCTTTGCTTGGCTGATGTTAGCAGTATCATTAGAATAAATGAATCACCGTATTGCACTGTCCCTACTTCTGCGCTCCATGCGTACAGGGGGGAGGCGTCCATTGGCAGGAACTTGTGGACACGCTCTCGTAATTTTTTTGTCATTCATTTATTGACCTCTGTGCAAGAACACACACATTTGAGCTCTCCAAATGCAGTTTGAAAAAAAAAAATCGGTTTATTTGCACAAATGAGTGTCCATGTTCCTCGTTAGGCCTCCAAACGAGGTCCTAATTAGTTAATTGGCTTATTATGCCGATTGCTCCCAGGGCAGGCGGTGTGGGTTGGCTGTCATTCATCGAAGGCCTCCACAAACATAAGGGGGGGGGGGGTCTCGACCAATGGGAGACAAGGAGGGAAGGAAACAGCACGAGAGGAGTGGCGTAGGGAAAATGTGGCGGTCGCCCAGTTGATTTAATAAAGTGTGGCGGTTCAGCGGCACGCCATTCCAGAGTGGGACGGTGGCGATCCCTCATTTTCCCCTTGATCTCGCAGCGGAACATTGGGTGAGGGGTGACTTTCAATTAGCAGAATGAGCCTAATTAATCTGTGAGGAGGTGATCTGTAATGGGAGCCAGCGGCGGCGGCTGCTTATCACTGTGAAGGGGCGAGAGGCTTTCGCTGGTTTTGCCGCCGTGTCACGGTGACCTTCAGCGCTACAGATTGGGACCCACGGAAGTTTACACATGACGGCCCAGAATCACCATAACCCTCATTACCCAAACAATATGGTGGAAATTTCGTTGTTGTCGTACATATTGCGAGTGACCTCTGCATGATGTGTTGTCAGCTACGGGGTTTGCGGCATCGTGTCCCCCTGTGTTTGTGAATTTGCGAATCCGATTCGTCATATGGTCTTCCCCAAATTATGCAACAGAGTTTGGTTGTTTGGTTGAACATGATTTTAGGTATAAGATGCTTTTATACTTTCCTTTTTGCTGTGCGTACTTTCTACCTCATAGACCTTGCCCAGTGGAGAGTGGCAAAGGTGTTTCTGAATGAAAGAGCCTCCTGCAGCGCTCAGGAAGGCTCTCAGAAAAGAGGGCCTTTGTGAACATTAAGGTTATTTTTGTTGAGGCCAAAAATATTATAATTTTTCTACTACGAGCTGAAGAATTTGGCTTTGAACTGATAAAGGCTCAAGGCCCACGGTCGGCAAGTGTGGCTGAGACCGTCCTCAAAAGCAAAACAACGGTATATTCAATACCTTTACCTTTAGGCGCCATATCTAAACCATAAATCAGTGATGAGGGGCTGGCATATGAGAAAATGCTCTGGTTTTGGATACGTCGTACTGTTCTCGAATGCAATAAGGAATTACTTATCTCATTGTGGGTGTCAGGATGAGTCAAATATGAAGAAGGAACTTATTAAAAAAAGTGTGAAGTGCATGAATTTTATTAGGAAATCGATTCTCAAGTCTAATGGAGGGTTTGTCTGGCAATCGGGGCGATGCAGTGGGCCTGAGCAGTGCATGTTTCTGCTTATATAAGCTTCGGATTTCCTTCTGGGCTCTACATGGTACTGTGTGCTGTAATGCAATACACTAATAACCCTAACGTGTTCATTCTCATGTTCGAGGCATGTGGGAATGCACATGAGAGCACACAAGTATTTACACATGAGTTACTGTGTGGAGAGCTTGTTTGGTGTGTGTTTGCACTGTTCATATGCACAAGGTGTGTGCTCGAGTTACTGGAAATAGCGTGGGTGTTGACAGCGCATTCATTTTGGCAGAGGACTCCCTCTTAAGGCTAAAATGTTTGCACTTGACTAAAAGCAGAACACCCACACGGGCCCAGGCTTTTCATGACTAGTCGGCTGTTGTACAAGTTGAGTGCTGACGGTAGCGGCTCAGATCTCTGCGTTTTGCTTTCTGTTTGTGCTTCTCTCCGCGTGTAGTAACAGCAGCAGCGTCGCCGGCCGCTTCAGAAGCAAAAGTTTCACAAATTGGTGCTGCAAGGGCACAAATTATCGTCAAATCCATTTGCCTTTTCTATTCATCACCATAGCATTGTGTTTTGTTTAATTTACTGCGAACCTGCTGCTGTGCATCCAGCTCGTGTTCGGCAGACGCACGCCATCTCTCACAAATGAGTCTGGGGGAAATAAGGGCAGGCAACAAATTAGCCAATTCACATGCAGGTCAGAGTGCCGCATTTGAGGTGATGGCGGAATGATGGACTTGATAGACGGCAGAAAAACGGAAAACAGGAACAAAATCAACCACTACTGCGAGACGATCATTTCCACTTGCGCTGTCATACGGGCACATTGTGGCGAGGTTCCGCTACTTTTCTCTGTATTCTTACTTAGTGGGTCTCATGCTCTTTCCTGCCCAGACTCATAATTACAGAGGTGCATGCTGTCTTGTTCTGCTGCACTTGAAATTGTGTTCTTGAACTATGAGAGGTGAACACTCGTGATGCTGAAATTAATTTGCAACACTCTGTGGATGTAGGTTGAAGAGACAATGGGTGAGAAAAGCAAGAAAAGAAAAGACATTCGACGATTCGCTATCGCAGGATTTCCTTATTTTACTACAGCTTCCAGTGAATGTCGGGGGAACCCAAGAGTTGCTCTATCTCTATATCTCGCTCCGAAAAAGCAACAAATGACACGGAGTGGCAAAATAGGTCACGGATCACTGGCTTTAATTGTCCCTGATGGGTGGCACTCAGGGCAAAATGGGGCTGCTTTACTTGACTTGGTCAATATGTGCTAGTGGTGTGTGTCTGTGTGTGTGTGTTTGACAAAGACAGTGATATATATATATATATATATATATATATATATATATATATATGGAGGTCCATGAACAAAGAGAGAAGTGAAGCGAGTGGCATTTCTTTCTACAGTACAGTACTTGCTGTCATCCAATCAAATGTCGCATCGCATTAGCATCACTTTGTCGCTCCCTGCACAACACAGCTCCAGGGCCCGTTTCATTAGCTGTTATTTTAAGCAGCAGCCCCCTTGTTGTCTTCCTTAAATTATTCTTTAATTTTAACTTTAAGAATCCTGTCAGGATTTCAGTCTCATTTGACCCTTTCCCCAGAAGGTGGTTTGCGGAGTGCAATCATGCATCGGCTCCGGCTTGCCGGCTGTCGCTCATGTTGACAGTCATTTCATTTGTTTTTTTCTCCACATCCCCACGCCGAGCAGCAAGCCACCGTGCATTTTTTTTGCCCCCGTCAAATGGAAATGAGCATTAACATTTCCCGGTGAGTGACATTAAAAAGTGTGACTCGACCCAGCGAGGTGGGGTCAGCGAAAGCCCCGGCCTTGGACATCTTTTTGACAGCGGGGGACACAGCCTCTCGCTTCTGCACTCGTGTTGGAAGCCGTATAAGTGGCCGGGGCTGTTCAGATAATTAGCAAATGAAGTGGTTTCTCCATGTTAAGTCAGTAAGCCCATCGTGTTTGCCTCCTAGCAAGCTGATACTGACAGGCATGCATTTAATAACTGCAATTAGCAATATCCCTTTTCCCCTCATTCAGACTGAGAGTTCATCTGCACGCAAAAAAAAGGGATTGTTGCGTAAAGATTTACGTCCAAGCTAATGTATTTCTCTGCTGTGTGGGTAAATCCCCATTATCCATATAACCATGGCAGTGCTTATCAGAGGAACACTGAACACTCAGATTCATACAAATTCACTATTAATTTAACAGAAATGGCAATTATACACTGTAGTAGTTACTGATATGATAGTATCAATAACTTTGATTCATGGTTACTGACTTCATGATACATATGTCTATATATATACTATACAGTATATAGCCTACTTACTGTATAGTAATATACAGTAAGTGCCTATTTACCTATTTTTACCTATTTCAAAATTAAAATTACAATCAAAATATGCTACAATGACAATGGATTTTGAAGAAATCCCGTCCAGCGGATATCAAGTAACAAATAAACAAAAGGCAAAGAAGAAAAAAAACACAGAAATCACTCAAATACAGTTTTTCTTTTTAAATGAGTACACTACTGTAAATTTGTGTGTGTTTGTGTCCATACAACCAAAAAGGTGTCATGAGCACAACTTTTTCATAGCAACTCACCACCTGGCATTAGAGTCTCTAATATGAGCATCTCCTGCATCAGACCAAGCTGTGCCAATATACCCATTAGAACTTCCACTGAGAAGAAATGAGTGTCTCGGGACAGAGGGAACAGGGTACACGCGTCTCAATTGACTTTCAAAAGATTTGAGCAAGTGGAGCCCTCACATCGTTACAGACTTTATCACATGTAGAATTGGATCAGTCACTTTGGATTGGTGTAGCAAGTGACGGCGTTAGGACTGTGGAGTAGGCTTAGTGGACTGATCAGCTGGGAAACAGGTCAGAGACAGGGCAACACCACAAAACACCAGCTTTGATGGATGAGCTTGGAACCCATGCTAATACCAATGCCTGGCAAGTCGGCATCGGCGGCCCCTGACCATATTCAGCAAAGGGGGGAAAAATGAGACTAAAAAATGTGTTAGAGGAGGGAATCATAATGAAGCTCACCAATATTCTTTCACATCCAAGCCTCTAGTTAATCTGTATTGCCTGTTCGGTGCAAGTGTAATAAGTCAGGTCTGGTCTGCGTGGCAGGAGTGTTAATACGCTTGAACGGACTAATTAAAGGGATCACTGTAAATCATTTATATGGATGCCTAGAGGTCTAGTGCTGACCTTTAGCCTTTGCCAACAAACTCCACTAACTACACCAGCCCCGCTGACTGGTCTTTTGGATTCGGGCTAGCAAGCTATTAGACCATCCAGATGGTTATGACGGCTCGGGGATCGGACTTAAAACAAGGCTGGTCCATTGTCTGCTGCAACTCTGTGTGTGGCAAGATTTCTGAAGCCGTTTTGTCTCCCTGGAAGCCGTCTCAAGCTCATGGTTGCAAGCTGATATGAAGTGGTGTGTGTGTGTGTGGGGGGGGGGGGGGGGGGGGGGGGGGGTGACGACAATTCCATGCGCTCTTTCTCTTCAAGTCATTTCACCAGCACTGATAATCTCTTTAGAGGGAAGAACAAGAAAGCTACTGCTGCTGCTCCTTTTGTTTCCCCCTCTTCCCCATCAGAAGCACTCTGGAAATTAAGCAAACCGGAACAAAGACACAACAGGGACCAACACAGAAAAAATAAATCTGCTGATTTAATCAGGTTGCCATGCCTGTCTCTCACCAAGCGGGTTTGCGCTCAGCCTCCACGAAAGGAGGGAGCTCTGACAGTGACAACCAGCATCTCTCTCATCTAGTGTAACCAAGAGAAGAGATAATGTCACTCCGCTGGGAGGCGTGCGAGTTCAGGTACTGTCTAATTATCAGCTCATCAGGACATGTCTTCAAGACTTAAGAACTGCATGAAACCACCAGTGTGAATCATAAACCAAATGACCAGTTGAATTTAGTAATTAGACAGAGAGCAGAGAGGAAATGAGCACGCCGGCTGGACCCTCGGGAGGCAGTCAGACCAGCACCAGGCGCCTGGTGCTGGCTAACCTTCTCCTATGAGAGGCTCTAGCCTATGGAGCCTCGACATGCTCCCGAAGCTGGGGAACCAGTAGGAGACCTCGGGAACAGGAGGGCCAATTTAGAGCCAGGCTGGGCGATTGAATCACGGAAATCAGACTGGCTGAACATATGAAAACTAATAATTTCTCACTAGTCCCCCTCACTGATCTCATCATGAAATCCTGCAGGAGTGAAACTGGGTCTCGATGTGCTATGCAAGCACTCCAGCGACGCCGCGATGTAAATAAGTGTTGGGTAACAAGGAGGAGGAATACAACACAGCCAAACCGCGAGGCAGGATTCAGCCTTGGGGGAAATCACAGCTCCAAGCAGTGTTCGCCATCCGACAGAGAGAGGCCCTCAGATTCATAAACAAGGCCGGAGTATTTAGGCGGAAAGGGAAAGTAGGGCGCTTTAATTTAATCTGCATCAATGTCAGGCACTTTGTGACAGCTGATGGGGAGATATACAGTGGACTGTGTACCATTCAACCCACATGAAACTTCTTGCTGCCTGTCTCACGGTCACACTGCCTCAACCAGGTGAGCTGACTGCCACAGTGACTCACAGCAACACAAAGTCCCATCACAGGTGGGGGACCCACAAGGCTATTCCTGGAGCCTCCCACCCTCCATGGACTTTGGGAGGCGTAGGCCAGGGTGCTAAGAGGCCAGCGGAGGAGGTTGTACGTAAAGATGACTCTTCTCTGGTCCAGAGGTGAATGGATTGTGATGAAAAGAGTGCTGAGTGACATCACCAATGGAGGCAACAAGTGGCCGTCTCTGCAGACCTGGGGGGTGTGTTTGTCTTTTTCAGATCAATAGCCCCCACAATGATGCCTTGAAATGCAATTTATGAGGCATAAAGGACAAGCACATTGGTTCAACTCCAACTGCCCCTCGCCCCTGAGATTTGACTCTATTTTTTACCCTTTTACACCCTTTCTACTCTGATCGTCCCTCTTTTCTCCTCGGTTTGCGCATTCTTTTTTCTTATCTCCTGATTTTAGCAGTCACACTACTCCTCCATCTTTTTCCCATTACTCTTTTGTCATCCCTTCATCTGTCACCTTTCATCTTCATCCGTCCATCCCTTATCTCTTCGCAGCTACATCTCTTTCTCCATCCTTGACTCTTTCATCTCTGTCTCTCTTCTCTCTCTCTCTCTCGCTCGCACTCTCTCCGTGGGCCACTGTGCCAGCTGTGTGATGAGCCAGGGGCTGATAAGCGATGGTCAGCCTCTCTCCAGATGGCAGCCTGAACAGCAGCTGCCTGGGGGGTGGAAGGGTGGGTGGTGATGAGTAGGGGGTTGTCGGGGAGGAAGATGGGGAGCGTGCGGATGATTACAGTTTTGTTGCATTTCCAGGTGAAAATGGGCACACACAAAAGAAAATCAATTGTTCGGCAGCATGCTATGGTCTGCCTGCTGAGCTGCTGTGCGACACACACACACAGGCATCCTCTCGGTGTGGTTTCCGCTCTGTTGCCGGAGGTGCCGTGTCAAGGATTTTGGCTTTGTGGAGTCATCTCAGGAGAACGACGCCTCTGGTTATGAAAGTGGCCTTCCCATATGGCATCCCTCTGTCATGGTATAGCCTTGAGAAGAGAGCCTTGACGGGCCATCACCTCCGTGTGCGGAACAGGCAGCGATCAAAGTGTGAGCAACGCCATTTGTTCAAGTTAAGTAGACACGTTATGCAACTGAATGAATTTGTTGAACCACATTTGAAACAAAAAAACATATCCTCCCACAATATTTGCTTCAATGTGAGTCACTGATGTGCCATCATTCCCTGGTACGTGATGTAACCCAAATTCCTTCCATCTGCAAAGCTGGATATAAAATCAGTGGCCTTTTGTTCTAGCCAATGTGCTCGGTCACGGTCCTGGCTTGTCTCCATGGCTATTCACAGTGCGGCTCCGAGAGTGGGGCCATTACAAGGGGAAAAACACTTAAAAAGAGTCAATAGTTTCAGCAGTTTCAGCGAAGCCATAATGGAATTCCTCACATGACCAACTTGTTCAATCGACACACTCATGAATCTTTGAAATAATACTCAAAGTCGATATGAACTCCCAAAGTAAGCAGTGGCGTTTTCAAACCAACACATGGGAAACTTCTCACACACACACACACACACACACACACACACACACACACTGAATGTCTGTCTCATACAGATCGACACCCGTCCTTCATGTGCCTGTGCAACTCACTTGCTCTGCAGATCCCCCCAGAATGTTTATGTGATCCGAACAGTGTCTAAACTCTCTCAGCTGCTTCTGCATCCACTTCAAACAAGGCCCGTTTTCAGAGGAGCTGTCAGTGAGAAAAGCCAGCAGCAGCAATGGAGGGTCGCCAGGGGACTTGTATGGGAGGCATACAAGAGAAAGAGCGGTGGGAGAGTCAGAATGGAAAGCAAAGGACTGGGAGAGAAAGGGAGCGAGGAGAGACACCCCTTGTGCATGACAATGAGGAGACCATTCAATTAACATCGCTTTATGGCCCCTGATGTTGATTACCTCAGACAGGCCAGCAAGTCCCATCCTTATACTGATTAAAACCAAGAGGAGCTCTGCAATGAGACACTTGGAGGGATTGGTCAGACAGTGGAGGCTTTCTAATTTCTGTTTCATAAGCAAGGAGAAACAAGGTCGTGTATTCTTGGTAACAGAGCCAAGTTGTGTGTGTGTGTGTGTGTATGTGTGTCGCTCCACCGCCAGGTAATTGGATGCAAATGGAGCACACGCTGGGAAAAGCAGTAACTAGTTGTCTTTTTTGAAATGGTGTTAGTACGCTGCCTTGCATGATTCACATCCACCAAGGAAAGTGATGCTTGACACGTGAGTAATTACACTCAGAAATGCCATCACCCCCTATGGAGTAATCATGGCCGGCTTCCACGGGGCTTTGCTGATTGCCAAATGTGTCAACAGTGACAGTCTTTGATGATGGTCCGGTAACGCGAATGTCACGGCCAGTGATTCTCAATTTAGAGAGTGGACACAGCTTGCTGCTCTGTGACTCCAGGACACCAAAGAAACAGTCATCTTATTTTCCCCCATTTCATTGGACCAATCTTTTAAGTTCATACAGTCCCTATTTTAAACCATTGTTTCTTGCCATGAAAAGCTATAGATCTATGAGCTTTAGCAAAGCTAGACGACTGTTGTCTAGTTTGTGCCATCAGTCAGGAGGCATCCAAGATAAGAATGTAAATCAAAACGACATGCGGAGCACCCAAGTGTCTTGTCCGTATCTAAAAATATTCTCAACTGCTCTCACAAGAGTTCTCACCTGTTTTCATGTTTGTTCCGACCAGTTTACATGGCATTAATCAAGGTGACAACTGTCGATGGCAAATGCCAAGCGGCATAATTGTGGACACCAGAAAAAAACAAACATTGAAATTAGTGTCTCAAAGGCCTCTTTTAGAAAAAAGTCTGTCTTGGCTGCCCTGCTGAAAAGAACTGTGACTGACAGTTTTGACATCCAACATGAGGGATGAGGTGAAAGAAAAGTGCGGAGCGGAGTGAGGGGGCAGAGCAAGCGCATGGTGTTTTCAGTCACAATTTTGCCACTTCCACCATCTGCATGTTCGCAATGTTTGTTGCTCGCTTAATAATTCATCCCAAAGCCACTGACCCACTCAATTAAATCGCCCGACATTTTCCGTTTTCTTCAAGAAGAAAACAAATAAATATAGCATTTTCAATAATTCAAATAGTGCAGGGGGGGGGGGGGTAAATGCGATTACTTCGTTAATTAAAAGAAGGAGGCGAGAAAGGAGTGGAAGAAATGAAAAGGGGAATGGAATGGAGGATGCGCTAGTCGTATCTAAAACGCATTTGCGGCAAGATTACAAGAGGGAAAACAGAAGCGGATTACAGAGGGCTGAGAGGAGGGAGAAGGAGGAGGAGGCATGAATTGGATGAGGTATCATGGGGCCTGTGGTGTACTCCTAGACCGCCATGACCTCACAGCTGAAGCCCAGCAGATGAGGTGTGTGTATTTTTGTGCACTGGTCTGTGTAGGTGTACTAGTGTTTGGATGTATAAGAAGGAAGAGTATATTCATGTCGGTTGGTCTGCTGTACAGTAAAAAAAAATATATTGTGGGAGAGAGCTGCTGTTAAAGGTTTGATCAAGTGTGACTCAGTTTTCAGGATAGGATTTTTTTTTAATTTCAGAATGAGGATACCCATCAACCTCCCCATCCATTCCCTCGTGGCCTTTTGCTGCCACAGCTTTGATGGGGGGCATAGGCCTGCGCTTGTGTGGGTGTGTGTTTGCATGCACATTTTCTGTGTTACTGTGAGCGCACCGGAGGTACACAAAGTGCACACAGTTCACTGCTCCCCTGAACCTCATGCAGTCAAAGGCTCAGGCGATGATGGAAAGTGAACAGCGGGTAGACGTTTGCCGAGGTGAATGGAGGGTGGAGAAGTGTATTCCGCCAGGCATCTGAGGGTCAGGAGTGAGAGTTTTTGTGTGGGGTGATTGCTGGTACCTGGAGGTGATGCTGCTGGCAGAATGTGGGGTGGGGGGGGGGGTTTGGTGAGGAGCCAGCAAGCAAGCGGCAAAGTAGATCACTGACATGGCGGACACGCCTAGAACAATGTGCTCCGGCCCCATGTGTCGATGTGGTGGAAATTGCATCTTCAAGGAAACGTGGTTGATGGGATTGTGGGATCAATATAGGGGATGGGGGCTACACCACGCCGGAGAGGTAAAGGACGGCAGATGCTGTGTCTGAATGAGAATGGGAGGTGCAAAACCGTGGCTCCGTAACCTTCCCCTGATGGTCTAATACAATGTGTCACCGCCGTCACCAGAGGGGCTGAGCCACTGAAGTGGGGGTAAGGGGCCTGTAGCAGTAAAGGCTTTTAAGGTCTGCGCGATCCAGAAGCAAATTGAATAGATTAAATTCCACCACAGCAGTCCTGGGATTGGATGAGAGGCTTTAAACTGGCCCGCAGTGTGTAATGGGCCTGCCGGGCGTGCGCCGAATGTAAGTGATGTCACCAATCAGGCACCTTGTCTCATTTACATTGATGATGAACAATAATGGGCGGGGAATCGGATCAGTAACACGACATCGACATGCCCATGGATGCACGAGACCACACAGGCATACAGAGCATACAAAGTAGGATGATGGACAGTTTAGGATTGACTTCATAATCTACATCGAAACATATTTCACAGACTGTTTATTTTGCCCCCCACCCCCCTCTCTCTCAAAAACATCTCCACAAGTGCCTGATTACACACTCATTCATAAGGTCTCTATCAGACAAACACGCATGCATGCGAGCGCACACACACACACACACACACACACACACACACACACACACAAACGCACACACGCATACAAAACACTCATCCAAGTAAAGCAATGCGGCAGAGATTCTTTCCCCCCTCCCCTCCTATACAAGGCTGTTTCTATGGCAACAAGCTTCAGTTTCTGGCACTAAAAAGTGGAAACTTACAGGAAGTATGAGAGGCCTCCAGGGGGCAGATAGGGGGGATGGTTGGAGGACCGGCGAACTGGCAGGCACGTCAAAGAGTTGGGGTTCAAGAGGACATACAGTAGCAGCGGGGTGGGGGGGCACATTTCATGAGGGCAGATTCCTGCAAGTGGAGTCTTGCTCTTTGAATAATGACCAATTATTTCTTCTCCTTCTCCTTTCTTTCAAGCCTCATATTCCGTCTCTTGTCGTCCTGCCTTCTGCTCCTCCTTCAAATACACTAGTTTGTTTTAATTCATTAGAGACGTCTGATTTACAACCAAGTATCTGTTGCCAATATTCATTGGCATGCAGTCGGGGGGTGGGGTTTCGGTGGCTCAGCGTCTAGGACTGAAGTGTAAGTCCAGGATGACAGACGGTTTGTTTGGTCACTGCTTCCAATGTTTTTTTCTCTCTCCCGTTTCGCATTTCCCGACAGGTCCCTCCCCCCTCCTTCCTCTGAGCTTGTTCGATTATTCAGCCCACTTTTGAACTGGCTTCATGGGTGATTTATCAATGTCTCACCTATGAGCTTGACAGCGGAGTGACCAAGGCCGTAAAAGTGCTTGCTTGGGAATGCTTTCAGCTCTGAGTTATAACCCCTAAGCATGGAAAGCACATCACAAATGCAGCGCCATGCCACTGCAGTTTGATTATCTGCAAAGTTTCTTTTTTTTTTGTATCGCTGAGTATTAGTGTGTTTGTGTTTGCGGAGACTTTGCCCGAAGGGGAGAGAGCTGATTGCATGGCAGAAGTGCTGGCAAACAAACTGGAGGTCATTTTTTTCACTCCCGAAGTCTTGCTCGACTTAGCCTCATATTAATGTCTCTCTTCATCGCTGCACTCCTCTCCCGTTTCACCTGACTTCCTCTCTGGAGAGGTTTTCAATGTGACTGCAAAAAAACAAAAAACATCTAACCTTCCTCTGCTCATTGTCGTCTCTTTACCCTTCCATCCATCTTGGTACCTTTTCTTTCAGCCTATACTTCAAAATGACTGTGATTGACATATTGAAGTACAATCCCATAACACTCATGGCTTTCAAAAGTGACAGGGTTTTTTTTTTTTTACATTAAAGCACGACATACACACATGTTTAAAGATATTCAAGGCATTTCCCCTCCACTTGATCCCGACGGATTTTCAGGTGAGTGCGCTTATCAGCCGCGGAGTGCGTAGGTGTGAACTGATGAAATTTATGAAGGTTGAACTAAAAAAAATAAATAAAAAGTACTTGCAACAAAGGTAGACATTTGGAATACTTGTGCTGCTTACTGATGCTTTATGGGAGCATTGTGGATTGTGCAGAGACCTCCGAAAACATGTGGCCAGGGTTGAGAGGGAGAAAAAGCTTTATCATTGTGGATTTACACCTCAGTCTTCATCATTCGGTAAGCTCTGCTACGGCGCTTTAGCACTCCTGCCCTTCTGGGAGAGAGTAAAAAGTCTCAACAACCTTCCTGCCTTTCCCCGTTAAAACATGTCAAAGCAATACCACACTATTTAGAGTTATAATTCAGACAGGAAAGATTGGAGTGAGCTGGACTTTGACATACAATTTTAGTACATATGCGCCCTGGCTGTCTGAGCCACCTGATTGGAAAGAGATGTGTTGCTCCCGGGGGGCCGGTATTCGGAGTGAGTTAGCTGGAGTCGGCTTGGATAACTTGAAATTCTGTGATCAACTCCAAAGCTTTGAAGTTGCCTCTGAAACATTAGGGTTTTTTTTTCAGATTTATCCTCCACTGCATTCGGCTCCTAATCCTCCCATGAGTCACTGTTTCTTTCTATTCTCTTCTTTTTGGCTCGTTTCCCTCCCTACCTTCATCTCCTCACTCCCCTCAGCCGCGTTTTTTTTTTCCCTCTCTCCCTCCAGCTCTGTGTCCCCCTTGTTTACCTTTGTTCTCTTCTGACCCTTGGTACCTTGTCCTGCCTCCAGCCTTTCCACGGGAATGAACAAATCTGATGATCAGCTCCCTCTTCCTTTTGCACACAAACCCACACACACACACACACACGCACCCCAACCGACTGAGGCTAGCGGCCTGCCAACCAATTACTAACCACATCACCGGTCCTGCCACCTGTCCCCACCCCCCACCTGTGCGCCTTTGCGACTCAATCTATTCCTGTCCAGTTCCTTCTTCCATTACATTCCACACTTAGAAGAGTCAACTTTTATCACCTTTAATAACCCACTGTGCCAAAGTTCCCCGTCCCAGAGACCCTCGATTGTCCCACTCCTCTGCCTACTCCGTCAATCCTCCAACAGCAGTTTACCCATCTCCAACTTTATTATCGCCTGACTTAACCCAGTCAAAAAAACAAACAACATATTTTTCATTTTCATCTTTTTCCCCCCACCACCGAAACTGTTCAACTCGAGTCCTGCTGTGCGAGCTCTCTGATCCCGTAGACGTTTTCCACCCAGCTCTAATTAAAGGGTTTTTTGTATGAACATCCATTTCTTACTACTCCTCTTTCTTGAGCTCATATCGCAGCCATGCGGTGTGATCTTACTAAACACAAATCTGTTACATAATGAATGCCTATAGGGCTTTCAAATGGGTAAGTCTGTCATTTAGTCTCATGTTGTCAAATGTTGTACGACACTGGAGCATTATCAGTTAAAAGACTCCAGTTGCTCTTTTAAACCAAGTGCACACAAAGATTAACTCATTCTTTTCAGCGTGAGTTAGAAGGCTGGGCTGTGGGCTGTTTGATTTCCAGACTGACGTTGTTCTGTGTTTCTTTTTCTGCTAGTTTGTCTAGATCGACCCAATCGTTCCTGGGTTTTCCTACAAATAGTCTTCCCCTTCCACTCAAGCTCTTCATTACGCAAGAGATATTTCAGTACGGGGCCCCCAGCTGCTTATCTGAAATTGAATGCCGAATCGAAGCTGTTGTGGCTGTAACTTTCAGCTGGTTCCTCCGGTCTCTCGCCTTGTTTATTGCCTAATTTGTTTGGCCTAGTAGAGTCGGGTTAGTCCATCTGCTAACAGGCGCCGGGAGCCACAAGGTCAGTGGTTAAAAGCTCCGTGTGAACTATCCTGCTGCCTCCTGAACATTTTTCAGTTGAAGAGTGTATTAAGAGCTTGAGGAGACCCCTGGGCTCGGAGGTTAAAGGCCGTGTCAGCCAGTTAGAGTTGTTTACATCTGAGCGAGCCTTGAGGAGGGCAGACAGGTTTCATACTGTTGTAAGAGATGATTGTACAGACATCACTCTGAACTCCGGGAAAAAGGCAGACGAGGCTAACTGGCCCTGTGTTTCCAGTCATTATACCCCTGTCTGAGCAGCCAGCTGAAAACCCTCAGACCACTTTGACGGCGCTTGGTCCAACAACAACCGTGTTTAACGAGGTTTAGCCTCTCTGTACATGTCAGGTTGTGTTAAAAGCAGAGAAACGATTTCTTTTTCTAGTCATCTGTAGTGTTTTTGACCTCTTATCCTCTATCCGAGCAGCGAGCATCCTCCCTCTGACTCCTCGCCTCAATTTCCTGCTTCACATCCACAAGGCCCAGGCTTCAAAGTCCTTGGAACTGGTTCATCCATCTCTCTTCTAAAGCTCCTTTAGAAGTGAAAGTTCAGTCTTATTTTCCAGTTGTTCCCTTGATTTTGCTATTGATTCCCATCTGCCTTGGTTGGGTAGAAAAGAAAAGAAAAAAAGAGAGAAAAACAGGCGAAGGAGGGTGCTGGATCGATGTTAGATTGACCTCCCATGGCGGGGGGGGGGGGGGGGGGGGGGGGGTCAGATGAGGTTTTTCGGATGAGTTTCGGCCAACCTGAGCCAGAGAAACAAACCAGCGCAAATGATTTGGGCGTTTTTGTTTGCTGGTATTAAAAGCTACCTGAACATTCAGATTTCCATGCAATTTTCAACAGTCTTCCTTCATATTGAAGTTGCAAATGCTGTGACAGCGAGATGTTGGCTGTTATTGGAAATTGTTAAAAGGACATCAATTTCTGAACTCAGGGCCAACTTCGGAAATGATTAAGGCACATATCTGTATCCAAAGTAAGCGTTGAAGATGTACTGCACTGCATCACTGAATCTTCCCCTGCAGCCATATCTCGACTATTATTGTGTCCCTGAGATTGTTGTCTCTTGCTTGACAGGAGAGGTAATTCGGAATCCCAGATGCTTTCTCTTAAAAACGCAATCAAATTGACATGCTTTTCATGTCCATATAATCAGAGAATCCAGCCATTAATTATGGTGGTGTAGTAGACCTCAAAGCCTCAATCCACAAATGGCACAGCTGCTAGCCGCGTCGTCCTCTGTGTACTCTGTATCTCCATGCACTATTCCTAGAGCAACTCCATGCAGCGCTCCCTCACCAGTCGTCCTCCATGGCTTTGGCCAAGCGTGCAAATGGACAGCAGGCGCCCCAGCGGCCCACGCAGCCCATGTCTTATTCATGAGCAGGGGTCGGCGTGATGCCCCTCGTCACACACCATGTCAGAAACACACTCTGCCCCTGTGCACCCAAGCCTCTTACCACGCTCCCCCTCCAAACCCTCTTCCTACCCAACTGAAACCCGTGACATTTTCACTTCATGAGCCTCTTTGCCCCTGTCCTAGGAAAGTGATAACGGTGAAAGCTGGCCGCGACGGCGGGAAACACTCAAATGCAATCCCATGCAACGTCCCGCTCGCAGCTAGTCCCCGCCACTCTATAACTCACACAAATGCTGCATGAATATGATAATGTGATTACTGGTGATGTTTTCTTATATTGCAGCACATCAGTGAGGAGAAATTAATGTCGTGGTCCAGCTTCAGGCCAGAACGCGGCCTGCCCATCCCACCAAGCGTCTCATAAAGAGCAGAGAGTCGAGCGAAGCAAAGGGGAGTTGAGGGTATTAGATGATTACATGGCTCTATGATTTTGTGAAGATGAGTCCAGCATCCTGGGCAACTATGACATCAGCAGTCTGACATTCAGGATGAGGCGTCTACCGTGCAGCACCGGCACTGTTAAGCCAGTCAAGTCAATAAAGTGGTAAAGTTGTATTGAGTGCCAGGCTTTGCTTAAAGGTCGGGTGGGTTTTTTTGTTGTTTTTTGGTGGAGGAGGTGGTAAGATTATCAACAATATTGTCTGTGTTCCAGGGAGAACGACAACTCTAATTGTATTCATTTTACAGCACAAATATATTAACAACAATGTATTTCACATTGACCTGATGTTGGAGCAATAACATTTCCAACAGGTTTCCTTTTGAGACCCTATTTTCTTTCAGAAAAACAATCAAAAAACACAATGCTGTTGTATTGATCCGTTATTTCACTCAAATTGAACTTGGATCCTTCTTCATTAATGATTCATTGAAATTAGGAGCTATGTGGGGGGTAGAACCAATGCCTTTAAAGGTTAGAAACTACTATCATGTCAGTAGAAGCCAGCCACATTAAGCAATTTCACCTTCACAGAAGGTTCATCTTTTTTTTCGTGGGTTCATTGAGAATCAACTGATCGATTAAATTTTAACAAGACACCAGTGATGGACTCTCTGCAGCACTTAAACATCTAATCCATCATGGCCATGGTGCTCCTTCTTTCGCCTTCTACTCGGCTCCATCCATCTCTTCCTCCTAACTGTTTTGGGGAGGGGGAAATTATCTCTTGATTAAAATGTAATTAAAAGTCATTTACCTGTCCTTTTTTTCTTTTCGCCTTTCCTCCTTCATTGCCCTTAACAGAAACATCTTTCCCCCTCCTGGTGTGGGACATCTCTCTATGGTGGCCGAAAAACCACTCAACACTCCCCGGGACAATGATTATTTCTCAGCTTCTTATATTACACCTATAGATAAGCACTATTAGAGTCCGAAAAGGGTTCATAAAAATGGCTCTTTTTTTTCGCCTAACAATGGTAAACAACCCCACTGCAAGTTGGTCAAAATGGAGATCTATTGCCAAACCAAATATTCTGCTGCTTCCCCACCAAAAGTTAAGTCCGTTGAAGGAGAGAAATCAAATCTCAGTGCATTCATCTCATCGATTCATCCAGCCCTGCCCCCTCTTGCTCTCACACTCTGTCTTTGCCTGGAGATCACATGTCAGGCCCTGTCCCCACGCTGTCCTGCTTGGCCTCAGCACCGTGCAGTGGCAAGGGTCAGGATGCAGAGCAACATTTAGCGTGCGGCAAGGATCCCTTCCTCTCAATTTGTCTCCTCCTGAGTCCTCTGGCCCCTTGGGGTTTAATTTAGTAATTGAATAGATAAAGTCCCATTTGGCTGGCTCATGCCACGCCTGCACCGCCTGTGGAAGGTAGTGGAAGTGGTGTGTGTGTGCTTGTGCGCACACGTGTGTGTCATGTATGCTCTATCTATCTCCCCCTCCCCTTTAACCATCCTGGTGGCAAAGGAGAGGAGCTGCTTCTTTCAAGTGATGTCAAATTTGGGCGTGTGTGTGTGTGTGTGTGTGTGTGTGTGTGTGTGTGTGTGTGTGTGTGTGTGCGCGCGCGCCCGGTCATCCTCCAGCTGTGCTGCTACTCCTTAATGACCCGTGCAGTGCCTGGGAACAGGGGGTGTCACAACGTCGTGACTAACAGCCTGGGCAGATTGGCTGCTGCCAAAGCCCCATCCCCAGCCAGGCCCCACATGCACAGTGCACACGGACACTCACACACTCACTCTGGCGGGCATATATGCACAGGAAGGCACACCCTTACATTCAAACACATCGCTGTGTCCCCTGCTGCTTAGATTCCTCTAAATGTGTTTACGTGGCTGTGGATGGCTGCCTTAAGACATTATTATGAATTTATGTGTCTGCCGGGTAGAGATGAGAGGTTGTGTGTGTGTGTGTGTGTGTGTGTGTGTGAGAGAGTGAGTGCAGCAAACATGTTTGTGTTCAATGCATCTACATGGGAGGATAAGATTGATTATGCAAGTATTTGTACGTTATAGGACAACACTGAAACAAGGCCGTATCCACCTGCTCGGGGGCCCCAGGACAGAATTGAGTAAGGTTTTAAAACAAAAAACAATAAATGTTTTGATGCGTGTTTGTATCTATGGTAACAGCTGTGGCAGAAATGTTACAAGGCTCTGACTGGAAGTCAAGTAGCAACACCACAGTTGTTGAAATACTCTGACACAAGTAAAAGTCATGCATTTAACATTTCATGCAGGCAAAAGCAGAAACGAATTAGCAGTGATATCTATTTGAAGTACCAAAATTAAGAAGCTCATTATCCATAATGTATTGTATTATATTATTGTATTATAATTTCTGCTACATTAATGTATACATCATTTAATTGCTGTGGTTGAGGCTAATTTTTCATAACTTTATATACTGCTGGCTAGCTTGCAAATTTCTGATCTTAGCCTTAAACTAAACATTCTAAAGTGTTTGCAAATTATATTTTCAGTCATTGATAAATAAGTCTAACGGAGTAAAAAAGTCCAATATCTTGACTTTGAAGTCCGCTTTTGATGTTGTCTCAGATATTTTTTTTAAACTATCAATGTTGTATAACCTTACAAACAATATAACAAGATCTGCGGAAGGGACGTTCCATAACAATCTCTAGACTACGAAAAACTCGAGAGACCACCTTGAGACTGTTGTCTTATTTATTCATATAATATAATAATCTAATTGTTCTTTTCAGGGGCACGTTCACTGCACCTTGGGCTAAGCACTTCCCAAGACTGCTGTGATTGGTTTGATAAATACAAACAAGTTGGAATGTTATCTTTGCCTGTAGCAGAATGATAGTAGGTACAGGCAGACCCTCCAACAATGCTGAAACAGTGTGTGTGGAGATCTGGAGGACGGGTTGTGTGAGACTAGTTAGTGTGTATATAGGCGTGTACAGTACAGTATGTTTGTTGTATTTGTGTTGGTGTTGGTGTGTGCACACATGCATACTGGGCAGGTGAGTGAGGAGAACTGCAGTGCTTTGGTGCAAGAGCTTGTAGTTAGAAATCACATTGGGACCCAGGTGACTTGATTCACCCTGTGGCTCATATAGATGCTCCGACACGCACGCACGCACGCACGCACGCACGCACACACACACACACACACACACACACCTTGGAGATATAAGACAGTGAGGTTGGGGAAAGAGAGAACCCCCTCTCATCCTTTTAACTGGGTCTCATAAATCAGCAGCATGGCAGGATTATCTTGTCAAGTTAAAAATTGTGTGCGTGCGCGGTGCAACTTACAGTACACTAGGACAGGTGGCGAGGCATTGAAACAGCATTGTTCAGTTGTTGTTTGTTGGAGAAGGGATACATAGAGCCGCCGCACATGGCAGAGACAGCTGAATGAAGAAAGCTGAATGGAGAAAAGGCTCATCTGAAAAACTTAACAGGTGGATGAAAAGCGGAAACAGAGATGTAAAGGTTTCATTGTGAGAGAGAGGCGGGTGCAGAGAGCATTTGTGTATGTATGAGAGAGGCTGCGAGTGCGAGTAAAAGAATCCGGGTGGTTCAGTAGATTCATCAAGAGAGAGAGAAAGAGAAAGAGGAAAACTGCTAGAAAAACGCATTTTGCATTCGTTTCTCCTCCTCTTAGAGGCGGAGGAGAAACAATGGAATGAATGAGAGAGAGAGAGAGAGAGAGAGAGATGGAGGGGGGAAAGGGTCCATCATAGATCTGTAGTTGCAGGCTTCAATCAATTATTAACGCCATGCAGATTAGCATCCGAGCCAACAAACGATGCATTGATGGCTGTCAGTTCCCCCCGCACCGCCGCCTACCTCAGGGAATGATGGAGAATGAGAGAACGACAGAGGGAGAAAGAGAGAGGCGAAGAGCAATGGCGAGAGATGAATTGGAAAAAAGTTGGAACAAAAACTTGTCCCGTGGTTTGTTTATTCCTCAGGGTCTGAAACGGTGAGGAGTGTGATGTTTTAATATGTGCAAGAGGAGATGAAGTACAGTCATCTTCTGAAGTAAAGGTTAGGTCAGCTTAGAGTTAGGAGATATGAAGATAGATATCCTAAGGAGATTGGTCAAATGACGTCTCTACAAAGCTTTGTGCCAAGGTTGCGTCCCTTTAAAAGCTCTGCTTATTGTCCCTTTGGGGCAGTGTAGCAACACAGTGGAAATGTTGATCATTATTCTTATAATAAATAATCATTGAAGTCATTTAGCAGGAAACAAAGATACCAAAAGATTTCTGGCTTCACCTTTTCAAACGGGAAGAATTTGCGTGCTTCTCGGTTTTATATCGTTGTAAAGTGAATAGTGCAGAGTTTACTAAAACCAGCATGTCAAATACCTAAACATTTTTATGGACAAAGTGATTATCAGTTGATTGGAGCAATCACGTGCATTGATTTAATGTAATTAATGCACTTTATTGGCACATCTTGATGAAACAATTTAAAACCCAGTTCTTTTAGTTGTCTTTCTGTAGTTTTTTTATTACTGTTATTTTGTTGATCGTTCACTTAATCCTCATTGTTCTATTGCCTTCTTTGTTTCCTTAAGCTCTCTCTTTCACTTTTTCTCTTTACTTTCTAGCCTTTGTATGCTTGCTTATTATTTTTGTGATGGAAAATTCTGAGATGCTGGAAGAATTTGTTCAGGAAAACCAGATGTTTTAAGAAAAAGCAATTTAATGATGCCACCCAGTTCTCCAGGCCGTCCTTTACAGGGCGTATTTAATTCCTAATTACCTCCGTCCCACTAAGAGAGACCAAGTGGCCATGAGACAGATGCTGGCAGTTTGTTATGGCTATCCACCTTATCACTAAGATCATAGTGATTGACACTGAAATATTGTTTATAGTAGGTGACATTTGTACAGAAGAATGGCCTAATACTACTCTTACAGACTTAAAGAAAGAATAATACAGCCACAAATACCAAAAGCAGCAACATTTCTCAATTGAATTTCAAGAAAATGTACTATAACGCATTATACATTACTATCATAAAAGACATACAGTTGTCACCCATTGCAACTTTAGCTTGTTCAGGTGATCAAAAGGAGCACTGCATTAAATGCTCCTAAAGGAATTAAGATGCTAAAAACATTTTTGACAATTTTTACAAGAATAATGATGAAAACAACGTGGATGTATATAGTGCCCTTTAAAGGTACCCAAATTTTCTTTGCATAGGAAAACAAAAAAACAAAACAAACCAAGAACATAAATAGGAGAAATGCTTGCTGGGACTAATAAATCTAGTGTTCAAAGCCTTTATGAATATGTGGTGCCAAGAGATGGGCCATTGTGGATCTCTTTTGAAGATTCAATACGTTATTTTGTATCCTGTTTGTCAATGTTTCAGCATATAACCCAGCCATTACACATCCAGAGAAGGTGAAGTGAAGCCGCCACACAGAAAATCATGTAACACCCGGGAGAACAGATTTAACTTCAAGTCTACGTCAGGGCTCTTTGTTGTTTCCCCGAACATCCAGAAAAACCAGGGAGTCGAGGCACTTTTCTCTCGCTCTACATTTTATCACGAGTACTTTGTCTAAAATGTCAAGAGTACGAGAGCACAGCAAGGTGATGTTGCTCGCTTTCCCCAAAAAAAAAGTTTGAGAGGAGACGGAGGACTTGAACTTCCACCCTCTGCGTGGGAGAACAGCTCTCACCTGGGGCTGTGAACGCAACCAACACTGTCAAGGGATATAATGATGATGACGAGGCAGTTTGTTTGTAGCAGAGAGAGAAAAGAGACTGGGAGAGAGAGAGGGGGGGAGAAGAAACAGGAGAAAGGGGGAGAGGAAAGCTTTGGTGGAGAGAAGGGGGAATCTTGGCCTTAAAATATGTAATGGCGCATCTCTCAATGGCACCACATCTGGGATGCCCTTGAGTTGTCACATTAACCTACACACCCATTGGTACTATACATAGATCACTATAGAGGTCTATCACAGACTGGTGGAGAGCAGCGCCATTTGAGCTCATTAAATCTCCCAGAACTCATAAATCATTCAGTGTTACCTCAGGATGCACTGACCATACACGGAGACCAACACAAGACGCACTAAGTACACAGACTTCTCTCTGATGTCCCTGTATTTACATCATAATCCAGAGTTTCATTATGATACTAGAGCTGAGATCATTCACATCGAAAGTGACCAGTTGAGGTGGTTCAGGCATCTTGTCAGGAACCCTCCTTGGCGCATTCCTTTGGAGGTTTACTGGGGATGCCCAACTGGGAAGGGACCCAGGGGTGGACCCAGAACTTGCCGAAGGGACTTTATCCCATCTGGCCTGGGAACGCCTTGGGATCCCCCCAGGAGGGGCTGGAAAGTGTGGCTGGAAAGACCTACTTAGCTGGCTTCCTCCTCGACCTAATCTCAGATAAGCAGAAGAAAATGGATGAATGGGTTGGGCAGAGGAATGTTTTCTTCTCAGTGGTAAAAACGATGTACTCACCAAGAGATTTTGAAATGTGGGAATGGGAACGTAAGCCTAAAATGTAAATCTGGGCACACTCACTTTTAGTTTTACCCTGGAAATAATAGGATTCAGTGTCAAGGTTTCCAACATTTTACATCCCTTAAAGTAAAGTAATGTCTTCTTGCAACCTCTCCTCATATTGTAAATGGCAATGAATTTTGAGTAGTTCGAAAAAAAGAGTGAATTTCCTTCACAGATTGTTTCATTTGAATAATTCTTGGAGGCCTGGGGTTAGGTGAAGAGGTGAACGTAGCCAGTTTTTCATACAAAACAGACATAGGTCCAGAAAATTTTTTGTTAGGCCATAGTATGTTGTAATCCTTTTTTATATTCTTGAAAGCATCTCGTGATCCCTCAGGTTCATCCTATGAAGAACTATCATAATGAGATCGAAAATATACGCTTTAAATATATTTTCACCTTGTTGGTTTTTACTGAAGAAATAATTCCAAACCTTGTTTCAATCGTCACCTTACGAATATTTCCATTCCTGTTGCCTTCACCCACATATTGATGCCTCTAAGGCTCTCAGACACCAAGGGCATAATTAATTGAGTGTGAGCTGAATTTGTATTAAAAAACAAAACAAAGATAAGGATGTGGTGCTGGTTGAAAAGATGCAGAGAGAAACACAACGTCAGGGTTGTTTCCATTGCCTGAAGGCTTCTTTGCAAGGTAAGAAGTTTAACGCTTGCCAGAAAGAAACACAGGTTTGCAATTTAACAAGAAAGACACTAAAACAGATACAAATAAAAAAGAATGGGTGATGAGAAAGTGGTAGAGAAGAGTAATTAAAAAAACAACAACATTAAAAGTTCATTTGTTGACAAAACATTAATGATTTCTAAAAATTGTATTTATATTTCTTAGAACATGTTTGTTGCATTTGGCTGCTTTTCCATTTTAATAATGGAATGTATTTTGAATGTACATTTTTTAGTTTTGCCAAAAGGCAGGACTCAATATCATTGAACATATAAAGACCCTAACCCACACACAGCAGAAATATCCACAAATCCAGACTAAACAGAAAAAGAACTATATTCCCAACAGTGAAGGTGTCACTCACTGGATTCTGCGTAATTGTGAAGGAGTGTTTACAAAAACCCAAAAATTGATTCGTCGAGAAAATGATCAGCCATAAAATCTTGCTTTTACACAAATGCACGAGTAATATTAATCCTATTATATGACATTGATCGATATAATGATAGTAACAATCCCAGGAGACAGTACTTTGAATACTACAAGTACTGTACATCAACTACACTGAACAAAATTATAAACGCAACACTTTTTTGCCCCCATTTTTCATGAGCTGAACTCAAAGATCTAAGACTTTTTCTATCTACACAAAAGGCTTATTTCTCTCAAATATTGTTCACAAATCTGTCTAAATCTGTGATAGTGAGCACTTCTCCTTTTCCGAGATAATCCATCCACCTCACATGTGTGGCATATCAAGATGCTGATTAGACAGCATGATTATTGCACAGGTGTGCCTGAGGCTGGCCACAATAAAAGACCACTCTAAAATGTGCAGTTTTACTGTATTGGTGGAGTCGGGGGGTCTGAAAACCAGTCAGTATCTGGTGTGACCACCGTTTGCCTCACGCAGTGCAACACATCTCCTTCGCATAGAGTTGATCAGGTTGTTGATTGTGGCCTGTGGAATGTTGGTCCACTCCTCTTCGATGGCTGTGCGAAGTTGCTGGATATTGGCAGGACCTGGAACACGCTGTCGTATACGCAGATCCTGAGCATCCCAACCATGCTCAATGGGTGACATGTCTGGTGAGTATGCGGGCCATGCAAGAACTGGGATGTTTTCAGCTTCCAGGAAATGTGTATAGATCCTTGCAACATGGGGCCGTGCATTATCATGCTGCAACATGAGGTGATGGTCGTGGATGAATGGCATAACAATGGGCCTCAGGATCTCGTCACGGTATTTCTGTGCATTCAAAATGCCATCAATAAAATGCCACTGTGTTCGTTGTCCATAACATACGCCTGCCCATACCATAACCCCACCGCCACCATGGGCCACTCGATACACAACATTGTCATCAGCAAACCGCTCACCCACACAACGCCATACACGCTGTCTGCCATCTGCCCTGCACAGTGAAAACCGGTGTTCATCTGTGAAGAGAACACCTCTCCAAAGTGCCAGACGCCATCGAATGTGAGCATTTGCCCACTCAAGTCGGTTACGATGACGAACTGCAGTCAGGTCGAGACCCCGATGAGGATGACGAGCATGCAGATGAGCTTCCCTGAGACGGTTTCTGACAGTTTGTGTAGAAAGCTGTCCGGTTGGCTGGTCTCAGACGATGTTGGAGGTGAAGATGCTTGATATGGAGGTCCTGGGCTGGTGTGGTTACACGTGGTCTGCGGTTGTGAGGCCTGTTGGATTTACTGCCAAATTCTCTGAAACGCCTTTGGAGACGGCTTATGGTAGAGAAATGAACATTCAATTCACGGACAACAGCTCTGGTGGACATTCCTGCAGTCAGCATGCCAATTGCACGCTCCCTCAAAACTTGCGACATCTGTGGCATTGTGCTGTGATAAAACTGCACATTTTAGATTGGTCTTTTATTGTGGCCAGCCTAAGGCACACCTGTGCAATAATCACTAATCACTAACACAGATTTAGACAGATTTGTGAACAATATTTGAAAGATATAAGCCTTTTGTGTACATAGAAAAAGTCTTAGATCTTTGAGTTCAGCTCATGAAAAATGGGGGCAAAAACAAAAGTGTTGCGTTTCTAATTTTGTTCAGTGTATATGTCTCGAATCTGACAAAGTCAATGTCAAGTGACTTGTGACCTCTGGTACATCAGTGCAACAATCGAGGAAGAGAGGGATTATTAAGTGATGTGTTTTTGGAAGAGGTGATGGCAGACGGTGTATCACTGCAGCACTCCCCCCCCCCATCTTTGTTGAGCCAGAGCCCTGCCTGCTGCACCATCTGTGGCTGCAAAGTGCCCAAAATTCATTAGTGGAGAGAGGCGAGAAGCAAAAACTCACCCGGAGAGTGACACACAGGAAGGGCTGGAGTGGAAATGGCAGCAGAAGCTGACTTTTAAAAGCCTTTTAATGAAACATCTCACTCAAAAGGATGTTGGAGAGTTGTAACGAGAGAGAGACAGCGCAGAAGGAAAGAGAAGGACTCAGGGTGTGAAAATGGAGCCGAGGCGGCCGAGGAGCGCTGAGAGGACGAGGGAGAAGGGAGAGATGATGCAGAGCTAAAGGGGAGGCGAGAGGAATGGAGTGAAGCAAATGGAGAAATGAGGCAGAGGGGAAGTGACAACGGCGAGAGAAAGCTGGAGGAGAGGGGAGAGTTGATGAGGAAAAAGGAGGAGGGGGACGGCTAACGGGGGGCCCTCTGCGTGGCAGCAAGATGTTCTTTGTGCCTGTCAGTGTCTGACTAAAGATCAGGATTTGTGTGACACATCTGCACTAAATCTCTAACAATGACGTCTGCGTCTGTCTTTATCTGGGCAGCCGTGTCTCTCACTCCTTTTTTTCCCTCTCTTTCTCGCCATATTATTTAAATTTCCATCCATTACCTACACCTCTACTCTGTCTCCGTCTCTTGCTTCCGTTTAAAACGACTCCACTGTTTTATTTGACATGATCTCAAGTGATCGGTGACAGAGAGCCGGAACAGCAGGCTGAATACAGCAAAGGTTAACGGGAAAACTCGGGTAGAGGGAGTTATGCTTCTGTCTCACTTTCACTTCCCTCTTTCTGGCATTATTTTATTTCAGAATTTCATTATCTCTGACCTCTTTTCTGCACTTAATTGCATTTCACCGTCCCCTCCCCAGCATAGCACTTCCTCTACCCCGCCAACTCGCTTTCCGTCACCTCCTCAACCTCGCACTCCGAACAGCTCTTAGGCCGCCGTCTATCTGCCGCACTGACTCATGATTCCCACGAGGTCTGCGAGGTGACAGGGATCGTGGAGCTTGTATGCTCAGATAAGCTGCTGAATTAGAGGGTGGAGAAGATCAGTTGTGGCATTGCAGGGGCGAGGAGGTGAGAAGATAGAGAAGGGAGGGACGGAGCGCGGAGGTGGGAGGGAGGGGTTTGGAAGAAGATGGCAAGAAGTGGAGCTAAGAGACAGGTGAGGGTGTGGGGAAAGAGTGGATCAGCAGAGTATGTATATATATATATATATATATATATATATATATACACACACACACACACGAACCGTAGATACTGTGTGATAATCTCATAAAAAGGCCTAATATTGCCTGATGTTGTGCAATGAAAAAAGCTACAAAAAAATGTACACGTTCACCAGCTGATTGTTCCCTAAAAGACAAAAACAAACAGCATTGTTTTTTTATTTTAGATAATTAGTTTTAGGATTATAAATATGATTACATATGATAATAATCACACGATTATGCGTGTTCTATCGCAAGCTTGCTCGGCTGCTTATCTTAGGAAGCCGACTTTGGGCAGGTGCACCTATCGACGGCACCTCCATACGTCGCCACTCCACGATAACTACAGCTCAGAGCTTGGGTGCGGTTGAATTGTCAAATTAGATCCTAAATAAATGAAGTATTTAATCAGCAGCCATGATAATAGCTGTTCGGATTCTCTAAATGCATAGGAAAGGTGCTTCAATGCTTCCTTACCTATCTCCTTTAGCATAGGGTACACTGGACCTTCCTATGTGAAAGGAAAGGAGATAGACGGCCCACAATTCATTACAGCGGCGATATTTACCGTGACCCTCCATGCACGAACGTAAACGATTTAATCCTAAGTAGAAGAAGAGTATGACATATGACCCAGAAGGAACGCACGTCATGATGTAAATTTTACCGTTGCCAATGAAGCGTTTACATCTCATGCCACACGGTGGTAGAACACACTGAAAAATGCTGGGTGGAGCTTCAGCGTTTCTTTGCAGTCCATCTTTGAAAATTTGTAGTTTCAACATGGCAGACGCACGTCAATAACATCCGCGGTCGCATAATGACATAGTATAATGTAAGCGGAGGCAGATTCTCTGAGCAGCGCTGTCGGCTTTTCCTAAGTCCTGTGAATCCTCCTTTACACCCTTGACCTCATGACCCCATTGAAAAAAAGACAATAGGAAGGACAATCCAAATCCACCCGTTGCCTCACAATGGCGTCACAAATGGTAGCATCCATACGCGGGATATTTTGGCTTTATTTTGTAAAGCGGAAGGAAGATGTCCATCTTCATTTGCAGTCACTGGAGCCGACAAATACAACTGCCTAATGTGTTCCTTACACTTTTGCACTTTTGCTTTTGGAGAGAGCAGAGAAGAGATTTCACCTCCCAAACATTTCAAACATATTGCTCTTACCACAACCCCGACACACACACCGCTTCATCGTTTGGAGAAAACCAAAGCTCGACAGACCTGCTGTGCCAAATTATGGTTTTCGAAGACATGATCACACAATCACTGTTTAGGAGAGCGGTTTTGCCTCCAGTCAACTGTCAATCCATAAGTACCCGTGGCTTCTGCATGCAAGCTCACAACATTGTATGCAAACATCAACTATGTTTGCTGTTTCGGGTAATGCAGATTGACAGCCATGCACGCAGACACAGGAAAACAACTAGGTATATAGAACTGCATAAAAAATATAAATAAGCAGAGTGAAGAAAGCGTGCAGGATTCATTTAGATTCCGACAGTGTGTGCAGCTCATTGCAAAAGAGCTTAAACGGAGAAAAAGTACAGGAACTGTTAAAGGAAGTAAAACATTATGCAAGAGGTGTGAGGTCAGAAAAAGTCAAACCAACAAGAATGAGCTGCTGCTTTACGGCTGTTAATTTATTTATTTATTTATTTATCTTACTGGCAGTTTATATTCTTTTATCGTCCTCTAGGAAAATAGCCGAAATAGAAATTCAAATTCATACAAACAGATGAAAAAATTAGCTTACCTCGTTTTAGGTCTGTAATGTACTTAATGAACAGCCGTGGTTTCAGTTCATCAGAGACGCAGGGCAGAAGTTGTTGTTTTTCTAGACTCACTAATGTGCACCAAAGCCAAACTATTAAACAGTGTAAGTCGAAGATGCCGTATTTTTCAGCTGACAGTAGAAAAAAAAAAATGCAAAGCAGGTTAAGAAAATCTCATGTCTCTAGGAGGCTACAGGTAATGATTAGTGCTCATTTTTACTTTCACGTCTCACTCTTCTTTTTTCTTTCTTTGTGACCTTTATTTAACCAGGAGTAAAAAAAGCTTGTTGAGATTGTGTGAAAAAAGTCAATTACTTCACCACGAAAATAACTCCTGGAACACACTGAACAAATTGATGATAAGTTTTATAACCATGAAAACAAATCTGAGGGTGTTTTTCTTTTGCTTAAAAATAGTCACCTAATCTTCTCCATCTTTTTTTCCTCTTTGTTCAAAAAGTTTCTCCACGTCAGCCTCTGAACGACTCATGCCTTGCTGGTGGTTAACTCGTGTCTCAGCGGGATAATTTTCATCTTTTATTCCAGACTCTTGTGCAACTGCCGGGAATAAACATCTGGCTGATGTTTTCGTCGTCTGGTCATTTACGGACGAGGTTGATGCCGATGCGGTTACGGAGTGACCGAAAATAATGAGGGCAGCTTGTAAAACGGTTAGAAATTATGCGGTACAAAAAAGCGATAATAATACATTTTATGTATAAATTTACCTGTCTGATCATGGTTTTTAAAGCTATTATGCTACATTAGCATGCAGCTTAGAAAGTTTCTGTTTGTTTGGTGGTATTTCATGGAAAATTTCCTCACACCTTCGTATATGCTTGGACTCAAGCAAGAATCATTGGCATACGTTCTCATTTTTTACTCAGGCTGTGACATTTGCAATACATCCTGGCAGCTGTGCATGATTTATTGTGAATTTATGTCGCTTTTTTTCCGTAGTTTTTTTTTGTTTTTGTGGTGTATAGTGTAGGGCACTGAATCATTAATGATTATCCAGGTTCTTTGCTGTAGTTATTGACAGTTACAACTGTCAAGGTGCACAAGCGTGACTGTGCATCTGTATGAATGCAGTAACTCACATTATATTTATATGCGTGTGTGTGAATATGGAATACAGACAGTCTTCACGTACATGTGCTTGTGGCACAGTATTAAAATTGTTTTTGCAGCTCATTCACACATGAGGGAGAGGAGAGCCAGAGATCATTTTCAGTGCTCCACATGAAGGAGCATTAATCCAATTCAAACTGCTCCAAGGAGACGGCCCTCTAATAACTTAGGAATTTGTTTATGTTTGTAACAGTGCACTGAAAGATTAATGACCTCCACAAAGGAGTTATACAACCCCTCCGCTACAAGAAAACATAATAAGAAGGCGCAGCAGAAACTTATGTGTAGAGATAAATGAAAGGCAAATTAGCCAGTGGCCTTGTATTTAATTACACATTACTTCTGTCACACCTTTAGTTATGCCCCGGATTTCCTCATATTCCTTGTTCGCCTTAGGGTTTGGTAATACAGCTTCATCAGGAGCATAAGCTCGCAGATTCATCAGTGGTTTAGTCCACCAAGGCTAACACAAACGCACAGCCAAGCTTTGCTCCGAGTAACAGGCAGCATGCTTGTTTCCTCCTCGAAACAGATTATGACCCAGCAACTCACGTTTACCTCTCGTCTGATCTCGCTTCTGCTTGATTCTCAGTCTTCTCTGTGCGTGTCATACACGAGTCCCCTCTCAGCCCTGCTCAGCTGCAAGGATTAAATGGGCTCTCCATCGATTGCTCGTTTCTAATGCGCCAGGCTTTTTCAAAGAGATACCGAAAGCATGTCCATCACCCAGGCTGAAAGACGGGGGTTGCAGGTTGAAAAGGGAGGGAGACATCGTCTTCAAAAGTTGGTTGTATTTTTAACTCAGGCGGCCTCTATGCTCGACAAGATGAAGACAGCGACCAGGGAGCATGTGAGCCAGACTATCGTGCTGTTTAGGGAACGGCTAGGTTTTTTTTTTTCTGTAATTGAGCAGCCAGAGGTGCCAAAAGTCAGCAGGGGTGTCATCCGGCTTCCATCTGGTGCAGGACAAGGATGCAGAGAGAAAGAGAGGGGAGTCCCAGGATTTGGTGGAAGGAGACTCTAAGCGTACCGAGCTGTTGGAACTGGCCAACCGAAATTCACTTCAACTTTACAGGCCAAGGCCTGAGCCCGTGTTTTGGCGGTTTGGATGTCTGAAACGGGGCTCTCCAGCACAGCCGTAGCCAAACGCGACTGGCATTGGCTTCTGTGTGTGCAGCGGCTCACGGTGCCAACAATGGCAAGAGCTGCTGCGAAACAGAATGCAAATGATGCCCCATCCACAGCTGTAAGGATGGCTTTGGGCACAGCCAGGCGGAATCTGACTGCACACAAACTGACGGAAGTGTGCAAACACGTGCACAATACACACACACACACACACACACACACACACACACACACACACACACACACCTGTACTTGCCAGAGTCTTAGTGCACTGCACCATACCTCCCTCCCTCAGGAGCTCCCTTCTAAGCAGGTGTTAGCTGATTTCTGTTCCCTCAGGTGAATCTGTTTTGTTCTTTGCAGCTATGTACTGCTGCTGATGAATTATCCCGAGGACACCGTACTCCCGGTCTCCGGACCCTCACCTTTCTCTTTTGCCGCACCCTTCACTTCCATCCTTCAAGACCCCTTTGACGTGCCCCCAGCCCAGTGAGCCTGATGAACACACCAGCCCCCCCGCACACAAAATAAATTGTGAAATGGACTTGCGCATGCACGCTGCCAAAAAATGTTCTCAAACCCAATATTCACACATGCACAACCGCGCACAGGTGCTTAGTTGTATTTCAGGTGCACTCGAAGCCATCACATTCCAGCAGTGCACCGGCTAATTTGTTCATACATTACGCTTGAAGTGTGTTGATGTGAAAATGTTGCTGCTCTTCTGTAGCCAAATTGTTCCCTCTTGTTTTGTTGTTTGCAAAGAAAAAAGCCACAGACAAAGAATGACTTATTTTAGATTGCTCATTTCCATGGGGGCCTCAGACAGCGGCTAATTGCCCTCCTTTCAGTCACGACAATTAACTGGTCTTATTAGTCAGTGTGAGTATCTTACATATTTTGCATATTTCCAACAAACTATGTCATTATCAGTATGAAATGAACGACAGGGGGGGTTTCATAAGCGAAAGTCCGTGGTGGTGCCGTAAAGGCTTATGCTTGCAAAAAGACAATTTGAAACACAGGCTAAATTAGAGCTTTTTTTTTTTGCAGCTCCATATTTATTCGAGACTTTGTTCGAAATTCACCGAATGCGTTTTCAGCACATTGTCTTTGGACTTTGATGGAAATTTGACAATTTCAGCTCTTTTCAGTGTAAGTTAATGTCCAGATTAACAACTGTGGCAACTCATTCTCAAGTGCTTGTCAAACTCTTTTTTTCCCCCAGAGTGTCATAAATGACCATTGGCAGCTAGCATTGTCCGTCCGACGGACCGACACACACACACACACACACACACACACACACACACACACACACACACACACACACACACACACACACACACACACACACACACACACACACACACACACACACACACACACACACACACACACACACACACACACACACCTCTTTAGAGGCTTGAGTGTAAACTATAGGTTAAGACTTGCCACTGTGTTGGAAGCCAAACTGCACGTCTGGAAATATTTGTTCAAACTCGCAACATCTGACCGAGTTCTTAAAAAAATAGAACGGCAGAACATATTCACAGTTGTAAAATGCAGTTATATTATTTGTTATTAATAATTCAAGTTGAATTACCTCAAAGTTTCAAAGCTTTAAACTGCTAATTTCTCCTTTGGGTACGCCCACTCCTCCTCCGTCTGTCCTCCTCCATGGTTTCTTTGTTTAGACTTTCCCGCCTTCGCTCAAAGGTGTGCCTGATTTATCATCTCCCTTCCCCCTCCTTCCTACCCTCATTTCCTGTCCAGGTAGAAAGTATTTCCTACATAACTTCCTTCCTGCTACAAAGTACACTCATGAAAACAGCATTAAAGAGTAAAAAAGAAGTTTAGGAGATCAGAGATTGCTTTCAAACATCCATAAATGAAAGTTTATATTTGAGCAGCATCAGCAGGAGTTAAGTGACAGACTAAAGCAGAGATATTAATGATGTGCCACATGTGAGTCGCATTGTCAACTGAAATAAAGATCAAATGAATCAATATGATTTTATTTAATTTGAATATGCACTATTGCTTCAATAATGGGGAAAAACTTGGTTTGATTAACAGCAGGCAAATTTACGTGACTGCTACAACAGGGTCTGCACCATTCTGTTCGTACTTAAAAGAAATCGTGAAATACGAGAAAATTGGTCAATGCGGAGAGTTTCCTCCTAAATCACTCGTACGCACGATTTGAGAACAAATCTGTTCGTATAAAAAAAACGGTTCTTGCATGAGGCCCAATGTCTCTAACTTTTCTTGCCAGTAAGAAACAGGGGAACAGGAAGTGCACGTCAAAATAAAACAGGAAGTGCAAAACTGGAAATGTAACAAACACGAAGGATCACCAATAAGTAACTTATTAGACATACTTATTCAATTTACTGTATTTACATTCGTCCGTGTACCATCTCAATACCCAAGGCTTTTAATTCTCATCTGGTTTTGAGTAATCATATTAATATCGTTTCCTCTGTTAATCAAAGTGAAGTGTGTCTATGTTGCAAGTGCTGAAAGAATAATGAGGCGGGAAAATACAGCGATTCACGGAGCATGTCACTGCAAATATACGTGGTGAATATTTCGAAAATATTTCCATGCACCAAGTGTTGCGCATTTAATATGTCCACCGTCAGTTCTAAGGAATAATCCTCCTACCTCTTCAGCCGGGCAGGAGCGCAGGGAGGTGAAGAGGTCCAGCGAGAGTGCAGCAAGATGCAGGAGAGAGAAAGAGAGAGAGACGTTGAGCACGGGAAAGACAGTCACTACAAAATCGCAAGACAGGACAGGCGCCTCTCTGGCTTTGCTCACCTGTCTGGAAAGATCACCGCACATGCAGCCAATGGAATCAAAAAAAAGTATGAAGGAATGAAGATGTACAGGCTCTGTAATATTACAAGAAAAAAATGCTTTGTAAATGTTTTCAGGGGGAAATGAATTAATTCAGCGTGTTTGTTAGACCTCAGGGATACGCTCGGTGTATTCGGGAGCAGACACTGCATGTTAACATAACTGTTTTTTCTTTCTGTTTTCTGAATATGTATATCATTTTTAATATATTTTTGGAAAAATTGCACACATTTTTTAGAGCGTCCAGTAAAATAGACATGAATACGAGACGATGAAATTTGCTGTATGCTTTCAAAATAACATGATACCAAACTTGGAATTAACAACTCCGAATTGCTCGGCATCACTGAAAGCACCATGCTGCTGGATTATATTCCCTTTTTTTTGCGCCGCTTATGAAAGTGTGTTATTGTCAGAGGATGTTAGATTCGGAGCTACTCGGGTTGATTCAGTATTCTAAGCTTCCCCTTTAAAGCGGTGACAACACTTACTCACAAATCTGTCAAATAACCAGTGTACAGGGTGTATTTAGGAGAGTCTACGGGGCCTTGTGTACGGTAAGGTGTGGGTGTGTATACACGCTGGGACAGGACGTAACAGTTTAACTACTGTATTGATTTCAACAGTGCTAAGGGGTTTAGGCATCGGTCCAAGGAAAAACGGGGGTAAAAGAGTGGGGCTCGTTGCTGGTTTGAGCTGTGCTCCGCTTTACTCCCTGGCCACGCTTGATTCAGTGGTAAAGATCTGTGGCTGCCCATTGAAGTTGTACAACTGCTGCATTGAGTACTGTATGGCTCTCTGCGCTCTGCAGTGCTCTATTGATTGATGTGTGAAGAAGGATTAGTATGTGGGAGGGAGACGAGGGGAGGGAGGGAGGGAGAGCAAGCGAGAGGAAGAGATGCTGGATGAGAGGGGTCCAGGGGCAGAATTGTGGATGCAGCATGTGTACAATAAAAGAAGAAAAAAAAAAGAAGGGGGGTCAGATGTCACATCTTTGGTATGGCCAAGTTGGCCCCACCGAGGGCGATGCCCTTGTGTTTCTGTAAATGCCGATCGTTTTGGCATGCTTTGTGAGATCAAGCTGTGTGAGCAGTTGCATGTGTGTCAGTTATCGTAGCAAACGGGGGCGGCCCCTGCGAGGCCAGCCGGACGTATGACCTTGAGTGAGGAGCAGCTAAAATGTCCAAACGATCCCCTCGTAGCCTCACAACGAGCTCACCAGAGCGGTTCATGTTTGAAACTGGAATTTCCGTCTTTCCACCACATTCAGCAAGACAACAACATCAACTGGACAGGCTCAGGACAACTCATTCACCATGACTTCTCTGACATTTCTCAGATTTCCTGTCTGGTGGAATCCACGCTAACATCTATTCTGCTTCACCGGCAATTGTGAAAAAGCAGGTGACCTGCATATCCACCGTGTTGTGCTGTTGAGCGAGGCGTCCAGGTGGTTTTCCCACTTCTTGCCCATCCCTCTCTCCCAAGCTCTCCCGCTGTTCTGTCCCCGACAGGTGGTGCTGAGGGTGGAGGGAGCCAGGGATTCCATTGATAGGGGGTAGAGGGGATGAATAAGTAGTGGAGTGAGGAGGAAGAAGAAGATGAGCTGGAGGAGGAGGAGAAGGGAGACGGGGCTTTAGAGAGGGTGACACAAGGTTGGATTTGGGCCATCCAGAGTTAATGGGATCAGACGAGGAAGAGAAAGGGATATCTGTGCAGGTTAATGTTTAATCCTCCGCCCCCCAACCCCCCGTGTCCTGCCTGAGGCTCCCAGCATCTGATAATCCTTGGGCTGCCTCTCTTCATCATCAAGGTGTCGGAGGAAAGTGCCTCTGTAAATATTTAATTGGCTGCAGCATGCCGATGTTAATTATGCGGGTGTGTCTTTCCTTTGCTTTGCCTTCCTCCCCAGCGTCACTGACGGTTTCCTTGCCCTTTCCTCTTCCTCTTCATATTGATGCCATTCGCTCCTTTTCTAACTGCTACTAGCGCCATTCCTGATGTCATCACCCAGTACTGCTACAACAACTGTATAAATACTGCTTTTGTTACTGCTCACCCGTTATTCTATATTCCACTACAGCATGTTCTTATTCTCCTGGACTTCTCTTCTCAAGAGCTCACCTCACCCTGGCCATTTTCACCTCTCCCTTCCAACCATGTGCCGTGCGTCTTCTCCTTCTCCTTTCAAATTCAGCGGCCTTAGGATGGATTATTGTTATGGGTTTTGCTACAACCTCTGCCATTATCCGTATTGACGCCAATCATGCTTTCAGAAGGAGTTTCCCCCTCCTCCCTGTGTTTATTTGATCTTCAAGGGCAATGTGAAATAGATGGAAGCACAAAGGCAGCCTCGAAAGGACTGCGCAGGCTAAAGTTGTGCAACTCAATAGACATCCACTCACGAATGTCTGCCAGTACCAAGTGTAATTACAAACAGACACATGTAAAAGTCAAGAGAATACAAATCAAATAATAGATGCCTTATGGGTACTGCGCAAAAAAGCCTTGCGACGCTTCTAAAGACAAAAGACACAATGCGGGAGAACACAAAAGGCAAGAACACTGAACCACAAACTGGAGGGGAATTATGTGGATGTCTACCTGTGGGCCAACAATAGCAAGTCTTATCCACAAATTAGCAAAACAGATTCATGCTTTTCATCATGTAGAGAACAGTAGAACTGCAAAGGAAAATCTTCAGTATATGTGAATTCATTCTATTCATTCAGTATTTGCCTGTGTATAGTCCCACAAGCGTGTCCATAACATATTACTCCTTTTTAAAATTCCAGACAAATTTAGACCAAATCTCAGTACTGTATGCAGACAGTGTGTGCATGCACAGTGGTGAGCTTCACATCCGTGTGCCAGAACAGCAGGTCATAGCAAGGACAAGATACCGGTAGCGGGGACAGACTGGAGCCGCCAAACAACAGTGAGCAGCGAAATTCAATAGGCCCGGTGGCTGCGCCAACACCAGGGGCCACTGCAGTGTTTTCGCGAGCAGCACTGTTCCACACGCTGATTTATCACGCCTCTGTTCACATTCAGCTCAGTTGTTGTTTTTCATTCCTATTGACAAATCCATTTTTTCTGTTTTAGTGAAGTAGTCTAGTAAAGCAGTGAAAAAGATCTCTTTCCTGGGGGAGGGGGGGGAATTCACATTGTTTTGTTTTTTTCACTAACACACACACAATAGAAAGGGCTCATTTAAAAGCTTTCCTGTTGGCAGACTCCCTCGTTTCTGGACTGTCAGCGGACAAGACTCCAGAATCCTCCCGGTGGGTGCAGTTCATCGGCCTGCACGCCAAGCCCCGGGAGGGAGCAGAGAAAAAAGGTTGCCCTGAAACTGACGCGTGACGTCTGAAGATTTTCTGTTTTGGCCGTGCAGCATCAGAACGCTGGTTGCATTTTACCTCTGTTTGATGGTGTCACTTGTGTTCGGCTGGCTCTGCTTGAGTTAATTGCCTGAAAAGGGATAAATATCGTTGATTGCATGAAGGGGAGGGAGACGCGCTGTCATTACGCCAGATGATGTTTACGTTGTGTTGTTCTACACCCGACACTCCCACTCCGATAAATGAGAGGCTGCAGATGCACACTCAATATTCCCTTTATCTGTAGAGGCAATAACCATTTCACTCCAAATACACGCCGCAGTTTTATTGCAGTGTGACGGAGTTTGGGTGAATTTTAGGCTCAAAATCTCATTATTTGCGAAGAATTGTAAAAAAAACAACAAATGGATCATGCGTCATCGGGGCAAGCACTGATTTATTGGCTTAACCTCAGCATCGGCTGATATTCACCTTGTTGAAATATATTGATTTCCAACACTATAAATCCCTCTTAGTAGCTTTTATCCTCGCCAGGGTGCAAACCCCATCTCTCTGGCGCAATGGCTGTGCATTTGTCTGAGGCAGTCAGCGGTCGCATGACCTGCCTCGCAATTGCTGCATTTGGAAAAAGTTTAGTTTATTCCATCTGTGTGCTTGCAAATAACAGGCGAACGAATGCGCACCATGGCGGCGCTTTTTCTGACTGCATTTAATGCACTTAATGACTGAAGAAAAGTGAATTTTTGCGGAAAGAAGACGCTACGCGTGACAGGCCCCTTACACTTACACCAGAGCTGAAAGGAAAGCTTTGCATCTGTAGCCTGTTTATCTTAATCTTTGAATTAGGCAAACGCTTGTAAATTTAGCCACTGGCTAAGTCAAACCAGTGCCCCCCTCCCTCCCTCCCTACCTGCAGGCAGTGAAGCATGTCTGTGTTCCTCATCCTTTCGTCAGGAGGATTATTATTTATTTTAACTGACATTTTGAATATCTTTTCAGTGAGAGATCATCAAGTTGATGGTGATGTTGACTTTGTTATTTGACTGATGGTTATATATTAAAAGGTTAATTTGAATGATTGAATTTGTGCTCGTTTCAGATGGTGTGATGAAGAGCTGATGGACTTTAAATAAATCTTCATTGTACAAAATAATTGAACTGTTTTATTGTTCTCCTCTGGCACAAAAGGGGGAATAGATAAACAAAAAAATGTAGCTATTTGCAGAATGATTATTTTTTTACATTGGCATTGGCCCAGGATTTAACAATGGCTGTATCCCTGATGCCATCATTGAATTTTGACAAAAAATTATACGGTTTTATCGTTCGTTTGTTTAAAGAAAAAATGGTATTAGTTTATTTTTTGGTACTGTATCAACCACAGTTTGTATTTTTACGTATTACATTGGGATGACAGATATTTCAGTCATGACAAAACTGGAGGACTGACTAATTCGCACTAATCGGATACATGACATATCGGCACAGATATCCATGGTGCAGAGTAACATGGAAGGACTTCTGTAACTTTTTAACTCATAAATTCTTCTTTCCCATACCTCTGCCTGTTGTCAAAAACCTTGACATAAAAATCTACAGCCGGTTCTAATCATATAGCCAGTTGACATTTCTGTGGGCTGGGTTGATATGCCTAGGTTTTGGATATTATCTTGGTGCCAAAAGAAGGAAATGCAACTGTCAGGGAAATATATGATCCCATCTCACACAATGCTTTGAATGCAAGTGGGAAATAAAATTGAGCGTGAACCCACAGCACCGTCCCAAGGTCAAGACAGAGGTCGTCTCCCATCTCTCAATACAGACACTGCTCCTGTATGTTTGTTCTACACAGGCTGCCGATTTCCACAACATAACTTTTGGAGGAACTCAATAGCAAAAGCATCAGGCTCACTGTGCACTGAGCAATCACAGTGAGTGACGGAGGTCAACAGGAGTTGTACAGCAGAGGGTACAGTATGTGCGTGTATCAAGGAGAGTCAGAGTGGATGCCAAATATGTGGTTATGTGTGCATCCTTGTGTGTATTTCAACTCATGTGCTTCTTGATGAATTCAGGGGGAAAGTGAAGTGAACCTTCGCTGCCTCAATGACAAAAAGCCTTCATGCCAGCTGGTTTGTGTCTGGATATGTGTGTCTGCGATTGGCCCTGTGGTGCAGCGTGGGTGAGAGAGGAAGTGTGGGCTGAGTGTGTTGACCTGGTTATCATTTTGTGCGGCGCCCGGGAGTGGAGACGGGGTGGCACAGGTTTTTTAGAATGCGAGGTGCCAATCGAGCTGTGAAAATGGGAATTGAGTAGGGAAATGGGAATAGCTCCATGCTGGTTTGTAACCTCTGCAATGTGGTTTGGAGCATTCAGCGAATGCATACATCATTCATTCAATCAAAGTGTGTGCGTGTGCCTCTGTGTGTGCCTCTGTGTGTGCCTATGTGTGTGTGTGTGTGTGTGTGTGTGTGTGTGTGTGTGTGGTTACACTATGTGATAGAGAGTCTCCTCTTTGCGAGTGTGTCTGTTATAGTGCATGCAGGGCAGTGTGTATTTATGACAGCATGTCACACCCGTCTCCAAGCCCCGAGCCCTTGGAACTGAATTGAATTAACCTAAATAAAGTCTAGTGTGTGGAGTACTGAGCTCTTTAAAGGGAACAGCTGAGGGCTTGAACTAAGGACCGTCTCAGTCAAAGACAGAAAGCATGAGCACAGCAAAGTTACTCCATAGTAAAAACAAAAAAAACGCACAGACAAATAGAAACTTGTGACAGTTTTATGACACAATGGTTAATGTGCTACACTCCCCCTTCCACATGGCTTTCAGCAAGCGAGATTCGAGCCAGTTCTGGGAACCTTGGCCGGCCTAGATAGGACACCATCAGCAGCGGCGGCAGCCGTTAATGCGATTACTGCTTTTAGCGGGAGATTTTCGGGACTAATTTTCTTTAGAGGCGTCATTAGTTCGTCGGTATATCAGCAAACAAAACGTTCACTTTCTCAGCCATGAGCAACAGACGCCTAGATACTGTAACTGACGATACACACACAAACACAACCACGAGAGACACACACACATATATTCACACACGCACGAATATATGAATACACAAGCATGAATCTAGCCTATATTTACTGTGGCATATACACACAGATTTGCCAGCCCGCTCTGTTACGTTCAAAAACGTGAAGTAAAAAAAGAAAACAGGCATAATTAGTCTTTATTTAAGAGATGATTAATTATTATTTAGAGTTGTCAGCACGTCTCGGGACTTCCTGCGCTGCAGTTTGAAAACCTTTTGATTAGAAAACCGCGATGTGTGCATGAGAATCCTTACACCTCTCTCAATATTCTTTGTAATCAAACCATGAGTCTTATTATAATTTTAAGAAACCCACAGTTCCCGTCCGTTCGTAGGTGTATTGTCATTTTTGGGTCTCATCTCTCCGCCACTTCCCACTTGGCATGCTTAACATGTCTTTGTCTCCGTGTAGCTATTTAACAAACCTCGGGGTGCTTCTCAGCTCCTGACTGCGGCGGCTTTGTTTCATAAAGTCACCATTTATTAAACCTCAAGGCTAGACGGCAGCGAAACCCTGCTGAGATATTGAGGTCATCTTACAGGCAAGAGGGAGAGGGAGATTGTCAGAGATGAAAGGAGGACTCAAGCGAGAGGTATTGGGTTCGTCGTGCTGTGATTTGGCGGAGTTTAGATGGACAGAGCCAGGTGATCCTCGCCGGCGGAGCGGCCTGCCTCAGTGGGCAATATCACTGCCAGCATATAAGGTCTTTGTTTACCTTTGTCTGCAGTCCAAACAAGTTAAAAAAATTAAGTCAAACTATTTTAAAGGGTTGTTTTTTTTCTGTCCCTCACCCGAGTGTCAAAAACACCACACAGATGCAGAAATCGTCACGTCCTCTTCAACTAATGTCTCTCAGGGTGTGTGTCTATTCCTGTGCGTGTGTTTCATTGTAAGCATGTGCCTCTGTTCTGTGAGCGTATTGTGTGTGTATTGGTAGGCAGGACGAGCATCCCTTCTGTTACTGTTGCTGTCCCTTCATTTCACGCTCCAGCAGCTCCGCGTGAATCCTCTTCCCTTGGCTCATTATCAGCGCTGTTCAATGAACGCGGCATCTCACCAGAATGCAGGGGTAAAACCAAATCATTATTCAAGTATGGGGGTCAGTGCAGACATTGTGACTCATTTGTTTAGTGTATTTATTACCTTCCCTTCAGAAAGGAGTAGGCGGCATGCGGGGCACATCCTCACTCCAGCCTGATCTGGCAACCTCAAGGACCTGACCTGAGATTGATGAACACCGCGAGCGGACCATTTGCTGCGAATACTGTATATTTATCTGTGTCTACCCGTTTTTTTTTCTTTTTCCAGGTTCCAGTGTGCACGGAGCGGAATTCGGACACCTGCCGGATAACATAACGGTGTTGGACGGAGAAAGCGTCACTTTGAGGTAACTCCTGATCCTGCACCTGCACCAACTAATTACATGAAAACATGTTTGCTTCCCTACATCCACCTGTCATGCCAGTTTAATTACCAATTCTCTGTCCCATAACTCCCATATTGTGCCATATTTTTCAGTTATGAATTTTTTTCCCCCAAAAGCTAATTAAATAATAATACCAGATGTCACCGAAGTCTGTCAACGATTACCTTTCGAGGGGGAAGAAACAAAATCCAAAAAGTCAACTTTACTTTCATCACCTTTAAAGCTGCAGTTGGTAGGATTTGCAAAAATAACTTTTTTTCATATTTGCTGAAACTGTCGCTATATGCTGGTAGTAATATGTGAGACAGATCGTCTGTGACAGACTCTGGGTCATTCAGCTCCCTCTACTGCCTTTAATGCCATTTGCCAGAATCCACCGCGCCCAAGCAAAAATCTCCAAACACAGCCAGGGGGCATCTCTCCGCTCTGTCAATCATCCGGGTACGAGCGGCTCAGCGCTGCAGAACCTGTGCACAGCCTCACTCGCTCGGTCACGACCAAGCTCACGTCTTCGCAACGAGGAGCTCGCAGCAGAAGCGGCAGAGAAACACCAAGCATCGACAAAACTGCCCGGCTCCTTTGAAGTTGCATATATGAGCAAAAACAAGCTAAAAAGAAGGAAGCAGATCGAAGCAGGTGTAAACATCGGAGCGGCTCCACAGAAGCAACGACACCGACAGGTGTTCTTCTGCTTGACCTGCTTCTGCTTGACCAGTCATATTCTCTGTTTCATTTATCTTTTATTTTCCATGTTATTGTTGCACTCTGTGACCGTGTGTTACTGTGCTGTTGTATTCAGGCTGATAGTTCTAATCAGGCTGCTAGTTCTAGGTCCATGGTGCTACGGCTAGTGGTTAGCGGTGTTTGTAGCATAATAGCTGAAAATATGTTTGTGTCCAAGCGGTGTCGTTGTCTGTGCTCTCGCGGCCAAATGCTCCCCCATCATACTGTTTAGTTAGCTTCACTATTTATCACCAACGTAGCATCCCGTGCTATGCTAAGTATGTGTCGCTATTCCCAGCTGTGTCACGTTCACTGAATTTGCAAATGCATGATAAATTTGTGAGGAATTATTTTTTCCTGGATCATAGTTTCACATACTCATGTTGCTTTTCTCCACAGATGCTAGGAAGGAATATTCAACAAACCAACTGTATTTTATTCATGTGCAAAATAAAGCTTGACAATATTACATCAGTGAACTTTGATAAATTTGTTATGCTTGAGACACTGTATCGGCAGGACAGAACCAGTGAATATGGTTGTCCACACTCCTCTCAATCCTACCGACAGCAGCTTTAAGCCAATGTTTCCAGATCTCTGCACAAATTCCTCTTTTAGTTTTTTTTTCTTTCTACTTCCTTAAAGTAACGTGGTCTTCCGGATAGAATTAAATATGTTATCCCAAAGCAAAGTGCAGGTCTGTCAATATTTGCCAGAACGTCAACAAGTCTCGCTCGGAGCTTGAATAAAAAGAACCGGGATGCTGATCTGTAATGTCATCAAGACGTGGGGTCTGAGGATGTTCTCTTGATGCTGTGCAGGAGTCAAAACCGGTAGAAATTTATGAGGGTGGTTTCAAACGCAAAGCTTGAAATTGAATGTTTACTTAATCCCTTTCAGTTCTTTAAACCAGGAGCACCAAGTTGATGAGGCTGCCAGTTCTAAAAAAAATTAACTCACAAGAAGAATTCACAAGAAGTACAGATTAAATAATTCCTTTAAAAAATAAACCTGTGTCACATTTAGCAGGTATGTAGAACCATCTAAACAGCCTCTCAAACTGGATGTATGGGATGGGTGCAGACCCCAGTTTCGGAATCACTGCTTGAAGCCGCACTTGCAGTTCTCCATGACGTACTCTGAACTTGATTGCGCTGCCTTTATCGCTTTATCGGCAGAGATGCGATTGATTTTGTAATCAGATGTGTGTGCGAGTCGAGTCGGCCCTTGAAAGCCAATAGCTGACAAACAAGAGACGGAAGAGCTTCATATATAAACTTGATTTCCATGTGAAATCGCTTGTGCCCAAGTAGCACAAAGACTCATGTTACGCTCGAGACAATGCCGTTGTGTTGACTTTGATGCAGGTCATTAAGACGAGCAACATTTGATGCTATTATGGTGCTCATTTCCTCCGGGGCTTGCAGTCCTGCAGCAAAAAATCTTCAGTACAGAAGTGATTAATTTTAAAAATAGACTAATAGACTGTTTGTGCACAGATGATGAATTCTTACGGTCGGATTTCTTACTACACCATCTCATTATTAAAACTCACCAGCCACATACTGAATCTCGAGCAAATATGGGTGTCATCCTTTTCCTCTGTTTCCCCAATTTTGTTTGCAGTGGTTTGACCCACTGAGCCATCAGCCAGCGCCGTCTCGCCTGTTTGTTGAAGACTTCCAAGCTTATCTGCGCTCTGTGGTTCTTGGTGTCACCGACTTAGTTGGCAGGTGATCTGAGATCTACCTCCACGGTGATATTTGTCCAGGTCTTATCAATTAAACATATAGGGCTTGTCTTCAAACCCGTTGAAGCTATGGACATCTAGTGGACAAGCCAAGAACTGCAGTCACACGGTTGGCCAGTGGCTCCCGTGATGAAAGCTTTCCCTTACCGCCTTTTGTCTAGGAAACTTTTGATTTACTGCTCCCTTAATCACCGCGTAAACGTTATTTTTGCGTTCGCAAACCTGTCATCATTTCCATTTACCGCGTCCCTATTTGTCGTTATTTACTTGTCCATAGACACTTCTGGGCATATGGCCAGTCGAAATATCAATATTGTATGCATTGGGACTGCATTAAGTCTTCAGCGTCATCTGGTTTGCCAGAACAAAGAATAATGGTTTGATGGTTTTGCATGCAACTGACTGTGATTGCACTCAAGCTGTTACCACTCTTCTCTGACTGATCTCTATTTTTGTAATTTGACCCATTTTGCTCCACCTGTGAAAATGAAACGATGCGGTAGACTTTGCTCATTTGTTCTTTTCCCCAAGAGGTTACAGGCTGAAGAATTTTTTTTTTTTTAAAAGACCTGCACCAACTGCTGCCTACTGTAATGAAATATATCCACAACCCAATCCAAGCCATTATGTGATACAACTTCCAACAACACAATACTTCTAAACCTTGACATGAAAAAACAGGCCTCTTGATCACCTCCTGTCCTCTCACAGATGCCGGATCGACGAGGAGGTGACCCACAAGGCCTGGCTGAATCGCTCCAACATCCTGTTCACGGGGACGGACAAGTGGTCGCTGGACAAGCGCGTGACGCTGGTCAACAGCAACAACAGCGACTTCTCCATCCACATCGACAAGGTGCAAGTCACGGACGAGGGGCCCTACACCTGCACCTTCCAGGCCAACAACAAGCCCCGCATCGCCCACGTCTACCTCATCGTCCAAGGTCGGTGGCTGGGTTGAGATGCAGTATGAATCAGTCAGGAGTGAAGTGTTTACCGCATCCAGTTAAAGCCGTGAATCATTTCCCTGATATATCTGCGGAATTTATTGCCACCGCTGCTGCAAAAAATTTATCTGTGTGTGTGCACTCATGTTACTGTAAGCTGCCTCGGATAGAAACATCCGCTAAATGGTTTAAGTATGCTTTTCGTCATTCATCCAAGCACAGTGCTGACTACTGCGTGAGATCGAGGTTTGACATCAGGGGGGAAGCAATTAAGATGCTCTAATGGTTATGATTCAGTGTTTCCTTTCTGTTAAGTCATCCTTTAAACGTATGCTTAAATTTATGATAGACAACTTAGGAGTTAATGTTTGTGTATTTGCGGTGACATCAAAATGTAATCACATAATTATGTCTTGAAAGCTTAATTGGCCTGCGTGTGCGAGTGTTTGTTGCTACAGAAAAGGAAACAGGTGACTGATAACTAAAGTCAGTTGCAATAAAAAAAAATCTAAAAAAATTCAGGGACCTTTCAAGGTTATTTGTCTGAATAAAATAGAAAGTTAGGCAGATCAGATGAATGAGGGTGTGTGTGTGTGCGTGTGCAGGAGATGTGGTACACAAGTGGGCTGTCCAACTACCCGACTAAATAACTGACAGCGCCTCAGCCATCGAGTCAACGGCTAAGTGAGTGAGAGTCGGACTGATCCTGAGCGACGTGATGTATTGGTGTAGGACTGCCCGCGGGATGGATCCCGGACCTTTTCCCCCCTGCAGATTGCAATTACACGTCACCAGAAGGATGTAGCGGAGCAACTTTTAACAGGCCATATTAGGGGCATTCTGCTGGAATGAAAGTGCGCGGTCTCTTAGCTCGCTGGTTGGCAGAGACATTGTGAGCCGCGTACTAACAAGAGATTTCACATTGCAATGCAGCCAAACAGATCGCTGTTGTCCGCAGGGGGGCCAAAGCTCGGCAAACAGATGACCATATATACCTAATTCCAAGTCCAATTTTTGGCCAGAGCTTGATACCACGCAAAATAATTACACCATAATTGCACCTGCAGTGCATCAAGCAGAGGCAAGCATCGCCCCCCGCTCCAATCTGTGCTTTATTGCTGCAAGTATTCAAACTCCAGCTAAATAGTGAAAAATGGGATTCTTGGTAGATACTTCCGCAAAAAATTTTCTCAGGGCAGAGCTCATTGGGAGGAAAAAAAAAATGATAATGGGTCATTAAATTTCAAGAGCCATCTTGTTATCAAACTAACTACATGCATAGTGCTTGAACACTAAGTGTGTTTTGGGGCAAAATTGGTATTCAGCCCTGCTCAGACATTGAAGTGAAAATTTCTGTTCAAAGATCAAATTAGATTGGATTTCAGGAGGAGGATTTTTTTTTTTAACGCCCATTTCTAGGATTCAGTGCAGTTTAGGTAGACGGTCAAGCGTATTGTTGCATAGTTCAGTAAGATTTCTGGCATGGATCATTACTCTGGATCATTATTAGCTGATGCCTGTCCGTCTAAAAAAAAAGAAATAAATAAAAGGGCTAGGATTTGCATCATGAAATTAAAAAAGGGGGTTTCAATATCAAGATCTTGTTTTTCAGTGCCGGCCAGAATCGTCAACATCTCGAAAAACGTGTCGGTGAACGAAGGGGAGAATGTGAACCTCTACTGTCTGGCAGTGGGCCGGCCTGAGCCCACCGTCACCTGGAAAGACCAGAAATGTAAGCTACATCGTCTTGTTTGCTCATCTTGACATCCGGATATCTCCCGTTCACATTTTCACATTTATACCTTGCCGTCTTTGCGCTCATCCCTAACCCTGTTCAAGTCCTTTGTAGTCTTATTTTTTTTCCATTCTTCCGGCCTCGGAGCTTATCAGCATTCAACCCGTGTCCGTGTCTTTATCTCCCACTCCCGTGTCATCATTCTTACACCCAGCTGTTCACGCTGTCCCGGTCCCGATTTCATGCTGCCATATTTTCCCAATGTCCCGATGTTTCGTCCCCAAAAAAACACACATTAGACGTAATTATACCCACCGCGCTGCCTGTAATCATCAACATCTGTCTTCATCCATCCTGTCACATGGCGTCAAAATACCAACTGATGCTAACAGACACTTTGGCGTCGAAGCAGTTATTTTTTTGTCCTTCGATCAGTGTGTGGAAATCAGAACTTTTTCAAGGTGGCCGCGATCCAAATGATCTTTTTTGATTTTACTTGAAGCCGAGGGGATTATTATTTTTTGCCTCCACGGCATTGACTCTTGACTCTTCGTGAGGCCGTTATTGAGTCATGGTTAAAGCCCTTTTTTTAGATCAGTGTGAACAATACTCAACGCGACGTCATTATCCCATTAGGGCCAATGAATGCACCACCTACTGTACTGCCACACTCACAGACGGGCTTTGGGCCTGAGGTCTGTTCCTCCTCTCTCCTCTTGTTTATCCCCGAGTTCGCCTGCTGTGCCCGTCCCGCTGCACGGTTAGTTTGGGAACCTACACGGTACAGTACCTCCGGCGCGGACAAGCCCGGTAGTAACGCACACCCAGAGACACACAGATAGAGTCACGCATGAACACACACCTGCGGCAAACCCACGCGCATGCACGGTCCTCACATCACAATGTCGGTGCCGTTGTTCGCACTTTGCGAGCCAACAGCATTTTCTCCTCTGTCAGCAGTAATCCTTCCTCTCCGACTGCCCCCACCATCTCACACCGGCTCTCTCCTCTCTGCCCCGTAACCCCTCAGCTTGCAGAGAGAGAGATAGGGGCCGCATTGCTATTCCATGGGAGTCGCTGCAACCAAGCCATCAGTTGTAGGAGACTAGTGAGGGTGGGAAAGGGGGGGGGGGCAAAGAAACAGTAAGAAGCTGCCAGCCATCTGTCCCCATTACTCAGAGACCGCAGGGAGGGAGGAGAGAACTGTGTGTGTGTGTGTGTGTGTGTGTGTGTGTGTGTGTCTGTGTGTGTGTGTGTGTGTGTGTGTGTGGAGGTTGGTTATGTGCGTGTATCATGAGGTGGTGGAGTAGGAGGAGCTATTTGCGCCACCTCGGAGGTGAGACACGAGTCCTGTTAAAAGTCCTGTTAACCCCCCCTCTACAACTTCTCTAAAGCGACCGCGAGTCCAGACTCACATACTGTACACATCCTGTGCTGTTATTCAGAGATGCCGCCTCCCTTCATCTTCTGCAGATACAATACGTTGCACCCATTCCGTAATCCCGTCGTTTGACCCGCTCAAGAGACGGGATGATAGCTCAGTTCGAATACAACAGCACATCGCAGCCGCGCCGTTTGACATCCCATCTATTCAAACGCGCGCAGGCTGCACATACGTAACTCAAAATTGATATGACGATAACCATGTGGAGTATATATTTAGATTCGACGCAGAGTTCATAATTTTGGTGATAGGAGATTGGTGAAATAAATTGGCAGCTGCAGTGTATAGAGGAAGGGATTCAAATACGGTTTACTTTATCTCGATTCCTCACAACTAGGGAGAAGTCGTCGGGGAACGGATGCAAGCATCCACTACAGAATTTTTCAAATGCGTCTCAGTGGGAAAAGCGCAGGTTGTAAATAATGGCACAACCATTTCAGGGGCTCCCCTTAGTGCTGCTCAACCGTTGCCGGTCCGGTTCAACGACAGCGCCGTTTCGTTAGCTGATCGGTAACGAAGCGTTTTGCTGTGAGCAGAACTCCGCGCGAGAGGTGAGGGAGAGATGATCCCGGCGTGTGTTTCGGAAACCCATGAAAACTTGGTGCGCTGTTAAATTTCGATGACACCGAACAAAGGGGGACACGGCAGTGCTCTGAATACTAATTCACCGGTTCTTGAAAATGTCCCCGATTCATCTTCTGCAGATACAATACGTCGCACCCAATGACGAAACTCTGAAGAACACAATGACGAAACTCTGAATGAAGTTGTGAGTGAGCACAGTAACGGTAAACAGCATTAACAGCATAAACAGCATTATATTCATAAAGGAAGTACGTCACGAAGCCCCGTGCATGTGGTCCCATATAAAAGAGTCATGGCTGCTTCAAGTTCAGTCTCTTGACCTGAACAGAGGTGTTGAGCTGACGAGGCAGGCGTGAAGCAGGTGTGCAGGCGGCCGGGGCAACCAGGTGATTGGAAACGAGCGACAGCCCTGAAGGAATCGGGTCGCCCGAGACAAGAGACAAAGAGCTCATGTTTCTACTGTCAATACAATGTCCCGCTCAGTGAATAATCTGGGACACAGCTCTTCAATAAACACGTAGAAGTCGGTATTAATGATGTCCGGGTGCTTGGGTTCATTTTGTTATCATTAACAATATTATGCAAAGACTGAAACTAGGTCTTGTTTGATTTGAAGTAGAGCCTGACCAATATGTATTTGTGAGGGGCCATTGCTGATTGCTTATTATTTTTAGGAAGTAAAAAAAATCTGATTCTGATATACATATACAAAATATAAAAATGATTACTAAATGATGTTATCAAACCCTTATGAAAAAGAAATGTATTTCAGGCTTAATATATTATTGTTTAACCATGAACCATTTTTATCATGAATATATATATATATATATATATATATATATATATATATATATATAGTTAAATGTAAACATTAATGCATATCTTTTCTGATTTCTTCATTCTGTAAAATAAAAGTTTTCATATCATACACCCAATGCTGATATGCCGGTGAAAGACATCTCATTTAAAAAAATGTATAAATCAATTTTGGTTCATCAAACAGTAAAGGAGTAAACGGTAAATATTTGCTGTTAACTGTTTTCAGCTGCAAATTTAGACATGTTTCTGAGAATATAAAGGAACTCAAAATAATATTCCATGTGCAACTATTGCTACTGCTCTGTATATAGTATTTATATACCTTTTTTTTGATTTAATGTTATTTCTTTGTTAAATTTTGTACATATTAACCCTTTTTTGTAAATTTCTTCTATATTCTTCTGTCCACTTTGCTGCTGTAATGCCCGAATTTCCCCATTGTGGGACGAATAAAGGTATATCTAATCTTATCTTATGAACTGTTTTAATCTGCAAATTAAGACACGTTGGTGAGAATATACAGTAACTCAAAATACTCATATTGATCTGATTAAGGAACTTAATAGGGGAGGCTGATGAAGGCCACAGTTTGGCTCATTAATGTTTTAGTCATTGGACGACAATGGAGGTCTATTGCACAGAGGAATCATCTATATCAGACTGAAGATACACAGATGATAGGATCACTTTTTGTGGGTTTGTTGTTTCTTACTATAAGAAAATATAACACAGATTATTGACATATAGGTATTGGTCTTTAAAATACAGTAATGTCCAGGCTTTGATAGAAATAACGGATATGTAACTGAGCGTAAGATGTAATTTAAGGCATGTGTGAGGAGAGGCCAGGGCAAAGTGACCTTCCTATTCTAAATTCTGCTGTATACTTATTTAGCCCAATTTACACACATTTCAGCCCCTTACTCTTCCAAATGGCAGGTGTTGTAGTCCGTCAGCCTGTCCGCCCTTCCCTGTTTCAACCCGATATCAGACCTCTCTGCCCTGGCGGTGGATTTTGTAATGGTAATGGGCAAGAGGAGCCAAGAAATCAAGTGTCCTGATGGTCAATAGTCCAGCACAAAGGGGCTGCCAGGGAAATGGAACACGTCCTCACCGTAGTGCACCCCCCCCAGCCCCTCATTCACACACTCTGCTCTCAGGTGCGATCCAACTATCTCCGGTGGTCAGGAGTCAGGCTCCTTCAGAAGCCATAAGTGGTTGATGGAGCTGTATTTTACAGACCATTGTGGGAGTGCCAGGGGCCAGATCCAGTCAGATATGATCTCCCACCAGAGTGGAGAAGAGTGTGCGATGCTGATCCCAGGGGATGGAGAGGGAGGGAAAGAAGGGATGAGTGAGCGCGCTTGGCTTGTACTGTACCGCCGTGTTGGTGCAGGGGATGAAAAGTCCATGAACGGGCCACATCGAATACCGAACACGACATCTCACGCGGTTTTTATCCCCTCTTTATGATGCAGTTTTTCCTTTCTTGCACTCCCTTTATATCTTGTGTATCTCTTTCAGTCTCTCACGCAAATTGCCGCGCTCGGTAACGCGCTCTCCGGTGCTCGATTGCACTCATTTTTCATCTCCTTTGTCCCTTTCACCTGCTGGAAGTCAGCTGTAACAGCCTTGTGTGTCATTTTCTCCAGCGCCCGTTGTCTGATTCTATCTCCCCACACACACACGCACACACACACACTCCCCCATCCGGCAAAGTTGGCTGCTCTGCCTGCCTGACAGAGATGTCACAGGAGAGCGATATTTATTAGACTAATGGAATGAGTGAATAACATTGCACCCCACCCCACCCCATCACCCCCGGCCCACCCGTACTCACTCAGATGGCACAGGCGGCCGTCACCGCGGTTGTCGCTCGCCACTCGGCTTCTGCCGCGGCGGCCTGCAAATAATCGTCTCCAGCTCAGTAGACGCACTAATAATCCTCCAGTATAATCTTCAATTAGAACCGCCGCGCTAATCTCTGACAGGAATAATCGTGGCCTTTTTTTTTCTTGTGTGTTTTTGCGGCAGGGTTGCTCACGAATGTGCTTAGGAGCCGTTTGTGTGTTTTTCAAGGGGAAGTAAAGGTCCACTGATTGACACTAGTTGTGTGTGTGTGTGTGTGTGTGTGTGTGTGTTTTTCTGGGGCTTTGAGAGGGAAAAGTGAGCAGCAATTTAAGAGCTGGATTTCCTTGTTAGTGGTGAGATTATATATTATGTCGTGTTCCACAGTCTGACTTCTTTAATAGGGTAAAGGGGAGGGGGGAAAAGGGGCCTAATGGTTTTGGAGGCTGTAAGACAGCTGGCTGCTAAGACTTGCAGGGGAGGGCTACACTCTTACTCATTTTTCTTCTGTTTGTGCTCTTTCCCCCTCTGCCACCGTCAATCCAATAACGCCACCAACATCCATTCCCTCACATGAAGGAGCAATAAGTTATAGCTGCTCCATTCAACTCTCCCCCTCTGAAGAGATTTCCATGGCTCTTTGTTGCCCGAGGGGGGAGAAGGAAAAAAAAGAGAGAAAGTGCGAAACTGACTAATTTGGTTTTGGGGTCACCAGGGAGTTTGTCAACATCAAATAACAGCCGAATATTCCTCTCACTACATAATGCGATGAACAAGCGGTCGCCCCCTGGTGTGTCCACTCCTTGGAAGCAAAGCTTGGAATTTCCTCAGACATTATATCAACGTAATGGTGTCACTGCCTAATCGTGTTCACTTTCTTTACATTTATACAGAAGAATATGACAAATATATAACAAATATCATCAATTCTTCTTGAATTTAATTGAATTGCAGCTTGGCATTAGTTCATACAAACATATACATCTATGTATATATTTCTTGTTGTTGTTTTCTCTTGGCCAAATTAATCGAAGTGGCAAATTATAATTTATTTGGGTTCTTTTTTTACATACCTATTGGCTAAAAGTGGGACTCAGTTCATTACATTAAACATTCATTTGTACACTTCATGTAATTTTGCATTGTGATTTATTATGCACAGCACTCTATATTGCACTTCATGAAAGTGTTTTCCACCATTATTGCCCAGCCCAATATGTGGTATGTTCCAAACAATTCCATCTAAATATGAATCAATGTTTTTTCTCTCCTGTGCTCTTAAAGTATGCTGCCTGTGAGAACGATGTGTGTCACAGCCAAATCTTAAGTACCAAACCTTTAATCAGTAGTCTGAGTCACCTTCCATTTGATGTACTGCATAAGTGACATTCGACTTTTTATCTAATGTCAATAGATGGCTTGGTAAGTGAGGGGGAGTTCCTCGACATCACAGAGATCAAGAGGCAGCAGGCCGAGGACTACGAATGCATCACCAACAATGGAGTGGCGCGGCCTGATCAGCGTAAGGTCAAGGTCACGGTCAACTGTGAGTAACTCTCAGCAGCCCAGTGGTGATAATTCAACTCGCACCCGGGTTATAGCACAATGGTGTATGAATGGTATCTGTAAATACTGTGGATGCATAATTATGTATGAATTCATACATTTTAATGTTGCTCTCTCCGGGGGGTTTTCCAGCCTTGTGGGCCGAAACCAGGCTGATCTGACTCGACTCCCCAGTGAGGGCAGATTTGTACTAATTGCTGAATTCCCTCCTGTTTCTGTTTGTCCATTCTTTCATCCCTCTGTTCCCCTGCCAGACCCTCCCATGATCACAGACATGAAGAACATGCCAGCCCATTTGGGAAAGACGGCCATCTTGCGCTGTGAAGCCATGGCAGTCCCACCTGCCTCCTTCGAGTGGTACAGAGATGAGCACAGGTGAGACAATGAGTTCAGCGCGTATTTGTATGATACGTAGGCTTCTCCCACAAAAGGCCAGTAAAACCTAAAAGGGTTTTTTATCTCTATGATTGTTTTTCTGAAATATCCAGAAAATTAGGTCGGACTTTTTCCAGAGTTTGCTGTAGTCATATAACAAACACAGCAGGAGATTGTCTTTTGCCATTTGCATTCTCACATACAGCCTCCCCGGCAGAGTTCATGAAGATATCCGGTCTTCAGTGCATGTCTGAAATCAGATTGTGTTCCTCGTTCCACAACAAGCTCATTGTCTCACACCTGACATGTAGCCTTTAGAACGACACTCTACAGAATGGATGCTTCTAAAAGCATTCATTCATCATTTTAGTGTTATCATTGGAAAACAGATTTCAAAAGACATAGTAACTTTGCTTCTGATTCCCTGTATGAGATCTAGAATTTTAATATTACCGTAGCTGTATGCCTGTATTTTTAGTTTTGTCTTGTCTTTGTCGTGACACTGATGTTGATGGTTTGACATCTGTGCAGCAGCAGCAGCAGCAGCAGCAGTGTGCATGAGAAAATGTAATAAGAAGAAGAAATAAATTCTAAGTTGAGCTATAGTTATAGCTGGTTTTTGTCATTTCCCCCTTTGTGGGAAATGACAAAAACCAGGAGGCTTGTTTAACCAGCTGAAATTTAAAAAAAACCCAGTGGGGTGTATCTCTACCTCTTCTTACATGTTAGTTGTGATACAGAATTTAAGGTTTGACCAATCAAAAAGAGGATGGAGAAGAGATTATTGTTTTGCCCTTTCAACAGAGGTCATTCTCAAAACCACATGAACAAACAAGTCATTTTATTTTTTGGGAATTCTGTAGACGCAGTCTTGGCTACCGTCCATTTGCCTAAACTCTGACATTGTCATTGGTCGGAGGTAACCATGTATGGGTTTTTTTTTCACATGTGGTAGAAAAATAAAAATAAAAGTAGCTTCTTGGAAACTTTATTTATATCTAAGCTGCCCTTCCATGTTTGTGAAAGGTCCCAGGAAGCGTAGGAGAGTTTGGGTGATTTGGCATCAGGAAGAGTGAGACGCAGGAGGACTAGGACAAGCCTGTGCCAGCCACAGGGAGAGAGCTGTTTAATAGAGTATAATGGGCTCCAGCAGGAGGTCTCTGTTATTTATGGCCTGTTAGATTTCACTATTAGTACAAGGTGAGACAGCGGATGTGTCTTGCACATTTGTTTCTGGGGAGGCGGGGGGGGGGGGGGGGGGGGGGGCTCTTATGAGGGCTGAGTTACTGGCTGTAATGTTGTGTTGTGTTATCTCTCTTTTTCTGTCACAAACTCTTTTTTCTTCCCACTACCTTCCTTTACTTTTGCTCCGCCGCCGCCGCCACCACCACCCAGGCCGGTAGAGAGTGACAACACCCTGAGGATCAAAAACGAGAAGACGCGCTCGCTGCTGCTTTTCACCAATGTGACAGAGAAACACTTTGGCAACTACACCTGCTTTGCCTCAAACCGTCTGGGCGCTTCCAACGCCAGCATGCTGCTGTTTCGTAAGTTATCACACAGAACTGCGTGCGAGCGCGCGCACACAATGTTTCTTTCACAAATACGCGAGTACGCTCAAATGTGTCTCACGTGGGTTATCAATCAACGTACAGGAGTTTGAACCCGACACGACGAGCCACCACAGAACCCTGCGTATGCGATGACACACCGTTTTTCCATCTTGGTCCCGTCTCATTTTTAAGCTCTGCACACAGCACAGCATTTCCTCAGCCCTCACCTCCCTCCTTCTTCCCCATTTTCGTTTTTCTCCGCCCCATTAAAGCTTAGCTTGCCTATATTACCGCCTCTCTCACTCTTGCTCTCGCTCTCTCATTCATTAATGCTTTCACTCCTCATCGCTCGTTCATATACATTCCTGCACACACACACACACACACACACACACAGACTGTCTATCTGCTCTTGTCCCGAGAAGTTGTCATTTCTCTCCAAGCCCAAATTCACATTAACCGTCCCCAATGAGCGATTTCCCACCCTTCCATTTCAAAAAGCTGAGTCCTTCATCTATCCCCTTTTCTTCTTTCATTCCTTTACCCATTATCTCAGCCGGTCTCTCCTCAATGACTCACTCTGCCGTCAGACCCATACATCTTCCCTGCTCTCTTTTTCCACCGGCGCTGCCACTTCTGTCAGGCTATCTCTCCATCATCTGTCCTTCTGCCTCCCCTTTCCTTCCTAATCTACTCCTGCCATCGCCAGAACACAAAAAAACCCCGTTCTGTTCTGGACATTGGGAAAGAAAAAAAAACAGACCATAATCGGATCGTTTTTGTGGCATTTTTATTTAAATGCTGTCCCCCGACTCACAGTTTCCCTTCATCTGTACCTCTTTGTGTTTCTTTCTGGAGAATCTTACTTAGGTTATCGCTGCAGCATTTAATGGCTTTGTAATTTAAGATTAGGTCTTTACAACACATGTCACTGCCTACCATATTTTAGCCATTGTAAGTATGCAGTGGTCTTAAAAGGGGTCAAAATACACATTTTGGAATTTTTTTTATTCTAATAGAAAAATGCTTTTATTGAACACCAACCACAACTGAGATTTATTCCTTTTAAAAGGGAGTTTTCTCTCCTCCACAGTCGCCTAGTGCTTGCTCATTGTGGGAACTGTTTGTGGGTTTTTCTCTGTAATATTGTGAGGTCTCGACCCCACTGTGTAAAGTACCTTGAGACGATGTATGTAGTGATTTGGCGCGATACAAATAAAATTGAATTTCATTGAATTCACATGGTGGAATGAATCTAAAGCTGCAGGATTTGGGGAAATATGGTTGTATTTTGAGAAACATACCATTATTGGCCACAGGCCGACTCCTGCTTACCTGCTCATAGTAATTACAGCAAATTATCATAATTAATTGGATTCATTAATTATAGTGTATTTAAATTTTTAAACAAGCACAAACAGAGAACCCCTTTGCATTGGCAGAGTCGGTAGCATCCTATTTGCTCTTTACCTAACACATTTCTCTCCCTCTTCTCTTGTTTATTCTCTCCGTGTTCATCCAGGACCGGGGGCCATACAAGGGCGAGGGACGGCTTTACACACAGGAACGAGCGTCTGCGTTTGGGTTTCTCTCTTTGCTGTTCTTCTGCTGAAGGTGTAGAGATGGAGCTCCGACTGGAATTGTCCCGAAAAGCCCCCGAAAAGCACCCCCACCCCGACCAAACCTCCCCCGCCCCTCTCCCTCCCTCCCTCCCCCTCAACGGAAGGAAGAAGGAAATTAAATTCTTTAATTACGAACCCATCACTGTGAACAAAAAAGGATATGCATTATTCCAGGAGCCATTGAGTCATCGCATCAAACACACAACCGCCTCACCCGACCAAAACCCCAGCGCCCCGCAATTCCATTTTGAGGTCAACTCATTGTCATTATCTCTCCCTCTCTTTCCCTCTCTCTCTCTCTAAAACACACACAAACAAGCCTCTCTCTGTTTCTTTGTCTCCCAGAATGCCTTGCAGATTTGTCTGACTCGGTACTTCCCTTCTCGCCTCGCTTTGCCCTCATTATTACCACTGGGCCGATGTTGGTGGAGTGTTTATTAATGATTATTGTGTCGGTGATCAATGAGAAAGTAGATAATCTAAGAACTGGATGATCATTTATATAATAAACTACACAGACTAATGACTGACCTACAATGTTTGCCTTATGGAAATTATACATAAAATCACAATATTATGGTAGATATTTATGGGAATGAAGAAGTGGTGCTGGCGAGTCAAGTGAAAAAAAGTCCCATTGGTGGCCATGTGAAGTGTCACCCTTTGATCACACGCACACACACACACACACACACTCATGAATGGCATTGGATTTTAACTGTGTAGCAGTGAAGCTGCTATGAATGATGTCAAAATGTACTTAAAAAAAGGGTTGGTTGTGACAGCGTCAGTCTTAAATACCCCTTTATGTAATTTGGGGGATTTATACCAAGGTTTCGCATGTCGACCCCCATGCCACCCGAACCCTTTCAGCCGCCCCTGTCCCTCTGTTCAACGTGCTCTGTCTAGTCGCCCCCTCGCATCGCTATAGTGTTCCCCGCTCTGTGTCAACCTCCCTCCCTCCCTCCCCAGTGTAAATATATGCAGTACAGAGGCCACGCCGGTGACCTCAAGTTGCCTGGTGACGAACGACATCTCCCATCAGCCTCGACTACGCTCCAGTCTTCTGAAGCAGCAAGAGACTGTCCGGTGGCAACAAATATCTTCTGTTTCAGAGCTGCAGCTCCACCCTCTGTGTCGCTTGTTGATAGCATGTACCGGTTAGAGATGTTCCTGTTGTGAGTCCATACTCCCTACACTCCCCCCCCTGCCCCCCACCTCCCCCTGCACTGTGTCTGTTTTACTCTGCAAGGTTACCTGCTTTTACTTTGTTGGTGTTAATAATACTACCGATGATGATGTTAAAAAAAAAGTATTTGAATAACTATGAATAGTGATTCCATGTGAGAAAAAAAAATGAACAAATTCTGATGGTGATGAGCCGTGCGTGGGGGAAAATAATTTTTGTACTTTACTCTGAGAAGTCACACACATTCACAAAAAAACAAAACAAAAAAAAGATGTAAAGTTTTCAAAGTGATGTGCTCTATTTTGCCATGACAAGCTTTTTAAAAGTCACATTTGAACCAGTCTGAGGGATTATTTCATCCAAGTCCAGAAGCGGTGAATGATGATGTAATTTATAATTTGTAACAGTGTACATGTTGGACCTTACTTTTTTTTTCTTTTCATGCTGATAACTGCATCTCACTCACACAAACACATTCGCAGCATATCTGTCAACTTGGCATAGTGTGTCTATCTCCGACCAGCTAGATTAATGATTTGGATCCACGTCAGTCCCCGATCGTGGCTGTAAGTCAGTTCTTGTTCTCCAGACCACAGGGAGATAAAGATGTAATTAGCCATTACCTGTGGCTGTGTAAGTGAAGGAGCCCAGGCTCCACCTGCCCCTTCTGCCAGCCCACGATGGCCCCCATAAATCAAGCTCAATCCTGCCACTGACAGGAATCCTCTTCAAGGACAACCTCGCCTTGGTGCACTAGTACTCCCTCCAATGTGTACCTGTGACATGCAGGCATGGGCTCTACAAAACCCCCCTGGCACAATTATCCAGCCACTTCCCCCGGTGCAGCACAAACAGTGGGAGGTAAGCCCGTATTTCAATGCGGTGGCACTCGTTTCTCCGCCGAAACAATGTTCCACTCACATGCAGCGACAATATGCAAATTTGCCATAACTGTCTGCACGGAGAGATGAGTTTACCTGAACCCTGACTGTTGTGACCTTACGGTGGAAGTGCTCGGTATCGAATCAGTTGTCTGAATGTGTCTGTTTGATTTTGTTTGAAACGAGCAATAACCCCCTAACTCTACTGTGCAAGAGGTGTCGGATATGGTTAAAGCTGGTGTGTAATATCTGAAATATTGCCATTAACAAGGTATTTAAAATAAGTCTGTTGTACTTTTAACTGTGTACAGTAATGATTGTGAAGCTCTGTTTAAATGGTCCATAACTTAAAAACACTACATGTTGTACTGAAAAAGTCTTGCCCTCTGCGATGTAGCCGGGTCGTCCGTGTAACTGACCACGCACTGTTTGTGCATGGCTCTTATTGCTCCAGGAAATGATGATGGATTCCATTTTCAAGCACAAGAGCAGGTCGTTTGGTCAGTGCTGTCTCAACCATCCTTTCATCCACTCGCTCTCTGAATCACTGTCTTTCACGCTCTCTTTTTCTTTTCTGTTTCTCACGTCCATGTAAAGCATCCCACTGGGTCTGTCAGTGGCATTTAACATCTGTATGTACATAATATGTCATTGACGAAGAAAAAGAACAACAACAACAACAACAAAACTGAAGAAAAAATTCCCCCCAAAAAACGGACAAAAAAATTACAAACTGTCAAGTTCCTCAATGTGGGTTTGAAAAAAAAAAGGCACGTCGGTGTTCGTGTATGGGTGGATTTTGAAAAAAAGAAAAAGAAAGACAATAAGCAAACTTTGTACGTTGTGTTCAGGTTTATGGGTACAGGGTCCAGGGCGAAAGGCGGTTGGGGAGGGCAACACGTGGCGATAAACAGAATGTGGGTGTTTGCACAAGCAAGCGGCAAAAGATCACATCTCCATGATGAGAAATGTCACGATGCCATACAGGAGGGAGAGAGGAGGGTTGGAGAGGGTGTGTGGCAGCTGACCCCCCCTCGCACAATTTGAGGGTCGACGAGGATGCTGTTGAGATAGCACCCGCTCGGCCGGGGCCTGTGGGAGGATACCCTGACAGTGCGAATCCAAAAGCCAAGAGCCAGGGGGAGATGGGATGACACTAACCAGACAGTGAACTCTTCATTTAGGAGAAAGAAGACAGACAGACGCTCATATTGCATTTCCAAACTCGAGCGCCGTGGTCTTTCCCCAGGGGGGGAACGAGTAACACACACTATTTATGGTTGCACTATGTAATACGAACAGCATTAACATAGCCTTGATCACAAGCACAGTCTGGCCTACTTCAAGTGTATAAATAACTCCCCGACTGGGGTTCAACAAGTTTACAGTGTTATGAACAAGACGTTTTGCTAATTACGCTTTCGGCACGCCCCGATGAGGGGGATCGGCTCCTGCAGCTGAAGGCTGCCGTGATCTGTTTACAGAATCTTTGTTAGTAAGCTGCCACGAAACTGCTGTTTGGAGCTTCGTGAACATAGTTTGCAGTACATTGCGTTGTATTACATCCTGTAAAACAAAAAAAATAATTAGCTTTTCTGACAGCAAGATTCACTCACAGGGTTTAAATGTGACAGCTACAAAAAAGACGTGGATTTATATAGTTGTAAATATATGGTACTTTTTTCTTTTTTTACAGTTTTGTTCACATCAATTCAGCGCTACGTAATGGGACTTCAGGAACAGACATGTTACACCTTTAAGTCGCGTATTATCAGTTTCGGATCACTGTGGCTTTTGCTCAGGAAGAGTCGGGTAATTACGCTCTTTGGGATGCAAGGACGGATCATTCCTGCGGTGTCGCATAGAAATAGTTACGGTGCTTTAAAGGCCAGACTGTAGGATGGCAAAAGAGTTGTAACCCACGGGGAAGGTTTGAATGTACCTCTTTGTTCCATATGCTCTCCAACAACACCCTTCCTGCGCGTAGAACCGTTCCCAGACATATCTTCAAAACAGAGTGCAATGGTTAATCGATACATTCAACGGAATGGCTTTGGAATAGAGCAATTTCTCTCCCCCCCAATCGGCCTCACCAGGTCCCGAGAAGCCGAGCTGATCAAGTGTCTGTAGACCGGCCTCAGAACTGAGAGCATAATTCATCATGCCTGATACAAGACACCCCTAATTGCGCATCGATTTTAAAGCCCTTCTCCCAAACTATTTGGTGAAGCTGTAATGTCAGCTCGGTAAACTATGTGTACGGAGCCGCGGTTCAGATCCAGGCAATGAAGAATTAATCTTTTTTTTTTTTCTTTTCAAGTCAATCCGGGGCTGTTACTCGCAGTTTGTTTTGCTACACAGCGTAGCGTTAACTGATTTTTTTCCCTGGGCTCCTACGCTGTGCGTGCACGCCAGCGGTCGCGGTAATGTTGCACACTATATTTCAGCGGTAACGACGAGAGATGTGACCGGAGCAGCTATTGATACTGTGTATCTAGGTGCCTGTGTCCGGACGTGAATTGCACAAAGATAAGATGTGAGCATGCAACACACAGTGGGAAATTTATAGGAGGTAATAATTTAATAATATGAGAAATTGCCAACGCCAGCAGCCAGTGTCAGTACACCAAAAGGATATGCTACGCAGAATTACTATTATATATGAATGATTATCGCAGCTCGAAATCCCCCACTTGTGTCCTTTTACAGCAGAGCACGCCTAATTCCCATATATTATCCTAATCATCCGTTGTTTACCAACTATCTACAGGCTCGATCGGCTCTCATGGGCAAAGTCAATGTTGCGAGTCTATTAAGGCCTCGCGCTTTTTCCATTACGCCGGCTAATGAGCGCATTGGTATACGGCAAATGCGAGAGCGGCTTGCGACAGCGGAGTCTCCGTAACGGTGAGCACACGCACAGCTCGGAGAGAGTCACCTGATAGTTGGAAGACGTAGGTCTAGATCAGATACACAGATGGATAGATGGATAGATAGATCAATCAATAGATAGATAGATAGATAGATAGAGAGTACATTTGAGTGTCGTGTTTTGTGTTTGTAATTAGCTGAAAATGGTTAAATAGATTCCTAATGCATATTCAGTTCAGATGTTCTGTATGTAAATAAAACCTCCGCCTGCAGCAGAGACGTTGGGCCACAGACCCGCCATCTTTGCCTTCCTCCTCCTCCTCCTCCTCCTCCTCACGGCATCCACAGATGGCGTCTTGTCAATCACTCACCTCTCTATGAACAGAAGCGTCTGGCTAATTAACAGCGTGCTGTACTCCAGTTGAGCGGCAGCAAGCGTTTGCGCGGACCAATGCGAAAAACAATGGAGTGCATCTCGCCCACCACGTCTCCCCTAGTCATTAAGTCGCCCACCTCACGGCTCCGACACAGAACGAGTCCCATTACTTGGCCTCTCTGAATCACCGGCCCACGCCGGGGCATTTTTCCCCTGTCAGTCAGCCGAGGGGTAAACATCGGTTGTGGCGCGGAGGACTGACGGGGGGGGGGGCTTGGATGTCTTTGTGCGACAGTGCAAACTGGTGTTTTCATGCTGATCTATACTGCGGTTATGAGATGGTGGGGAGGCCTCTGCCGCGGTGAAGTAGCCGACGCAAGCTCCGTAGGAGACGGGGATATAGTACAGGATGCGTGATAGGGGCCGGTCATGTGCTGTGGGGCCTCAAGAGAGCAATAACAGTGAACAGACTGCAGGAACCGCCCCCCCCTTCCTCCCACACAGTGACGGAAAACGTCTCATTTGGAAACTAATAACGAATTTTGCCAGAAGAGAACCCCACCATGCATAATTCAGGAAATGAGTTGGCTTGGGTTAGAGTTGGATGTGAAACCCATCTCTCTCTCTCTCTCTCTCTCTCTCTCTCTCTCTCTCTCTCTCACTCTCTCACTCTCTCTCTCTCTCTCTCTCTCTCTCTCTCTCTCTCACACACACACACACACACACACGAAAACACACAAACACACACATACAAATATTTAGTTTCCTTCATTCTTCCTGTCCTTCATTTCTTTTTATGTGATGATAACCTGAAAAAGATTCTGCCCTTTGACCCCTTCTTGCCCTACGGTTCACCCACTCTGCCATTACCGATATAAACGGTGTTAAATGTGTGCGTACGCGCGTGTGTGCGTGTGTGTGTGTGTGTGCAAGTTTGTATTGAGCTCCACAATGATCATAGGCGTAATTCAAGGGGCTCTTCTCCTGTGAGCATCCAACAGCACGTGTGCGTCTGTATTCTGGCCTGTTTGGTTCCTTCACACGCCGACTGACCTGAATCACAAGCCTCTGTTACACTCGTCCAGATCCGATCGATGTAAACACACGAGAAAAACAAGGAAAGGAACGAAACATTTGTCTTCCACAGTGACAGATGTTCAGCGTTGTGGAGCGATGATTGTACTTCTTTTCTGGATTTGATTTGTTTTTTGCTGAACTTGTCTTCTTTGACTTTTATTTGTGTCTTTTATCTTCTTTTTTTTCAAAATCCATCAAGTGGAGTTTAAAAATGAAATCAAATGGAGGGAGACAAAAAAAAATAAAAAACGGTTTTGTTTTTAACAGAACTCACTGTGTGTGGTTTGTTGCTGGAATCGGGGTTCACTCGGCCCCTGTGGTTAGACAGAAGCTGAGGGCAGGCGAGGTACTTCAGCTTTCTGCTTCCTGCTAAGCCAAAAGTCTCTGCTTTTTGTTGCGTGTGCAAGTTTTTTTTGTTTTATTAAAATGTCTCAATGTTTCGCTTTGATTAGACGCTGTCAGAAATGACTCATTGCTCATATCCAGTTACTTGCCAACACATGACATAAATGCCACTAGTAGGTGGGTAACTTAATAGTCGCAACTATTAATAGGAAAATGAATCATTCTTAACCAGTTTATGAGGTTGCGCTTTGAATAAAACAGTTTTTTAATATTCATTTCTAGCAGAGTTTTAATGAAAAAATTGGAGGCCTTGTACACAGGAGGACACTCTATTTTTCCCCATCTTCAAATTCACACAGACATATTTAATCATGAATTACCAATCAAACTGATAATAGTGTTTTGGGGGCTTATCTGTTATAATGATGTATTATATATAAATAAATATATATATATTAAAATGTGTCAAAAGAGAGTGCCTTTATTTAACTATCAAGTTGTATTCTATTCCAATGTGTGGAATTACATAAATAACGATATAATAAAATTTCTGTATCATATTTTCTTAACAAAATTTTGCTCAATTGAACCTCAAAGAAGAAAAGCAAACGTGAAGGAAGAGTGCTTCATACACTCTGTATTGACGCATTTGGTGTCCTTGGGATACAACACTTGACATTGCATCAGGCTTTAACAGCTATGCTCTCTTTTATGGAATAGTTCCCTGTAGCAATTAAAAAAAATTTGCTGCTCTCAAAATTCTTTCTCTTGCAAAATGTCATGGCTGCAGCTGCATGGCTTTACAGAGAATGAGTTCGCTGCAGTTTTTCACTTTGGTGCGACGAGATTCAGGCGGACTTGTTTTTTTTCTTTTTTCTCAAGCCGAACTCGCATCCTTAAACTTGTGCTTCTTCCTTTGATGGTGATGATTACACCTAGCATCACAAGCCCCCCCCCCCCCCCCCCCCCCCCCCCCCAGAGGAATCAAATCTGAATTCATTACACTGTAGCTCGTTAGGGTCACTCAGGAAAATCATATTTATAGCTACAGCCCAGGAAAAATGCAAAAGCCCAAAAAATCAAAACAAGAGTTTTTGGAATATATCAACACATGTGCTGCAAAGCCTCTAAATGAGAAGAAAGCATGTGTTAATTTTTTTGTAAACAAACTACATAGAAGCTTATTTAACTTGCATCAAGGTTTCTTCCTGTTTATTTTTCCTCAGAGAACTTTCCCTCACTGACCGAAAGCTTTTTTTACGATAAACAAAAAAAAAAAAGATTGATATCACATTCATTCCTTTGGTAACACGTAATTACTTCAAATTGAACCTCAGAAATCTGATTCTTTTCACGATTCTGCTGTGGAGGGGAAAAGACAAACCCGGTAGTGATCCTGTGGCGCGATGGCAGCAGTTGCTGCCTCTTGCGCTGTGGTTTCAGTCGTGTTTGCCAAGACACTGAGGCTCCTGTTGTAGCATGACCTATTAATGAACCATAACCTCTAACCACAAAGCTGAAAAAAAAAAAAAGCTGACGCCATCAGATTTTTAAGGCTTAGCGAGAATTGAAACAAGCAAGAGTGCCGGAGTGGGGAACGATGGCGGCGGCGTGGCAAAACTGCCTCACCTGTGTTCGCTTCTTTTTTTGGCATCAGGTCAGTTGTGTTTGAAAATGTTCTTTGTATAAACTGTCGGCCACGGTTCAATTGTTAGCACTCCACGATATCTCTTATGAGCGATTCTTTCATTTCAAGAATCAGGTATTCAATTAAAATGTTTGCCATTACATTTTGGACTGAAATGCTATCTATTTTTAAAAAAATACGTGAAATCACATTGGGACTCCTCAGAATGTACTGCCTATGACAATAATCAATGTTTCTGCAATGAGTCACAACAGCGAGTGATTACCATTACTGCCAAAGATGAAAAATCAGCAGAAAGACGGAATTTAGTCTCGCCTCTGCTCTCGCTTTAATAGATAAAACATTTTTTAAAAGCTAGAGCGACGCAACCTGTTTTGAGCCATCATTTCTCTGCTCTCCAGCTGTGAGCGACCACGGACTGTTGTACTCATCTTATCTGCAGCATTTCACCATCGCACTTGATAATCCCTTCATCACACTTAGCCAGACAACAACAAGTCGCCGCAATCAAACATCCATTTCTGCTGAAGTCTTTTATACACTCGAGTGTGTCTGCATTACGGTCTCTGGTTGAGACATTTTTTTTTTTTTTAAATGGCATTTGGTATTCATCTGTTGATGAAGTGTTTGGTGAACTGTGACTCCCGATTGTGTCGATGCGGTTGTTATGTTTCTGTTTGACCGTCTTTGTCCGCGTAAAAACTCACACACTCCCATCCATCTCCCAGGCAGACCAAAGACACACTCGTGTGTTGTTGACCCTTCGGTCTGCTCTGCACTTTTTAAAAAAAGTTCCTTGTATGACATGTTGGATTCATGGCTCTGTCTTTAGCCCTGACAGCGGCCCAAGACGGACGGGGGGTTAGACAGTATCCTTCCACTCTCAGTGTGATGCGGGGTGAGGCGGCACCCCTCCAGTATGGGGTTCAGTGGATCCAAATGTGTCAGGCCGGCTGCCCCTTGGTAGTTCCTCTGTCCCCCTTGCTCTTGACTCAAACGTGACAAAATGAAGCCAGGAGAGCAGCTCATCCAAAACTCGTCCAGGCCGCTCGTGGCGAAGACGAATTAAAACCTGCTCCCTGGTGATCACCGAGGCGGCAGCCCGAGGATTGGAGTGTGCGCTTTGGTGACGTTTCCACGCTGGTAACTGTGTCTCAGTTGTGCGTGGAGTACTCAGTGTGAGGCAGCTTCTTGTACGAGTCGTGGACCATGCACCGCCATAAAAGCAGCGGCCACGCAGGCACAATCTATAAAAATTCAAGTCATGTGTAGTGCCCTCGGAGTTCATCTTTTTGCCTGAGCAGTTTCATGACAAATTTAGAAATAATCACCCCGGCACCGTGCGCGGTGCCTTGTATCGATCTCGCCCGGGGAATTGAAACTCGCCAGAAAACAAGGCAGAGAGGGAATGCTAAATTATTGTGTAGGAATCCGCCATGCGGAAGAAAGGCTTCCTTTTGATTTTCTTTGGCTGCGACGTTGTCTTCACCAAAGAACAACTAATGTTTCTTAACTTTTTTTTATACTTATAGTCAAATCAGTAGAAATAAAAGCAGGATGATTATAGCAATTTAGTGGAGTAGAGATTTACGTATTTACTTATAGCTATTTCCCCCGGGGGGGGGGGGGGGGGGGGGGGGGGCACATGCCAACAACAAGGGTTTTTCCTGACCGTCTAATGAGTGAGATTTCTGGGTTTAGTCTTATTGACGTATCCATAAGTTGTTGTTTTTTTTATATGGGGAAGGGTATGCAGCCTTTCATTCAGCACTCCACTTTTCTCAGCAGAGTTATCATTAAATTGTGCAGGTTATTGTGTTTGTCACGTATTTTAAAATTTCACTTCACGTTTTAGAATGTGCCACCGATTCAGTCATATTTTCCTGCATGTTTCATACACCAATTTGTGCATTTATAGTCATTTTTACAATTTGACTCTCCTTTGTCGTTGTATTTTTCTTTGTTTTGATGGCTACATTATGACTCATACATCACTCTCCTATTTCCATATTTCTGCCCTAGTTCCCCGTGCTGTATTTGAAGATTCGCTGCTGCGATGACCTGATTTTACTGTCTATGTAAATCTCATCTGACTCCTCTTTTTTTAAATTTTTCTCCCCTATCACCCTTCCTCCACCACTAGCGCTGCCTCTCGCTCCCAAAATTTACCTCAAGATTCCCCGAGAGCCCCAGACGGGGCAGTGGGCACTCCTCTGTCTCACCGGGGGATTCCACCCCAGCGGGCTTACCCTGGCCTGGACCCACCGGAGCAAAGCAGCAGCCGACATCAGTCATCCGTCAGTCACCAAGTGCACCCTTCCTGCCGTCGGCCCTCACGGCAACCTGTCTGACCGCGTGGCAGACGGAGCCCTGCTGTCCTCGGATTGGTTGGCGAGCCCCGCGCTGCTGCGCCAGCCCAAGTGCTTCCAGTTGATGGCCAACCGCAGCCAAGGAGTTTACCTCCTCGGTGTGATTTTCCTCCCACTGAAACAGTCTCTGGACGAAGGGATCACCTTCACCTGCACAGTGCGGGACCACCCCGCCATGACCACTGATCTGACTGCCTCCTTCACTTGGGGTAAATAAAAGCAGAATCATGAATTAAAAATTATTTTAATTATCCAATTTGGAATTTATTTATTTTTCTATTTGTGCTATTCTTAACAAAAAAAATCTGTTATGCCCATCACTCTCTATTATTTCAACCTCCTGTTTTTTCTCGTCGTTCTGGTATGTGACCAATGGCTGTAAATATTGCGATAGCCACTGTTTGTTATGGAGAGGAAGCTTGTCGGAGATGTGAGTCACTGCTGTAGCAAATCTACAGCACGTCATTGCAATTCTGAACAAAAAAACCAACAAAACAATACGAAAAATACTGTATTCGTCTAACATTGACCCAGAATCTGAAAATAGCCTGATTGAACTTCCGAATGCGTTATTAGATTTCCACAAAGCCTACTATATCCCTGTAGTTTCCAGCGTGATGAAATATTTCCTTAAAGGTTACTTTGCAAAAAGACAATTCATGCAGAGCTGTTGTGCAGCATCATTATCATTCATCTGGAGTTGTGTTTCCAGCCACCGCAATATCTATCCAACATTTGCCCTTTTGCACTTTTTCCTCTGGGTTGGAGTTAAACATCAGGCTGTTTCGGGGCTAAAGGCCTAACTATATTCACTTTCTACAGCCGGTGTTGGACAGGTCGTATAAAGTTGGCGTAACAGGTAATTTGCTAAAAAGCTCTGCAGATCATTTTGTGTGGGTTTATCGCTACAGGCAACTCACTTTGACAACACACTTCGCCATTTGATCCATTTTAATACAAAAACATTGATGATTAACTTATGCATTAATCTACTGACATGCATCTTGGAAATTCTACTTAAAAAAAAAACAACCTTCTGACAATTCAACCAGGATATTTTCATGTCCATACAAACCTCAGAAGTGCTTGAATCCTCAATCGCCTACTATTATGGATTTGCAGAAATTGAACTGTAATTTTTTTTTCACTCCTGGAATCGTGGAACTCAACCACAACCTTCTCCTCCCTGTGGGACGTAAAATAAACAACTCTGTCTGCACTGACACACTCAGACACGACAGGTCCCTCACACACCACGAACTGCACGCTCGGCGTTCGCCCTACTTGCCTGTTAATGTGGGTCAGACATTGATCATCCCAAGGCAACGGAGCACCCACGATACTGCATACTTGAACAAATTAATGATTTTCCCGATCAATGTTTAAACACCTCTCCTCCCAGGGAGGAGGAGGAATGTCCATCAACCAAAAGCCAGTTCAACCTTTCCTGATTAAAATCTGTCACGCTCAATAACATGATAAGTCAGTGCTAATCAGTGGTTGTTTTAGTTTTTTTTCCCCGCTCTCTATTTTCCAGAAGCCTCCCCGAATGAGCTGATGGCGAAGTTGAATATTCTAAAGATGTGTCTCCTCTCTGCAATGGCTGTGGTGCTTTTACTGGAAAGTTAGTGATTAATACTCTCAGCAAGAATAACAAAGTCACAATGAAAACTGTGATCTTTCTCTCCACAACAGTCAAACATTTTCGTGTGAAGGGAAAATGATGTGTGAAATGTAAGTACAATATTCTCCTCTGCCCTTGGCAAACACACACACACACACACACACACACACACACACACACACACACACACACACGTTCACACGGGCTGTTTTGTCTCACCTTATCCATGTAACCTATCACACATTGGTTCGGAAAAAGTCAACACTGACGCAACAACCAATTATTGTCTTCCAGGAACCACAAAATGAAAATAGGACAGGACAAAAAAAAAAAAAAAAGGCAAGCCGGATGTTCTGTCCCCTCGTCTCAGCAGACCAACCTTCAACAAACAGCATCACACAAATTAAAGTCCAGAGTCATCATGGTGGGGGGGAAAGAATAAATTCGGAATTATCAGTTGATTCTGCACTATGACAATGAGTGTTGTGTATGTATTGTGTACAATGTGTTTGTGTGTCTCTCTCACATTTGACATTTGAAAGTTTCATTCCACATGCGGTGTACCCTGCTCTGCTCTCACACACCGTGAATCCTCTAAACACTGATGCGTCGCCGATTCCTTTCTTCCCATTGAAGCTCTTTATCTCCGGTACCCTTTACCGCCGTGACGTGCTGACAAGCGTGTTTTGGGATTTGCCCATTGTGTCAGCGGCCCGCGCGTTTTCATTTTTCGGGGGGGGGGGCTGTGTAAAAAATGAACACTTCATGCATGATCCACCTGTCAAACGGATACGGTGATCAGCTCAACCTCCTCGCAAGGCCCTAATCCTCACGGAACTGGATTAGGGTGGATGCCAGCGCCTTGCTTTACGTGATAGCATTGTTTACGTTTGCAGTGTGTGGTGCGCGATCTTGATTCACGCGTCGGAGGAAGTTCCTCTTAAATTTAGCCCTGCCTACAAACAACAACACTGCCAAGAGCAACAAACACCGCCGTTGGGGATGACCATTGCATTCCACATTGTGCATGTCAAGAACAACATTTGTTCTGTGCTCAATAAATTTGCTTTTTGCTCATGACTTGATCCTTTTTCATTTTTATTAAATGCCATTATACCGCAACGGTGTGTCACACGCGACGTTCACATTCATCTCTTGCAGAACCAAGTGAGTCCTTATCTCCCCCTCGTTAAAGCAAACACACATACTGTACAAAATCACCTCATACCTGACTACTTCACATACAAAACCCTCCATTAGTGACGTACATGTAGTACGACGCGACTTGTTTGTGTCTGCCCTTGTGTCCCTTTCGAGTGGGCTCATGCATGTACAGTCACGGACACACAAACTATGCCCTTATCTGATGCTTTACATAAAGAATCCATGTCATACATTATGTTAAAATGTGTGTATGTGATTTGTGTATGAATATAATGTTTCTATATTGTGTCTTATGTCATTACAACCCTTGTCATGCAGCTTTCAGAACAAGTTATATGCATTTGTACATATATTCTAAACCACATTTAAATATGCACGTCTTTTAAAAAAATACAACAAGTGGGCTCTGGTCAAAATGTAATATATATCCTGTAAGCTAGAATATTTATTATCGTGTGAGACAAAATACGAAATATACAAATGCATTATCAAAAGGCAAACTGAATATTAGCTGCATGCTATAGACGTTTCCTGCAAGTGGTGCTTCCTGTCCTGTAACTGCCACCATGCTTGAAATCTTCTTTCAGATGTCGTATTTTACAGTTCTCTACTTTCTACCGGAACACCTGACGCAAAATGACCATATTATTATTTTTTACAAACAGACGGCATATCCTGTTCACGGTTAAAGCAGGTTGGTTTATGCTTTATCTTGCATCGCCTAGAGACGATGTCCGAAGCTGTTGTCGGGATATATTCTTTTTTTGTTGGCTTCTACACCGCAGCACCGCACCACAGAGCCTGACTGTGCTAATGGAGATCTTCTGAAATCTTGCTGTTGTGTAATAAATGTTTTTTTTCCATTTGAATGTGACAGTTCCGTGGCCTGTGTCTGTGGCTTTACACATTACACAGCATTTAAAAAAAAGAAAAGAAACTGCCGTGGCTTGCTCAGACTGACAGAAGTTTTCCTTGCTCGTCTTGTTTCCGGATAGGATGTACATCAGAGAGTCAAACAGAGACACGCTGCGTTGTGTGCTGCAGGCCGGTAGGCAATTTTCTCACATGTAAAAACATAAACATGACATTAATTTCCTGCTTCCTGGGATGTAATAACAAATTAGCGAAGGCAGCTGCTGAAAGCTCCCTTTCAGTCAGATAGCATTGATCTCCTCTTGTTTGTGTTCCTTATCAGTTGCAGTCTTGTTCATTTGCCCCCACAAGCCCCGGAGTACGTGACAGGACAGGCACCTGTGTAGGCGACATCTCACCCCTTCCATCACGCTACTCACATTGCCCCTCACCGCAGAGGAGGAGAAGTAGAAAATGAGGGGGTCGAGACACGCGTTGAAGGTGCTACAGAGCAGGGCTTTGTCCCTCCAGTCGGGACTTTTCCATGTAATATAACCCACAATGTGCGAGACGTTGTAGGGGCCAAAACACAGAGCGAACACCAACAAAGTTCCCAAAGCCATGCCAATGGCCCGGAGGCGGCGGCGCCGGTCGATGTGCTGCAGCTTGGACAGAATCCTGATAAAGTTGATGTAGCAGAAACTGCAAATCAGTAAAGGCACGCAGAAGAGTACCACGCACAGCTCCAGACGTACCGGCAGCAGGACGTTCAGCTGCGCCGCTGTGAAGTTCTCGTAACACACTTCCTCTGTGTTGGCGGCCATGGTAGAGAAACCCGAGGCGTTTTGGCCTCCGGTGTTGTTCACAAGGTTCTCGGGGCTGATGAAGGGCACGATGAACACAATGCTCAGGTTGAGGAAGGAGAAAATCCAGAAGAAGATGCTGGCGAAAACAGCGTACAGAGGTCGCCGCTTCAGGGAGTGCTGGATGGGGAAAGCCACGCCCAGGTAGCGCTCTACGCTGACGGCGGTGAGGAAGAAGGTGCTGTTGTAGATGGTCATATAGAAGACAAAGCCAGACAGTGGGCAGAGGGGGTAGGGCATGTCCCAAACCATGTTGTTCATCACCTCCTGCATCTTAAAGGGCAGGAAGAGGAGGAAGAGAAGGTCAGAGATGGTCAGGTTGAGGAGCAGGATGTCAATGGGCGTGGGTTTCTGCCTCACTTTCCTGCAGAAAGTGTAGAAGGCAAGGATGTTGGCCGGGAAGCCCAGCACGAAGGTGAAGATGTAGACAGACAGACACAGCCCAGTGTGGCACTCCTGCATGGTGGCCCCCGCAGTGTGAGTCAGTCAGGCAGTCAGTCAGGGATCAAGATGCGTCACATTATGCCCTTGACTCTGAGGGGGGAGAGGGGGACTGAATACGCTGCGGCACAGGGAGGGTGCAGATCTGTCAGACGCTCAGAACCGCAGGAGACGAAAGGCGTCTTGTTGGGTCGGCTGCCTGGAACAAACCCAGCGAGACAGCGTGGTCGCCACCGATAAACCAACGATCATCGTTTCCTCAAGGGCTTCGAGCTCTGCTGATAAGAGAGAATGGAAGGAGATTACCACACAGCGCGGCACAGTGTTACGACCCCTCGTCCATTTGACACTTTTGGCTTAAGACTGCACCTCTATACTTTTTATACATTAGATTTTAGCCAACAAGCTGCAAGACCACAGTCAGAGACAGTCACAGTCTAATAATATATACATATTCCTTGCCCTTATTTCCATCCCTGCTTCAGAGTTTATTGTCCAGCTGAATTATCTCTTAATGAGGAGCCGGTGTTTTGGTGTGGCACATGCTTTTGTATATATATAAACTGTAATTTTGTGTTATTGCTGCCGCCGTGTTGTAAATACAGCACAACGATGCTTTTATCACTAGCTCCCAGCCCCTGCTCTCGCTGCATCACTACATACACACATACTGGACATGTTGTGAAAATGATGACCCTCGTAAACATAATGACTTAGCTACACAAAAGGAAATGAGTGTCTCCTAATGTTTTGCTGGCAACGTTTTACAACACTTTTTGGTCACCGAAACCATGTCTACATCCTGTTTTCTGCATCTAATTATACAGGAAACACAAAATGTAGACCTAAGAGAACCGGTAGAATCTTTTTTTTTTTTAAAGCATTTCAAGGAATGATCTTCTGAAAAAAAAGCTAGTTTCTTACCTTCTGTGTGTCGACGGGCATCACATAAAAAGTGAACATGTGCGACCAAAGGTCAACTCTTATAGTCCGGCTACACAGCAGGGGGGAGTTTATTTCACTACACGACGGTGTAACGACACCAAAGAAGTGCCAATTTAAGCAACGCCACTTCCTCCTTGTCCGTGGTTGTGGTTTGTGAGGCTGCGAAATTCCTCTCTTGCTACTTTGAAAAATCGAGTGGACGTGCCCTACCTCGGTCGTCTGCTGTGTGTTTTCTTGGCACACCCACAAGTGGTGATTGCTCATCTGCTGTATTTGATCTATGCTATCAACCGGCCTCCCTCCCTGTCTCTCTGTCCTACCTGCTGCCACAACCCCCCTATTAACATGATAATCTAAACATCCAGTGCAGATAATAGGAATTATTAGGTAGATACCGCCGCAATTCATCGCCCAATGCTGGCCAAACATGGTTTCCGTGGTGACAACTAGCCCCTTTATTTTGTTACTTTGTACATCCCAGGCTCTCTGCGAGCCTGCGTGCGCGCAGGGTGATTAAATCGCATCGAGTTAACCGTGCTCCCTGCTCCGCCAAGGACCCTCCTTATTATGTGAGGGAGGGGAGAAGACACGGGACAAAAGAGGTGACCCGCTGTCAGAGTGGTCCCTCCCTTCACAACGTGCGGTGAGGACAGCGGGGCCAGCTATATTGGCCAAACAGAGGCTTGTTGTTTGGATAGCCATGCAACACACACAATAATTTGATTTATTCAGAGGCTTCCGATCCTGAGACGATTCTGTACCCTGCAGCAGAGAAAAAAACCCCAGGGATGTAAGAGGTCAGGGCCCCCTTTTTGAATATTTACCAGCTAATATCACAACAGCCGGGTCAAGATTGTCTCACACATACAGAAGCCCAGGTAGCCACGCTTCCATTTGTCAGGCAGGGGACACAAGCGTTTGAGGTAATAATGACTCCGAGGTGTACAAAGAGTCCTTTTGATGTGGCTTAATGTATGTAAATCACTCGGAGGCACTTTCGCTTGAGCTCAGTCCTTAAACACTTGATTCCCGTGTGTGAGTTTTGGGGTACTTTGCCACTGCGCAACCTAACGCTTCCTAACATATTTGTCCTGCTTTACTTTAATTGTCACTTCTTGCCCCCGGGCTATTGATCTTATTTAAAAAAGAACAAAAAAAAAAAACAAGGTGCCAAAAGGGGAAAAAAATAATACATTTGGTTTTCAGGCGCCGTGCTCCTGTCTGAAATCATAACATTAGTATGCCGCACATAAATTTCACACATCACATTGTATTGTGCAAAGCTGGAGTACTCCACTGCGAGAGGGTTTTTTTCACAGAACAACATCAGTGAAATTCTGAGATGCAGTTTTAACACAAACTTTAACGTAACGCTCAGTTCTATTTCATCATCGCAGGATGGCCCGCTTTTGTAATTAGTGCGAGACAATTGACAGCTCTTGGCAAGAAATGTAAACATTCCCATTTTGCACGTCTTGCATAGTATATCAGAGGCGGAATATCGTTGTTCCCATCAGTCTATTACAGTTGTCTCCACCGTCATAGCACTGGATATATAATAAAAAGTCCTATCTTTGTACATTGCCTCATCGTAAAATACTGACTCAAGATGAAAATTCAGAGGAAAATTTGAGATCTTTCATTTTCATGTCAAGTTACTCGTCAGCAAAACTATAACCGGAAGCTATAAAAAGGTTTTGACTCATGCACCAGGGGAGCAGGCATCATTCAAGAGAGGGAGTTGCCATTTTTAAGGGAGGTATGCATGCATGCAGTCACAGTTCTTATAATACATCCAATGTTGGGTTGTTTTTTCCCCCTCAACCTTATCCATGTGTTTATTATCATAATCATAAAAAGAAAGCTGCCTTTACCATAAACAAAACTTGGTGATTTTAATCAAAACCACAATGTATTAAAGGAACAGTTAATATTTCCTCACGGTCCGCTAGCTGTTGGTTCTGTTTGTGAGCTGACAAAAATAATCTGGGTTTTTGGGTCAGCCCTGGCTCTGCGAATCAAAAATGAAAAAATGCTGCAGTTTGTAAACGTCAATCTCCAACACCTTGAGGGTAGTCGTGCCAACGAATGACGTTGCGACTCAAGGGGTTATGGACTAGTAGAAAATGCGTCCGTCTCCCAAATTCGGGGCTGCGGGTTAACAAGAGGGAAACAAGCTTTCTAAAAAATAAAAAATATATGATGATTAAGTGCTAATTTGGAACAAAATTATGATCTTTCCCTAAATCCTTATATCTAACCATGCCTAAACGTAACCAAACCATAATCATCACATCCTCATGTCATGAAACTATTCATGTCTCAACAGTAATTTCCTCCACCAAGGACGATAATGTATGTTCGTCAGCAGGATCACCATAAGAAAAAACAACCAACTGAAGAGGTGGGGCTTGACCAAAAGGAAGAAGCCGTTCGATTTTGGAGCAGATTCCGATAAACGGGAGGATCCTGGATTCTTTCTTGTTTTTGCTGTCGTTAACACAGCGAGGTGAGGCCTTCGCCTTGGCAGAGGCATGCGCTTGCTGAGGGCCCTTTCTAGTTTGTGGCGGTTTTGAAAAGCGCAGGCACATGATGCACGGTCAAGATTCGACGGGATGTGAACCAGCAACATATTTCCTTGTTGAATTTGAAGGACTCGTTGAGTAAAAGTGATGCATGTACGGTTTATTTAGCAGAGATATTGTAAAAATGATGCATAGCAGTTGTCGTAGAAGGTGTGCTGCAGCTCGTGGTTATAGACATACCGTAGCTGATACATCCTTTCAGGTGTGTTGGTGTGCGTTTCCATAAGTGCACAAAATAAACAAAGCTGCTGTTGTTGCTCTTGGCAAAAGGGGAAACGGGCGGGGGGTTTCCCAACAGCGTCAGACAGATTGAGCCATGAGAAAACAGGATTGCAGCAGCAGACCCACGGGCCCGAGGTGTCGAACGCACCGTAATCAGACAAAAGCTGTTGCAAAGCGATGATATGAAAACGGAACATGGACAAAAGCTCCGAGGTGCAGTGTGTGTGGTTACTGATGCAGCTGGAATGGAACCATACATTATATAAGTGAAGAGGGGGTGTCTTCATCAGCGATGAAGTTTTTTGTTGCTTTTACCGTTTTCTGTTAAACTAATATGTGGAAATTATGATTTTATTTGACCAAAACAGATATAGTTCATGTTTCGTCCCCCACTTAAGTATCACACAGGTTAAGTAGAGTGTGTGAGCAACAACGTTTTAATGGAGCAGCAAAACATTATTGAATTATAGTGAAGATTTTTTAAAGGAGTTTTTGTAATTGCCCCTTGGAGTCTCTGAATATTCCACCAAGAATTAAAATATGGGGGGGAAACTACAGATCATCTTTTGGTTAATTAACAACAAACCGATAGTAATCATTAATTTGAAAAAATTCGATGTAAGAACTCATGCTAGCCTGACTAATGAGATTGTCCGGGAAGCAAACAGACCTGCTTTGAAGTTCAAGTGACGTGGCTTTCGTGAACAGTGTTGTAGTGCTCGTGCACGTCACTGACAGCCGCTCGAAGAGCAGCGGAGGTGGGAGACGAGGCTGCAGAAGAACGAGTGGTGGAACAAAGTGGACGTGACTGTGTGTGTGTGTGTGTGTGTATCAGCTCCACGGTTTACAGTAAATGCTCTGGGCCGGGCTCTAATGAGAAAGAGGAAGTCACTTGAAAAAAAAAAAGTTCCTGTTGACGAATACCTGCAACATGCAACAGCCATTTGCGTCTTTTCCCCGGAGAATGCATTTTTGCGCCAAAGGAACATTATGAGCTGTACGTAGTAAAAGACGTCCTCAGCTTCTTTTGTAATGTCTATTATACAGTATGTTCTTTACAAAGAATCTTAATCTAAAGCAGTAACATTTCCATCTGGAATAGCACCTCAAAATTAGACTTTCAAGGTTGTTGTTTTTTCCCTTAAAATAGCAGCTTCAAAATAATTTTTGTTTGTACAAATACTTATAGTCGGGAGAATGGTATGTCTGTCATTGTCACAGTCATCCCGAATCGCCTGGAACTGCACTATGTAACTTTGGGAGCTATGGTTGAGGCCGTGTTCTTGGGCCACGACCAGCTAAGAGATCTCAACGTGATTGGTTGTATACTCTTCTTCATCGTTTTTTAATGGCAGTTGGCAACCAGCTTAATAGGAGCATTATAGGCACCTTCTGCTCCAGAGTTTTCCCTTTCCTCTGACAGTGGCAGATATTAGTATGTGTCAGAAAAGTGAAAGAAGAGAGGTAGATGTAGGGACTTTTTTTTATTGTGGCGCTTATTTCTTTTTAAAACCAATATATTGTTCGAAAAAAGTTTGATGTTGAATTGAGTGTACAACGACAACGAACCCTTACCCTAACAATAACCCCAACCACAACCGTAACCACATGAAACGCAGCATTTAAAAGCTTAAAAGTGTAAAAATCAAAGACAATGTGGGAGATGTTATTGCAGGAGACGTGACAATACGCATGCACGAGCAGTGAACCAATGAACGGGCTCATTCTTGTCGTGTTCTCGGCCTCGGACATACCTCAACTTTGGTGCACAGTGCAGGACACTTGTGACATGCTTCACGTCACAAGTCACACGCCAACCACCAAAAGCCGGAGCAAGCAGCTAAACCCATGCGAACTGCAGCGACCCTCCAGTGAATTACTGCAAACACGGCTCGATCGGCTCAGCTTCTGCCATATAACATTCACCGACAAGTCCAACACGATCAAGTCACAGTAAAGCAAACTATGCCGTCATATTTCTGTAAAACACTGTAACATTACTCTGAACTCTGTCTCTTGTCCGTCTACATGGTTCTTTGGCCTCTGAGGTTGCCGGTTCATTTTCCATCATCGTGTCAAAAAATGAACATGTGTGCCGCTGTGCGTGGTGAGGTTCAGACTGTATATAAAAATGGATGTAGTCACCGGGTCTGGAAAATTAAGCCAATGCGGAAGCCTGTATTCTCTGGAATTACCAGCAGAGGGCGACTCCCTGGTTGCAAAAAGAAGTCAGTTTCTGTAGAAGTCTATGGAAAAAATGACTCTACTTCTCGCTTGATTTATAACGTCAGTAAACACTTTCCTGAGGAGTTTATGGTCTCAATCCATAGTTTCAAGTCTTCTTCAATACAGCATGATGTTCATTTTTTTTTTTAATTGTGGTGTAATTTATAGTTGAATAGACGATCAAGCACCGTATGCATTGGAGCGTGGCTACGGCATGATAACATCTGGCTGCAAAAAAAAAAAGACATTGCGCTGATCAAAATGGGAAACTCCAGGCTTCACGGTCACATCACAGTGATAGTGGGAGTGTAGCAAAGAGCAATTTTTACATTGTGTTGCTTTAAAGGGCCCATACTATGCCCCCTTTTACACAAGTTACATTGGTTTTCAGGTGTGTGCACTACATGTCTTTGCCATTCAATGTCAAAACACCTCAAGGATTAAGCCACACAGCACCCTCCTCTTTCTGTATAAACAGCCCTGTGAGACTATGGTCGATTCCAGCACTTTCCTGCTCACTCCTCGCCCCCCTCCCTTCGTGTTCCGCAAAGCTCCGCCTCACTCCTCCTCGCTCCGCCCCGGGTCTGCTGCGCAACTACGGCGTTGCGCTGCCATGACAACAGTGGCACATAACAAGGCACATACACGACGTAGAGACCCGGGAGGCACAGCGAACACGTTCTCCATAATTACACACAGAGCACAAGGGGCTGGGCGATAGAACGTTAACGACATCCCGGCCGGCCGAGCCCGCTGGCAACCGCAAGCCGCGAGCCACGAGGTCCGCCGGCAGCCGCGAGCCGGCAGCCGCAAGCTGCAAGGTCCGCCGGCAGCCGGCAGCCACAAGCCGGTAACCGTGAGCCGCGAGCCGCGAGGTCCGCCGCAAGCCGGCAGCAAGCCGGCAGCCGCGAAACGCGAGCTCCGCCGGCAGCTGCGAGAAAATGATGGCGTAGACGCAATCTGTTTTTCCGCACTTCAAGGGGGGAGGTGCTGCTCAGGTTGGGGGCGTGGTCGCCCCAGTAGCAGGAGTCAACTTACGTCACTTGACGCCCGGGCTGTGAACGGCTCGTTTACAGACCGTCTGCACGATCAACCCAAACCACGAATCAACGACTCATTGTTTTCTTATCATTCTCCGTGGGCTGGCAGACACCCCAGATAACCAAATATACGTGGAGGTTGAAAAGGTGTCTGGAGCATAATATTGCCCCTTTAAGTTAAGTACTAGAGAAATTGCACGTAGCTACGTTCAACCGCAGATGACACAGAATATTTTACTTGTCTTGTGTTAACATTGCACTTCTCACTCCAATGTGGTGTAGTAAGTCGAGTGTGTTGTTGATGTGTTTCACACTTTGCAGCGACAGACTCAGCTGCTTATTCAGTGAATTTGCTTTTGGTTCAGATCAGAAAGAGACGCGTCTCACACGGACATGTGCACAGCCTCGACAGGTCAGATGTAAAATGCATAAAGACCGGCAGGGACTGAAATCTGCCTCCATCTTGCATCAGTGTATTTGAAATAAACGGTTTATTGTGTTACATCAAATAGATATCTCGACAATGAAGAATTGGCAGCTCTGTGCGTTACGGACTGGAGCGCCCCAGAAGCCCCCTTGCTAATCCCTGTGTTAATACCCAGAGCATGAACCTATAAGCTTCCTTATATTTGTGGCGTGGGGGGAAAAAGAAATAACAACATAATTCTCCCATCCCGACAGAAGAGTTCAGTGGCTGCTAAGCCACCACATTGCTATTTGAGGAGTGACTTTGCTTCCAACAGAGCTGGACTCGTTTTATTCCCTGTGACACATTCATTCAAATAAAGCTTGCTGCGTTGAAAAGATAATCTTGCACATTATGCCTGGCAGGCTTATCTGGTATGACCTGGGTCCAAAGAAACAACTGTTGGCGGACGGAGATCTGTAAGAAAAATACATGACGGCATAAAAGCCACGAGGGCAAAATAGACTCTCCATCCCCTGGCTCGCCACCCATACCAACTAATAAGTTATGATCACATCAATTCATTTTACACACAAATACTGAAAGGAAATTGTCCTTTTGTCCCATTTCAAAGTGCTGCGCAGATCACTCCCGTTGCCAACATGTGCAATTAGTTTTTCCAGCCCAAAACATGGGGCGATACACTGCTTTGTCTGAATCTGGTAAACAGGGAAACCAAGATGAAATGTCGGTGTAAATTTCAGGCACATGATCAATGTGCACTTTCTTTTCAAACTTTAACCTGTACAATGTACACGTGTGCAGTGGGTTGTCTGTTGTTGCCGGGGCAACAGCGTTCATGTTTGAGGTTCCGGAGAAAATAATGCTCTCGCGTCGTCAGCCGTTCACCATGAGCCCAAAGATGATGAATATGCACAACATGAAGGGAATTGTTGATTGTTTTCAGGGATTGTCGAAACTGCTCTCCGCGCTCGCCCCTCTCTTGTGTCGCCTTCACTTGAAAACCACCCTCCATTATTCCCCTGCTTTTTTTTGGATTTACAATACAATTAGATCCCTGATTACCAGGTTTTGGGTTTTTTTAGTTCTGGCTTTCACACAAAATCTGTCTCCATTAATCAGGCACGATTCAAGGTCCCGAATACAAAATGGCTTTAGTTAGTTCAGTGCAATTAAAAAGAGTTTAGTTTCTGTTGTGCAGCGATAAATGCGCTGAGTTGAACTGATGTTGAAAAGCTGCTGATCCTCAGACCAGGAGCTTGGATCGCGGAGATGAAAAAAAAAAATGTCTTGAGAGATCAAAAAGCATAGCACTTAAAATGCATCTCATTATCGGAGCAAAAGAGAGTTGAATCGATGGTTTTGTCAAACAGCGGGCGATTTGGCGAGATAAAAGCGGAGCGGAGCCATGAGACGGAGGCATCGCACTCATTCCTGGCGGTCGATGAAACTTGTAAGTCACTGCTCTTCTGATTGGAGTGTGAAATTGCCCAATGGATGTACAGAATGCACCTCTTTAATATCGCTGCAGTGTAATGGGAAAGGGGAGTGGGGAAGGAACGGAGACCTCCACGTTGAGGTGAAATTCAATTTTAATGATCACCATGGGGGACATTTGCAAACATTTGGGGAACATTAATATGATAAATCTGCTGCTGATGACCTCACTCCGATACTCCTCTGTAAAATAAGTCATTCTAAGACCTGTAATTGGATTTCCTTTCTCGCAAGAAATTATTTCTTTTTTATAAAGTGAGTGGACTGAATTAAAAAAAAATCAGTGTCGCCTTTACTGTTGTGGCTCCTCGTCGAAATCCTCCAATAAGTTACAACGGCCGACGGTGCAATGGGTTTTTGTTTATTTGAACGCAAATTTAGTAATAAACAATTTCAAAAATAGATTTAGAAGGTCAGAGAGTAGGGGAACAATTAGCTTTTTTCTTATGAAACTTTATCCTGTGTTGTCAAAGTGCTTTAAATGGATTTTTTTTTCATGGGGGGGGGGGGGGGTTCCTCCACTTTAAGTTGCCTATTGCTCTTTAAACCAGCAATATTATAAAAGGCTGGTATCATTCAAATAAAATTGAAAACAGTGACACACTTGTGCATATGAAGGCAATCTGAATCCAGCGTGAGAAGAATGGACTAACAGTGGAAACTGCTGTGTTGGGAGTTAATTACATAATTCAAATTCACAATAATTCATTTGGGGGGGAGTTTCTGAGAAACCTCAAAATACTGAGAAAAGCACAAATACAAAAATCTCTCATGTGAAATAACCAGTATTGTTTAAACTCTATGACGCCAGTGGTTATAGATGGAAGTTTAATGAGAAAAAAGGCCTTCAGAGCTTTTGATATAAAAATATAGATTTGAGCAGCTAAATCAAAGTATCCACCTGAAAAACTACTACTGACAATAGTAAATATATATGTATATATATATACATATTCAATTTCATGTCTAACAGCAATTCTACAGCACAGAGTAAAACTTCAGACTTTCAGGCTTCTGTGTATCATATGCATATTTAAAACGGTACCACTGCAGAATATAAAGATGAATAAAAGATAATGTATATTGCAGTGTTTCCCGGACGTGCTTTTGCTTACTCAGCTTATTCTTTGAAGCCACATTAAAGACTGGTGGGGAAAACAACATTTTTTTTTAGGTCAGCAAAAATGTCAATTTCTCAAGACATTCAACGTCCTTTCGGGAAAGTTGTCCTTGTCAGAATGTGTTCGGAAATATATGATAGAGAGCAATTTTATGTGAGTGAACGCTGCCACAAAGTGTGTAAATGTCACTGTTAACCCCCCGAAGCGCTTAACATGGGCTCACATGACACAATATTTTTGAAGGGCAAAGATATTTCAAAACTCTCAGGGCCACATCATTTAAAAAAAAAAAAAAAAAATAATAATAATAAGCAGGAACATGTTGGTGCTCAAAAGTCTGCAACTGCTTGTTTTCAATATCAGGTACTTTGCCTGAATAATCGTTTCGTTTTAAATGGCAGAAATAATAACAAAGAGCCTGAATTGATGTTCAAAAGTGACTGAGTCTGGAAAAGACCGAAACAAATTAAAGATTTGAAAAATGAAAATGAAAACAAACTAAGTCTTAGTAGGGTGTTTTTTTTAAATTCATGAATCAATTAATATCTTTTTCACTTTCAGGTGATCATTTTTCAGTTTCAGCACTTCTGCGTATGACATATTCTTTTTTTTTGCATCAAATGAACAATTAGAAAATGGTATATAACGAGCCATAATGTAGTTGTTAACACATTTACCAGTGAGACATTTTAAGTTAGTGCAACACGACTTTTGAAATGTTTTTAACTGATGATTAGGATTGCCAGTGTGACACGTATTTAATGGTATTACACATATTTATTTATTAAATGGGACATATTGTGCTCATATTCAAGTTCACACTTTTAATCTGGGTTCCCACTTGAAAAGGTTTACATGGTCTAATGTTCAGAAAAGTGATCAGTGTTCTCATACTGCCCATTCCTGCAGCTCCTCTTTCACCCCCTGTCTAAAACGCCTGGATTTATTTTAGCCCCGCCTCCCGATAAACCCCATTCTGCTCTGATTGGCCATCTGGCCCAGTCTGTAGCGACTAACCAACCGATTTCAAAATGTGTAGGAAATGTAACACCCCTTCACCAGAAAAGTGGAGATTCTAAGATTGCAGTTGGGGTTACCCCCGAAGAGTCATCACAGTTGGAGAGAAATCTGAACCAGCTGTTCAGAGCCAGGCTGTAGGGTTTAGCCAGCTCACAAAAAAACAAAAAACAGGGTGGGTTTTAACAGTTTTTGGGCTGGCAGGCTCCACAGATACACACATTTATGTGCACACACACTTCAATTAAATGTTTATTCACATGTACCAGTCATACACAGGTTGGTCTAAAACTGTTCACAAAAACTTGAACTTGGTTCTTTCATCAGCAGCCAGACATTGCTCAGTTGTCATGGAGAGTGAAGATGAAAATTATTAACAATATCATAAAAAAAAGTAATTAATGAAGCAGATTTGTTTAGACCCAGTACGCTCCCACGCCATATTATTCTCACTAACATGTATTTAACACATCGTATCTCTGACACGGGTGGACCTCAGTTCATGCAGACTTCTGCTTATAAATGCTACACAAAGAGGTTAAAGTAAAATGTGACCTTTTTTGCTTTCACCATTAATTTGATTAATCTGTTATTCTAGAACTCACTAAAGTATGTTTGGACCAATGGCAACACATTGGACCCAGTACTGCAATTAGTAATGTTTAGTAAGTTGCTAAAATCAACATACATTTATTATAATTAACTGGTCTGCCAATCAAATCAAGTCTTACTGTGGGTGTTAAAGATATGTTTAGAATTTAATAGTAGCCCGGCTGAGCTGCTGCGTCATGCCTAAATAAGTAGGGCAACGCATCCACATCAAATAACACACAATCACACGCTGGGGCCGCACATGTGTTGAACAAGGATGTGAGGGATGTAAAGAGGAGCCGGACCATATACCGGCTGATAACAGGACATCTCTATTAGCATTAATGGTTTGCTGAAAATGCATACGGCGCAGGAGGTAATGTGGAAACTGTGGTCTCATTACTTCGTTTATCGTTTATAGCAGTCGGCAGCACAGGAGCAGGCAGAGCAGCAGGTCACAACTGTGCGGCGGAGTTCAACAGTTCAACAGTTCAACACCCTGCCTTCAGTACATACACTGTATATGTGTCATAAGTCTTTGATAAGCAAATCTGATGGATGTCTCTGCAGCGGTTGGACGTTAACAAAAACCTATAGACAGAGGTCCCTATAGAAATATATATATATACGTGAAACATGGCCTGGGTTTATAATGAAGCATTTTTGATATATTGGGCTCTTTGAGTCACAAGAAAGTCGGCTGGACGCATAAACCAGTCAAGCAGTGAATGAAATCCATCCAGCAAATAGAAGTCGAGCTGAGTGCGGTGCGGAGCCTCTGTTCTGTAGGGTATTTAAAGCTCCACTGACAGCCGCACAATAAAGAAAAAGTTTGCAGGCCTTCACTACAGACATGGCACGCATGGCTTGTTTAATCAGGCTTTTACTACACTGTACATACAGAACCCGACCCCATCCTGACACCGTTAAAGCAATCTCTCAGTTCTCACCATCATTTCAAATTTTCATCATCCTGTCCCATAACTCTCTGCACAGATTGGGGGATAGAACACAGAAGGACACACTCGGTTTATTGCAACCCCATGGGAGCAGGTTGTTGCGCACCGTCGCTGCAGCTTTGCGACTGGATTTCTCATCTGATCTCTGGTCTGGTGTGTTGGGATGTATGGATCTCTTGTCTGCTTTAAGGTGTGCGGGTTGTTTTTTACTGGTCTGCATTGATGCTGGGTGTAATGTAGAGCGCGTAGACTGTATACAAAAATTGACATAGTCACCAGGTCCGGAAAGTGAAGCCAATGCGGCCAGAAGCCAGTAGTCCCTGGAATGGCCAGCAGAGGGCGATGCCACTAATTGCAAAATTAAGTAGATGAGAAAATAGAGAAGAAAATAGAAAAGTCTATGAGAAAATGACTCGACTTCTTACTTGGTTTATAACTATTTTCCTAAGGAGTTTATGGTCTCAAGTTTCAAGTATTCTTCAATACACCCTCTGTGTTCATTTTGTAAATTATGGTCTCATTAAGAGTAAAATAGACGACAAAGCACGGTATACATTGGAGCTTGGGTACAGCGTGATTGACAGCTAGTATCAGCCAATAGGTGCATGGTCGCAGACAGGGCCGGGCTGGACCTAGGCATAAGTGAACTAGCCCTGGCCTTAAAGCAGCTCAACATATAACTTAAAGGCAAAGAAACTTCACACTCTTCCCCTTTCACATGAAAAGTTGTATTTCGACAGCGACTGAACACACTCTTGTTCAAGTCAACACATCCATGGGTGTTGCTGACATATCCTTTCTCGGTCTGGTGTGACAGACAATACTGTGTAACAAACTGACATTACTGAATCCATGCACTGTGACTAGAGTCACTACTTCTGCTACTGTTAGTATTTAGCTTTGCCCATTAAATGTCACATCTGGCCATTGTTGATGCTTTTGAGCATAAGTTGTATTTTTCTTACTATAAATCAAGGTCTAACAGAAGTGTAGTCTCCATCATGTTTTTTTTTTCCCTGCTATACCTGTTGGAATTGTTTGTCATAAAACTGACTGGTCACAAGAAAATAATTAGAAAGAGAACTTGAAGCACCTTGAAAGTGGAGGAGGAGGTTTCATTTATTTCTTCTTCTTCTTTCTTGTCCTTGTGGTTCACAGTGTATATTTCTAAACATATTTTTTTTTCATCTGTTGGGTTTTGTTCAATGTCTTTTTTTGTTTCCCTTTACTGCTAACAGCATATTTTTGTAGCTAAACGTGGCTTAATTATGAGAACTATCTGCTCTGCAATTCCAAGTATCCGATCCTTCTCTGAGCGTCTTACAAAAGATTTCTATGTACTGTCGTCTAGCTTCAGTCGGGGAACATTGAACATTGCTTAAAAAAAATACTTGAAGTGGAGTTTAATTCCAATGAAGTGGATTCAGTCATCCATTCACTACAGTCCACTATCCTCAGCAGCAAAAACATGCAGTAAACTTTTGTTGTAAACCTGATATGCTTGATCATTTCAAACGTCTGCTTCTTGACAACAGGAAAAACATCTGTAAATGTGACTTTACGATCCGTCATGAATGACAAACAGATTTTTCTCTGCTGTACTTTAATGCCACGGCTGATATCAAAGATCTATGGGAAAGGCTTTTAAAACACAGAATTTCCTCAAGCCTGCCTTCATGTGAAAGAGAACGCATGGTGACAATACGAAACGCAACATGATATGCTCAATTGAATCAACAAAAAGATTATGATGAAACACAAAAAGCTCTTTGTAGTCACCGCGCTTGATATGCATCCCTGAAGGCAGCAGTTCACCTTTAAGCATCTGTACACAAGCCTGACAACCGAGTATTTGCTTGTTGTTGCAACACAACCCTATTTTTTTTTCTTTTTGTACCTTGTGTTTTATATTATTTTTTTCAGTGCTGGACTATAGATAGAAAAAAAAAAAACACCTCGCCTTTGACTTGATCTTTTACTCCTGCACCCACCGGCCTGGCTTTTATTTTGATTCCTGCAGCCACCGTGCACAGATGAAAGACGGTGGAAAGCGATCAATAGATAACCTCAGAAACCCTCTCACATGGCTCCCCCTTGTGGGACGAGGAGGCATGGAGTCCCCGGCTACACCACGGTGCAGTCTTCAGCTCATGATTTACATTTTAGACACTCCCATCTCCAGCGATTTACAGTGAGAAGGGAACGGTTGGGGATTCACCGTCCTGCTCAAGGACATTTTGACTGGATAGATGTCTGTGGCAGACCGAAAGCCATAAATTCAGGGTCATGCTGTCACACTTAAAATGTTCTTTTTTCTTTTTCTTTTTCTTTTTTTGTTCAGCTGCCCTGGTGGCGAAAGTTTAATCATAAATTGGTTTTATTTCATGTCCCTATGCGACTCTATATTCATGTGCTATTTCGCTAAAGGGGGTCAGTGCCTTGCTCAAGGACACTTTGACCGGGATGGACACTTGGATCTCAGAGGAACTTACCAGTTAATTTGAGTGATGATAAGGCCTCATGAGGACAACCATGCCTGAGCCCTTTTCTTTTTCTCCAGTGCATCACTGCAGTGAACATACGTGGCCAGAAAGGCAGCAATATTTTTCTTTTATTCACCTTGAGGTATTTGTTAATTTGGACCAAATTCTGACTGGGACACCTACTATGTTATTGCCATCAAATCTATAGAAATGTGTGCCGCTGCTGAACTCGACCAGGGAGTTTACACATGGCCATTTTTACGGTGCATATCTACTGCAGTACCCCTGAGTAGAATCGACACCAGCTCGCTCCACATTTGAGTCATGAGGTCTCACCGTGGCAGTTTGAAACACAGAAACAAGCATTCATCAGTTCAAAGAAAAATGCCCTATTTGCACACAATGCACTTGAATTATTTCTGCCTTTTATTTTATGCCTCCAAAGGGGGATGCGTAAACAATTAAAATTACTTGCGGCAGTCACAGTGAATCCCGATAAATCAAAATCGCTAAAACAACACGGGGCAGATTTACATGCAAATTGGCCCGGGGAAGGTGGCAACATCAGCGTTGGAGCTTTACCGCGTCGCGTGTGCTTTAAGGCTGCAGAAAAGTCTTGTAATTTCCGCTGTGTGGCCCATAAACAACCCATTCCACTCCAAAGACAAAGTCTAGCACACAAAGTGGTGCATTTGTAAAAAAAAAAAACTAAAAAAAAACTGCTCCAAACTTTCCATGAATCACAGCTTTCATCTGGGACTGGTAGGCAACGCCGCAACCTTCCCTAGTGCAGGTACTCACATGCACTCCATCTCCACTCATTACAGTGCTAGACTACCGTGAAGTGTCTCCAATAGTGAGCAGCAGGACTGTTCATCAGAGGTGACGTACAAGTGGGAGCGGGGGATTGGGAGACTGATGGAGCTGTGATCCAAGCACACGCTCGGCACCTCCACAACAAGCTGAAGGAGCGGATTTATCTGAGGAGAACCAACCACGGCGCCCGGTGTACACAGGCCCCATGCATAATTAGCACTATAGACACAGTGAGCAGAAATACGCTCCGACTGCAAACAGCATTGTGATTCAGAAGAGCGGCAGAATAAATAGGTGCTTTTGTGTCCGGCTTAATGTCAACATGAGTGAGAAGGTGTTTTGTACTGAAAAATCAAAAAAGATCCTGGTGTTTTAGAACAGGATTTGTTCGCTGTTGAAAGTCAAGGTAAAAATAAAAGTCCCGCTTGTGCGTTCTGCCGTGAATAGTCTCGACAAGTGATGGAAATAACAAGCCAGTGTGTCAGCGTTACGACAAGAATTCTTTATTAACATTGATAAAAAAAATCCGTCCAATACAACATTTCATGAAGCCCAAACAATGTGCAATTCCTCCCTGAGAAGCAAAGATAAATCATGTCCTTGTAGCATCTCACATTGATACTCGGCATCTTTGTAAATCATTTACAAGCATTCATTTTTCACAAATGGCACAATTTTTCAAGGCAGTGAAAGTTGATCTCATGCTCCAGATGTTTGGCTGGACCCACCAGATGTGCTGTGTAATCCTTCATGTTCCTTCATGGATTATGATATTCAAGAAAAGGCTGCTATTGGTCTTTTTTTTTCTTATTGACAAAAAAAGTCCTTCAAAAACCCAACTATGCATTAGTCTTAGTGCTTGCCTCCTTTGTTAGAGGCTCTCAGCCCGAGTGCATGTGACTCACATCTTTAGATGAAGGAAAAAGATTGTTTTGTTTTCTCAAAAAAAAAGTTGGGCTTAATGATTTCCTGATACAGCTGTGCACCGGAGCTTCTTAAATAGTGCAATGGAGGGGAGTATTTTCATCAGGGGACTAATTCAGACTCGGTGTTCTAGTGAGTAGTTTTCAGCAGCATGACAACATTTTCTGTGATTTGCTCAAACAATCTGCAGCGGCCGTGTTTATCGTAATGAGGCACCACGTGCAACAGCATAGCTGATTAATGGGGGGGGGGGTTACGTTTTTGGGGAAAACAGTGGAGCCCCCACAGCACAGAAGGAATGGAGACGTAGTACTTGTTAGTAGGATCGGTTCATGATTGATATTAGTCTTGACATGGGATTTATTGACAGTGAGAAAAAGTATTGAATATTACCAGCCTTACCCTTGAAAGTCCAAAAATACTTTAGTGACACTTACTTATGAATAACAGCATTGTAATGAACAAGCGCAACCTAAACAATCCATTTCCACGAGTACAATAGTGAGTTTAAAAAAAAAAGAAGAACCATAACATTACAAACCAGTAAACACTACATAATCTGCAAAAGTAATAATAACATCCCATCATGGTTAATGATTTAACGATGAGCCGACAGTGAACCGCCACACTGTGCTTTTTCAGCATAAAGCGCGGCAGTCCGGGTCTTTGTGCGGGCCTCATTCATGTACCGGTGTGATTATTTTCCAAGTCATTTAAGTCACGGCATCTAATTAATAAGCGTTGGTGGGATCCCCTTCATAGTTAGCTGAGCATTACTCCCCAGCGCCACCGAGGCGAATCCCCTTAATTGAGAAGTGAAGCACAAGGCATCTGTAAACAGAAGGCGCAAAATAAATGGTTCCGTGTAGATTACGACCAACCCTGCAGCTAATTTCCTTTTTTTTCATAGCTGTCGCTGTTCCCTGGGGGGGGGTCCCTCCAGTTGGACAGGGACGGATATTCATGCAGGCACCTCAAGTGCATTTCGCCGAGGTACTGTTTGGTTTGGATGATGAATGGATGGGAGCTTGGTCAGGAGCTGTGGATCGCTGAACCTGTCCTCTCTGAGCAGGCTCTCGCCAGAGTCGGATGCTTGACCGGTGCTTCAGAAATCGAAACGGTACAATACACGTGGCTCTGGGAAAAGTGGGCGTGAATATTGTTCACGCCCACTTTGAACACACCACTTAAATACACCAATTAAATTGGTGTATTTAATTTTTTTTTTAGAAAAGGGCAGATCACGCCTCTCTTTTAGAGATTATGCGACTGTATTAAAAAAGTCACATTTCTTCGTCCCCATAGGAGACAGGTTCATTTCTTTTAGAAATACACCAGAGATACCAGACTATGACAGCTTCCTTTTTTTTTCGGAGTGCTAAAGCGAGTGCAGTCAGTCTTGCTCGGTGGTATATTGGATCATGTCTGTCTGCCGTTTGTTTGTTTGTGTCACTGGATGTGGAACTGTCGTAGAGTGCAGTCTGCTGACATTTGTCATCGTCTTGGTCTCCCTCCATGAGCCTGTTGCTGGAGAGACACAACAACCCCTTCATTGCCAACATGTCATGCAGAAGAAGCAAAACCTCAGACACAGAATGCTGCTTTTAAAAAACTGCCACTGTGCCGCGAACCCTCAAGACTAAATACATTTTAACGGCAGGGGAGGGGAGAGTGTCAATCATAAATAGGAAAAAAGAAACCCAACATCCAGTTAAAGGTGCTGTCAATCATCGTTCAAGCAATGCATGCTGCCGACCGAAGCTCAAACCGTGGAGGGGGCAGAACAGGTTGATGTGCGCCTAGAACACTGAACACATGGCAAGCAAACGGGAAGAATGGCCTGATACAGCAGCCATGAAGAATGTGCTGGAAATCGGTGATATCATCAATAAACATATGGCATCTGTTGGCTGCAGTGTCAAACTGTCTCACTCACCTGTCGCGGTTTGGTGAAGTGGGTAGGGTGCCCGTGGGCATGGGCATGGGCATGTCTGTTTGCACTGGCATGCATGTGGCCATTTCCAGGGTGGTGAGGACGTCCGTGGGGCATCGCGGCAGGATGACGCTGCTCATTGGTCCGCTTTTGCACATGCAGGTTCCGTTGAGTAACCGGCATGTTGACGGGAGGCCTGGGGGGCTGAGGGCCTCTAGCTGGAGATTTGCGCTGAGTGCGCTCTCTGGGGAGGGTCTGGAACTGCGCGATGGGTAGCACAGGAGGAGGAGTCGGCGCATGCTGAGCCCCGGCAGCAGGAGCTCGAGTCTGTGGCCCGGGGTGAAGCAGGGCAGCCTGGGTCTGTTGTTTACGATTTTGAAATGTCTGAGCCCTCTCAGTGTGGGCGTGAAGTGCAGCCTGGGTTAGGTGACTGGGATCGAGCTGGGCAGAAGGTTTTGGTGCTGGAGCGGTGCCTCCTTGGCGAGGTTGACTGGCACCGTGCGTGACAGGTTGAGTCTGCACGCCCAGGCCCTGTGGTGAGTTTTGGATGGGTGCTGCTCTGTGTTGCTGGGACACGTGTGCCTGGGGAAGGTGATTAGGATCAGCCAAAGCTCTTGTATCTGCACTTTGCGGTGCAGCGGGTCTTTGTGACATGGCAGAGTGTCCAACGGAGGCCTGCTGGCTCATGTGAGGCAGTGCCTGGGGGCTATTGCTGTGCATGGCTTCCTGCCTGGAGGCAGCCTGTCTACTAGGCGAACCTCTGATTTCTCGCTGATCACTCTCCCTCTGTGTACGGGGGTTTCTCTGTGTGTCTCTTAAAGCCTCAAACTGCGCCACACTGCGAAAGCTCAGGCCTCGATGATCAGCCGAACGGCTCCCCGTCTGCCTGTCCGCTGGTGGAGCGACTTGTCTGTTCAAGACTCTGCTCAGCAAACTGGTTTGGCTCTGAGGTCGAGGTCGAGATCCGTTTGCTGTTCTTGCCTCTGGTATGGGAGGATAGGCTGAGTAGTCTGTAGTGTCAGAGGCGATCTCAGGTGATAGCTGGCCTCTCTGATGCCTACCGCTCGGATACGAAGGTGTCCCTCTGAGGCGATCCCATGGCATCAGTCGACGGGAGGAGCTGGGACTGTCGTCGTGTCCTTCCGAGTTTCTATCAGACGGACTACGACGTGCCATGTCCTCCTGGTCGGTCTGTGTGTCTGCATTTTGCTGGGAAACATTGTTGCCGTTAAAATGCGTGTACCCGGTCGGTATTAGTCCACGTTGAGCTTGTTGACCTGCGTCTGTGTGACCTGTCAGTCGCGGGTCACTAGGATAAGATTGCCCACTTTGCATTCTGGGATCTGATTGCGCTGCATGTGACAGGTTTTGTTGGGTTTGAGAAGAACCATTATTATTAGCTGAGTGCTGCTGAGGCTGTGGGCCATTGGTGGGGTATGAGTTAAGATTGACGTGAATCGTGGGCATTTGTGCACCATTGTTTTGCGGCGGTGTGCTAAGGCTGACCTGAACCGCCGGCGGCTGGTTGCCACCGGGGAAAGAGCCGGCCTGTATGAGAATATTTGAATTTTGCTGTTGTGTGTTTGGGAGCGTGTTTGCATTCTGTGAATCAGCGTGCGTGAAACCCAGGTTTTCGACGCCATTGTGTGGATATGAATTGGTGTTCTGAATAGCATTGTGAAGGAGTCCATTTGTGTGGGTCTGACCATTGTGTTGGTGTGTGTTAGAGTTATGCAGGCTGTTCAGTGGCAGAGTCTGTGGGTTGCCATTGGTTTCGTGCGGCGTTGTGTATAAGCGTCCGTAGTGGGGTGTATCCACGTGATAGAGGGGGGGGTGCCGACCTTGACCCGATTCCCTCGCACCATTATGTTGTGGGTCTGGAGGCTTAATGAGAGCAGATGAAAAATGAGGGGAGAGTGAAGAGAGACAGCAAAAGAAAGTCAGAATGAGGGGGTTAATTCTTGAAAAGCCCTTAAGCACCAACACATGGACAACAAGAAGACTAAATCAATAGTGAAAATGTAAACTGTAACAGTGGCTTACGATAGGCCTGGGATTTGGGTTGGTCTTCTGAACAAACACAGGCCGTCTCGACTGGTCTGTAGCAGGACAAATAACAAAATAAAATCTTAGTGCAAGAAAACATGCTTTCAGCTAGTAGAGAGATCTGTTAGGACAAAGCCATCTTTTAAAAAGCATGTCACTCATCATGATATGCAATGAAAGGAAAAGTGGACAAAACAAATGTCTGCGATCGAGCAAACACACTCACCCCGCCTCCTTCGCACCAGGAAAACAATGAGCACGATGAGGAGCACGATGATAAGGATCAGCAGCAAACCTCCAATCACAATCCCCGCCACTTCCCCTGCATTTAGACACGTGTCTGAAATGGAGAGAACGGTGTCAAAGGGAGGGAATTAATAAAGGTTGATGAGCCTGGAGCTCAGACAGACAAGAGGAGGAAAAAGGGGAAAAGAATGATAAAGGAAAGGAGGGGAGGATGATGAAGTACAGCAGAGAGAGAGAGAGAGAGAGAGAGAGAGAGAGAGAGAGAAACCAGGAGAGAAAATATGAAAATAAAAAGGGAGGAGAGAGTGTGTGTGTTCAAAAGTTACTGGATGACTTTGACCACGTTCCCACCCGATCAATCTCCCTGGATACTGCCTGTTCCTCTCCGCTCGTGAAGACAGAAACAGGGAGCGAGTCCAAAACCAACCGCCATCACCATCGGTCCCGGAGAGGTCATCTTCCAGCATTACTCACCGACGACTGCCAGGTCTGTCCCTTGCTCAGCCGTGGCTCCAGTGACGGCGTTTCTGGCCGTGCAGACGTAGCGGCCGCTCTCGTCGGTGGAGACGGTCTGAAGGCTGAGCACCCCGCTGTCCGGCTGGCCCGACGCAACGCTCTGTCCGTCACGTTGCCATGAGAAGAGGGCAGGGGGCAGCGAGTCAGACATGCAGGTGAGCCGCACCGTCTGTCCCACCAACACATCCCCTCCCCCAACACACTCTTTTGGGCTGTCCTTGGTCAGCACCGGAGTGTCCGGGCCATCTGGTGTAGTGGCGATGATCATATCGACATCATTATCAGCAACAGAAACATTTGGTGCTCAAGTAAAAGAAAAAAAATGTAGCTTTACAAAATACAGTGAGGCCAATTTCACGGATTACACACGTGAACAACATTCTGAGGAAACACTTTGGCTGCTCTCAGACATGAACTGAAGACATTAAATTCAGCGCCTAATAACCTGTGGCCACAGGGAGGGGTGATGTTAAATTTAGGCGATTTACATTGGCTGAAGGGCAAATGTTTTGCACAACCAGCGGATTATATCCGCAATCATAATCTGATTATGGTTTCGATATCACATGTTGGAAGGAGATCAGGGATATTGATGGAAGTCACTGAGGTATGGGATATCGCTGTAAGACTCTCGCGTTAGAATTAATGATGTGACCAAGACAGAAGGGGCTTATGCAAAGATGTTCAGTGCAGTGCAGCACACTCTATGCCATTGCGATATGGATAAGCAGAGGAGCGACTGCTGTGTGCAGTGACCACAGCAGATTACCTGCCATTTATCTTGATCAGTGTGAACTCACAGTAGACGGTGAGGCTCCGTGTGGCAGTTTGGGCACTGACAGGGTTGCTGACGGTACACGTGTACTCCCCGGCATCCCCCCGTCTGGCTGGGTTGATGACCAGGCTACCATCTGATATGGTGATCCTGGAGTCGGCGGTGACGGCTGTGCCTCCCTTGCCCCACAGGACTGTTATCTCTGTCCCGGCAGTCCACGTACACCTCAGAGACACGTTATTCCCCTCCACCGCCACCGAGGGAACAAACAGACTCACGCCGGCCACTGCGTCTACAGGGGAGAAATGGACGATACAGATTTGCAAAAGCAGAATTACGCAGGAGAATGGTTTCTGAAGGCATTATTACCGTTGGTATAGAGCAGGAGAGAGTATGAGAGAGCACACATCAAACGTTTGAGTGACAGAGAAACAGAGGGCGGCGTTATGTTTCTGTTGAGGATCCTTTGTTGTAATCATAGCAAGTGAGAGGCAAGAGGGGACACGATTCAGACAGAGGCACAGATGGTGCCTCTGAGTAAGGGGACAGACGTTATGAGGGGTGAACGAGATGCTTCTCGGCGGGCAGCCGAAGTTAAATAATTGGAGAGGGAGAAGAGGGGGCGTACGGCCAGAGATGGGGGGGGGGGGGGGGGTGACTAAGGCAGCGGCAACAGCAAACAAACACATTTGGGCAACTAGCTGAATTGCTTGGAACAGCGATAGCAGACTCTCCGCTTGCCTGTGACTCAGCAGAGGCGCTTCGCATTTCAGGGTTTTTAGCGGCCCCTCGTTTCCACGGTTCAGTGTGACGAGTGAGTAGGAGGTGGGAAGTTGTGCCCAAGGACTCGGGCTGGCCCGTGACACGAGCCAGCTGTTTGTGAGAGCCTCCGACAGTTTGGCCACACACCCACCCCCCCCCCCCCAACTACGGCAAGTGTGGCAGTGGGGACGAGAGAGACATGTGCATCATCCCTCCGGCGTGGGCGACTGTCTGAAAATAAAGACAGACACTCCGCTGCTCGGGCTCCACTGGAGTGCTGAATATGAATTCATGCAAATCTTGTATGTACAGTATGTAAATGTAACGCCACATTTAGACTGCTACAATATCAAACATCTGAGAGCATGAGCGCTGCATATCAGATGAGGTTTGATTAGCATAAAGTCCCGATCCACAAGCACCCCCTCCTCCTCCTCCTTTTTCACTAATATTACTTTGCCTATGGGTCACTAATTTCATTATACCTCCCAGACTAATTCTCTTACTCCCCAAATCCTTTCTCTCCTCTCTTTACTCCCGTTCTGTTCCTCCTTAACATCATCGCCTCCCTCAAAACCTCCCTCTCCTGCACACTCCACCAAGCTCCCACCTTCCACCCCCTCCCTCCTTTTCTCTCTCAGGGGAACTTTTTTGCTTTTTTAACTCTTACCGAACACCCTCAGCTGCACTGATCTGGAGTTTGGAGTCAGGCCTGTGGTGCCGAAGGGGATCACATCCACCGTGTAGTTTCCGGCATCTCGGAGCTGGGCGCCGCCGATTCGGAGCTGGGTGGCAGTGATGGTGACCCTGCCCTGGAACTGGGGCACTGGATTAACCACTGCAGCGCCCCCGGCCCACAGGCCCAGAGTGACATCTCCTTGGTACTGCCATGTGACGGACAGGACCTGAGACACCGTCAGCACTGTGAACACTATCTGGGTACCAGTTTGAACCTGCACCGGGTCTTCCTGGAACTGGATCTGTACCTGGTTCTGAGCCAGAACATCAGCAGAGAGGAAAACTAGAAACGTAGAGAAAAGGAGAATGAGTAACAGAAAACCAACTATTACTTTACTTGAGTGTTACGCTTCTACTCCACTTCATTTCAGATGGAAATTTTACAATGAAATATATACAGTAATACATTTAAACAATATAATGTACTGCGAAAGATCAAACCAGTGGTTTAAACACGCATGTCTTATGACCCCTGACACATACAGATGTCTAACTTCTCAGGCAGTTTCATTTGAATAACTGTGTGAGGCCCTTAAAGATAAGTTTATTTGATATTTTACAACAAAAGCACAACTACAGTGCAATAAACGAATGTTAGCGAAATGTTTTCTTCTTCCTCCTTATCCCATGAAACCCCCTCATGAATTTTCTTCTTAAGTTGGAAACCACTGGACTAAACTACAAAACTGTTTTGAAGTTGATTACAGGGTCAAATTTTTCTACAAAATTTGTACTTTTACTTTTGTTCCTTTCGATACGATTTGCTGTCACAAGTTGTGCATGTTTACTGAACAAACTGACGACCGCCTGCACCACAGAAAAGAACAAAAATCTATAGATATACACTGACCGGGCTCAAGGGATGAAAAAACCCATCAGTAAGACACACACCCTTTTCTCCCTTTTAGATTTCACACCCTGTTTTGTTTTTGTTTTTTCAGATTGCATAAGTGATCCCATAAGCTAAACATCTATTTTGTGTTTGTGTTAGCCCGACTTAGCCCCGACAAAATCATTGTTTGCGGTCTCAAGCATCAGTGGCGCAAAGGCAATTTTTCAAAAGCACCGTGGAGATCCGTCGATTCTACACACGCAGGCATTTAGCTGGTGTATGCCGTTTGACCATTTGTAATCTGTTAGCGTGCAAGTGAGGACGGGAGGGGAGTAAATCTGGGTCTTTGTATTTGGCTGCCTCTCTTGTTTGTGTTGGTATTACAGATTCAGGCAGAAAAACCCAGGCGGAATTCACAGTGCCCTTACTGGTAAATCAAAGCAAGAGGGCTCCCGCCAACAAATCATGGTGAATCAGTATGGTCCTGATCAGTCTCGCTGGACTGCTTTCACTTGAGTTTCACAGAAGGACAAGAGCCAACAGCAATATGGATCGTGTTCAGGTTCCCACACCGAGGCGAAAAATGTTGCCGTGCTTGATTAAAAAAATATCTGTGGCCTTGAGACAGAAAAGAAAAGAGTCGTGAGTCAGAAGTGAGGAACACCCATGAAATGACGCAGAGCAGTCTCACTGGCTTCACGTTCTGGGAGACATACAGTAAACATGGACCAGAAGAATTGAGCAACAGCAACTTCTGGAAATACAAAATAAATCACTTCTTGTGCACCAAAGGATCTTTGTCAGGGACACCACAGGTATTTAAGAAGAGGGAGAAGGGAAAAAAAAGCTTTTACAGAGAGCGTAGGAGGAATCACTTCTGTAATATCAATTGGCAATAGACAGCCAGAAAATGTATATTCAATTGTACGAAAATGTTGCTGATTATTTCTTGAATGATTATTTCTTGAATATCTTTCATGCATGAACAGCGACCCTTAGATAATGAACAAATTAAAATGTCATTTACATTCCGGCTACTAATCTTCTTTGCTCATATTGCCGCTGCAGCATGAGAAGCGGAGGTAGATCTTCGCTACTGTTCCTGGTCCCTGTATCTACCTCCCCCTCTTTCTCCCACATCTCTCTCCTCTCTCGCCCCAACCAGTCACAGCAGATGTTCTGCCCACGAGTCAGGTTCCGCTCGAGATTTCTTCCTGCTTTCTCTCCACGGTTGCCAACTGCTTGCTCATGTGGGAACTGTGGATTTTTTCTCTGTAATGTCGTGAGCTCTCGACCTCACTGTGTAAAAAGTGCCTTGAGATAATGCATGTTGTGATTTGGAGCTTTACAAATACATCCTTCCATCCATCTTCTACCGCTTTATCCATTTAAGGGTCGCGTGGATGGGGGGCTGGAGCCAATCCAAGCTGACATTGGGCGAGATGCGGGGTACACCCTGGACAGGTCGCCAGCCTATCGCAGGTCCACATACAGAGACGAACGCTTCACAAATACAACTCAATTGAAATTTACATCACAGGATTTGATGAACTTGACAAACATTTCTTTTCAATAAAGGGGTTTAACTTAAACAGCTGAGCGAAATATTTATGATATTTTTGAATTACGGATATAAAAATATTTAGAAAGAGCAAAAGTTATTGTCTTCTGTGTTTATCCACTTGTATTGGTGGGAGAGAAAAAAAACCTACTTTTCACTACAGTCTATGATGCATATTTGTGTATGTTTCTGTAAGGGTTTTTTTTGGGAGATGTATTTATTCTGCGCTAACTGCATTTCATTTTAATGTATTCACTGACTGACTGTTCAAGTTTTTTCACAGTTTTTTCAGTAAAGCACATTGCGTTGCTCTGGCATGATATGCACTTCATGAATAAAGCTTGACTTGACTCGGTTTGGGCTTGGCCGTGTGATTCTTGTTGTCAAATGCCAGCTCACCAACTATTTTCCAGTCAAATTTTCATGAGCCGCAAACCAAGTATCGCTATCGGTAAAAGGCCTGTTGTTCATGCATGAATAACAACAACAACAACAACCGTGTAGCCTATCATTGTATTCGGAAAAAAAAACTGTGGTGTCGCCCATCCCCATCATCAAACGTCAGAAACAGTAGTCACTCTGAGTCAGCCTCGAGGGCTCTGATGTACGAGCCTGGGAGGAGACCATGAAGGCAGCACGTCACTGGCAGTCAGTGCACAGACTGGAATGCAGCCGCGCCGGTTCAAGAGCAGTTAAAAAAGACGAGCTCTCCGCTCGAAACGCTGTTGTCTCCTGAACGTGCCTGGAATACCACAGCTGCTCTTCACCAATCTGGTTTGTGTCTTTTTTCTCTCCCCCACTGAACAGACTCTATACCGATACTCGGCGGGGACTAATATGAGCCGTTTGAACGTCGTCGGAGCAGGAGGAGGAGGAGGAGATTGTCAGTGCAAATTGTTTTACCTGCCAGTGACAGACTGATAAGCAGCGAAGGTCGTCTCATGTCGTCAGTCAGGCCGGTCTGCAGAGAGATGCAAGTCTTTAATGTGCAAAATTACATTCTGCTATGAAAGTCTGATAAATCTCAAGTTTGCAAATCGTTTTCTTTTTTTAAATTGAATTTGTCCGCAGAAGACTTATTATTACTCTGCTATACAAACAACATTCAGGTTCACTTTATAGGCTACCTGACATTAAAAAAAAACAAATACATTCTCCTGAGCATTCATAAGAGTGGTTAGCAGTAAAAACTCACCAAAGGATTTCCCCCCTGTCCTCATGATCATTTTAAAGTTCCATATGGGATGGTGTTTACTGACTAATGTGTCCACTTCCTGTTTCTGCTCTATCACCTGTCCAAGGACACACCTGTTCTCTTAAAGGGGCCGCAGCCATGCGTCCGTCAACCAGGACCGGTCTGAGACTATAACTGCTCTTCAAAAATAAAGAATGTATTGAATGTTTTATGATACTTTGTCAGTTTTAGTCAACTAGTTATTTCACATTAAATATAATAAAAAATAAAACTGATAGATTAAATCAGTTTTCACTTACAACTAAAGTTCATCAGAGAAGTTTTGCATTTATGCAAAACTTATATATATATATATATATATATATATATATATATATATATATATATATATATATATATAATGATTCAGTGGGACATTTTTTTTCTTTTCGTGACTGTATTGTATATGTACTTATTGCTACGCCCTCTATTTGGGCATTAACAGGGGGTTCCTTGTCCCGTTTGCAGCTGCTAGGCTGCTAACTGGTCCCAGAAACAGAGGCATCATCTTGCCTGTATTATCTTTGCATCAGCTTCCAGTATTTGATTCAGTTTAAGCTTCTTTTGATTGTTTTTTAAAGGTGACATATTATGCAAAAATCACTTCAGTGGGGTTTTTTGCACACAAATGTGTGTTCAGCCTGGCTCTGAACCACTGGTTCAGATTTCTCTCCCACTGTGATGTCAGAGAGGGGCTCTTTTTGGGGTAACCCCGCCTGCAATCTGAGAACGTACACTTCTCTGTTGAAGGGGCGTGACACGTCCGCCACATTTTTAAATCGGTTGACAAATCACAACAGGTTGGGCCTGCTGGCCAATCAGAGCAGACTGGGGTTTTATCCAGGAGGGGGTGCTAAAAGAAATCCAGGCGTTTTAGACAGGGTGAAAAGAGGAGCTGCAAGAATGGGCAGTATGAGGACTCTTCTGAACATTAGAGCATGTAAACATTTTCAAGTGGTAACCGAGATTAAAAGTATGAACCTGAATATGAGCATAATATGTCACCTTTAAATCTTTAAATGTCCTGGCCCCTCAATACCTATCCAAGCTTCTCTTCCCCCTTTCCACTCACAGATCTCACCGATCCTCTGACCAGCTGCTCCTGGCCGTCCCTTGGTCGAGACTAAAGTGTAAAGGTGATCGTGCGTTTGCTGTAGCTGCTCCAAAGCTTCCCCCTCCTCAGACATATTCAAGGTCCCACTTGTTTTCTCTGGTTAATGACTTTTATTCTCATTTTATCCTTTTATATCATCATATTTTATCTTAACAATTACATTTACCATTTATACTCATTCCTTTCCATTTTCCCTATTCCTTATATAGTCGATTAACATTTAAACAGAAATTATGCTGCTACTACTTTAGATTGTGTAGGTGTTTAAAGTATAGACATGCATAAAATATAATTGTTTTAATCCCTCAACATTGTATTTCAGCACAATACTTTAGTAAATGTGCCTTGTTTCTTTCCACTGCTGCACCCAGCCATAACATTTAGGATTAAGGAACAAATACAAGGACATTATTCTCACAGTATTATTGTGATTTTGTTAATTAGACAAATGAAATTCATATCGATAAGACAATAGCCAGACTGATAGCAGTTATGCAGCAATCGTATCACCTTTCAGAGAATATGAATCATCAAATCTCAAAATGGTGATGGCTGCCCCTTTGACCATTCATGATTCAAGGTCATTCCTATTAGCTCTACTTACTGTGTTACATGGAAGCAATGATCCGATGAAGTGGCTGATACAATTACCTGGGGTTTATAACATGTTAATGCATTCAGTTATTTGCCTAATTTATTCACTGCGATGATATGCATTAATGTGAAGCAAAACTAGACACTGATTATATTGCATATGGAACCAGAAGCATATGTTGATATCAGGGGAAAGAAGGGAGGCTGATAGGGGGGATAAGTGTGGGTTTCTCACAGCTGATGTATCAGTGCCACCCACTGGTAAATTCTGCAGAAACAAAGAACTTTGTGGGAGCCACAGCTGCTATTCCCATGATTATTCATAAACCCCTCTGCAAATACAAAACGGGTTCCTAATCAGTTCTAAATCACTTGTTCTATCTGTATCCCGGGATGCATTTCCTAAAGTGAAAATCTGCAAAGCCCGGCCCAAAACAATATGACCTTTAATTTCAATATGACTCACTAAATCAGCAGCCAGTTCACTGTTAATGAAGCAGACTTTGAATATGATGGGAGTTTTTTTCCTTCTCCAATTTCACAGACCACCCAAAGGAAATGAGAATAAAATCAACGGCATTCCCTTTTTCTTTTCACCGTGCTTAGAGGAGGTGTCTCTCGGTCGCACGGGAGGGAGAATTATTGAAAATAAAATAAGAATAGAGTAATTCATGTTTTACCTCCTCTTTATATTCCAAAGCCAAGACAATGTACTGTGTCTGCAGGGTAAACAGTCTTGGTGCGGGATAATATGCCAGCAGTACAAAGCCCGTTTCATGAGACTGTGTTCCAACATTGTCACTGATTTCCCTTCAAAAGAATACCATTGCATTTTATCTCTGTTTACAAACAGTGGTGTGACAACCCCCCCCCCCCCCAAAAAGGAGCATGTTGTATTATTGTGGGAGATGGGCTTGGACACGGGTCAGAGAGAGGATGAGGGCGGGGGGGGTTGGCGGCAATTTCTTTTTACAATGGAAAGTTCTCTTATTTAAAACACAAAAGCAGAAAGAACCCTCTACTGTACAGGAAAAGAGGGGGGGGGGGGGAGTCCGCGATGGTGGGGGGGAGGAAACCGCTTGAAAATAAGGTGACGCCTACGTGACTCACTGACCAGGCCTGACAAGCAGAGAGAAAGGGGGGAAGAAAAGGCCAGAGAGAAGGTCCGAAAAAACATTTTAGCCTTACTCCAGTTCGATGTCGCTTGCAGGAACGGGCGCGGATCTAGAACTGCCACCCTCCGCTCGATTATTACTCACAATGCAGTGGCAGTTGCTTTAAAGACATTGTTTTATTTTAGGCTATATATATAAAAAAAATCCCCCCCACTTGAGTGAATCGCACTGCATCGTGACCTTCTGAGAGAGTGTGGGCCACACAGGCCGGAGGAGCTCTGACCCGACTGCATTGTTTGTCTCACCTTTTGGAAAGGTAGGTGAATCCTAGGGGTGGATAACTTAAAGGTGAATTCCAGGTGATATTTAATGCATGCAGGTTGGTTTGTGTCCCTGCACAGCTATCAGCGCTTCCTCTCTCTGTATTTTGTTGTGGCAGCTGTGCTGGAAGGGGGCTCATTCTTGTTTTGGCAGCGGGACCCGTCCTAATTTTGTTCCAACTTCTTATTCTAGTACACACTCCCATGCCAATATCTTTTGGAGACAACAACAACAAAAAAAAGAAGAATACCCTAACAGTTTGCATTTCATTTTTTAATAATAATTAACACGCTGCTTTGATTGCTTTTCACTCTCGTTTTAATTTCCCATTTTTCTTCGGAGGTGCTGTTATCATTCCGCAGCGGTGGCACCCCTGCCGCACGAGTGCAAAGGAAGTGGTGTGCCGCTGCTGAGGTCATGAACAAATTCCACTCTCTGTTGTCTTTCCACATCAGCAGGTGTTATGGATCTACAGTGTCCCCGTTGCTGGAGAGTTGCCCTGCTGC